>NC_067156.1:28927205-29250092 GCF_903995435.1 Acomys russatus | reverse complement strand
AGAGAGGCTTACGTGAAAATAAATTGCCTTCTAAACTATAAAGCTTCCTTTTTGTCTCTTTCCCCATCTCTTTGCAATCAATATCGCCACAGACAGGAGACACAGCTCATGTCTGTTAAGTACATGTGGATAGACTAAGGAGAGGGAGGCATGGAGGTAGAGGGAGGGCCACACACACACACACACACACACACACACACACACACACACAGGGGTGGGGGGAGAGAGAGAGGGAGGGAGAGAGAGCAAAGTACAATAGAAACAGTCGAACCATATTTCTCTCATACAAGTGATTCAAAGAGGTCAGTAATATATTTCTTTTTTAAAAATTATAGTTTATCCACATTACATCCCGATTGCAATCCCCTCACTATTATCTTTCTGTTTCAAATCTCCCTCTCCTTTCCCCTCTATTCCTTTCCCCTAGAGCTCTGACAGGTGGGGCCCTCCTCCCTCACCCTCTGACCACAGCCTGTCAGGTCTCATCTGGATAGCCTGCATCCCCTTCCTCTGTGTTCCCACAGGGCTTCTCCCCTAAGGGGCAATGATCAAATCGAGAGCACTAGAGGTCTTCTCAGAGGTCAGTAATATTTTAAAAAGTTGTATTTCTTTTTCTGGTTTACCCCAAAGCCCAGCTAACTCAATCCACCTTTCCTATACCCTTATTAAACTTCTGAAATATGCCTCTCCCCACACACACCAGCAACAATTCCTGACTCGTTTGTTAACCAAAATTTTCAATAACAACAGTAAAGTTTTCATTCATATTTCACTGGAAGAAAAATCGCTAAATTTTAATGCTATTTTCAAGAAACATATTTAATGTGAGTTGTTTTCTTTCCTCTTAGCTTTCTATATCTGCTGATCCTTCTGTATACTTTTACTTTGTTCAATTAAGTTTAATTGAAGCATAAATCTCATTGAACTTTAAAATGAAATTACACACATACATGAAATATATGTGATTATGTAAAATGTGTCTTCTGGAACAATTCTTTTCAACCATAAGGGAATAAGTAAAATTTTCTTAAGCATACTTAGTGCATATTTATGAAGATCTTTAATTAAGATTTAGTTCATGCTTTTTCTTAACTACTGAAAATATTAATAAATTTTTATCTACACATTCTTTCTCCAATAAGTACCTATCATTATTAATATAGCACCTGTATGAAATGATATTAAATATTCTGTCCAAGTTTACTAGAATAGTCATGTACCACAGAAAAATGTTTTGAATTTGTTCACTCACTTACACTAAAATAGAGTCTTCCAAAAATAAATATAATCTAATTTTCTCTACAGTGAAAAAAAAATTCACTAGGTTGAGAGTTCTCTAGCAGTGAAGCAAGTTTTTTCCCCAAATTTCTCTATATAAGGGCTAAATAATTTCTTAATGTAGTGGGTATTTTGTGAGACTTTGGAACAGTTCGTACATTTAGTACAGCAAAGAAAGTGTTAGTGGACCTTTCAATGAGGGGATGGTGTTGCTACGAGGCTGATAAGACACAGTATCCACAGCAATTAAGTGAGAACAATTTCCATGAAGACAGATCCAGGCTGAAGGTGTATTTGCCAGCCCTCGATGGACCTCTGTGATCTCCACTTTCCCCATCCATGAAATATGAAGGAAAGCAGCACTCAGTTGATAGGGATTTAATGAGGGTCAACTGACATAGTGTTTATGCAATAGTTATCACATCCTTAGCACACTTAATGCTAATTAATGTTGTTGCTAATCACAGTGCTATTATTTTGCTATCACTGCATTATCTATTTGCATTATTCATCCACCAGTATTTATGGTACTGAATGGCTTAATAATTTCATGGCTTCATTAACATATAATCAGAATTCAAACACGTTAGAAGTGCTGAAAATGAAAACAATAAATACTGCTAAAAGTGTTAATAACCGTAAAACTGACCACAACCCCAGATCACTACCAATAAGTTCTTTAGCTCATCTATTTCTTTTTTTGTACTGTTTTGATTTTTATTTATACATTTTTATACCAAATGTTTTTCTACTGACTGTCAAAGCTTTAGAAGACTACCATTCTCTTCAGCTCATCTTCAAAATTTAGAACTGATTAAAGGCTTGGGATATTACCTCATCTATTTCTGAATATTTTATATAGGGACATATTGTGTGCACATGCACATATAATTTTATAAAGAAACTGAGATTATAATATGCATAATGTTTACAGCTTCTGTTTATTCAATTAGGTTCAATCTCTTACTTTTTATTTTACATCTATGGATATTTAGGTCAGTTTTCCATATTCACCCCAAGTATCCTTTATGACTTCATCAAATTAATATTTAATCTAAAACAACAGCATAAGGAGGCCTACAGGGTCCCAGGAATATCCAGATTAAACACTCCCACCCTGCTCTGCCAGTCCCCTCCATGCTGGGTCCACCTGGAGCACAGCCAGTAGAAGTGAGCTGCACGCTGTCCTCTGAGCCAAATTGTCTCCCTTCCTGGGAGGCCTGCAGGACCCTAGGACATCTAGCTTAGACCCTTCCCTGCCAGTTCTCTGCCTGCATGGTCTTTCAGTGGCACTGCCAGCAGAAGTGAGCTGTGCACTTTTCTCTGAGCTCAATTGTCAGGCCCAAGGCTCTGGTACCCAACCCAAGGAGTCCTGCCAGCATTAGAGACATCCAGCCAACTCCTGGGACAACCAGACTGCTAAACGCCAGCATAAGAACATGGTTGATCATAAGAACAAGAGACTGGGCAATATGGCATCACCAGAGCACTGCTATCCTACTACAGCAAGCCCTGGATATACTAACACAGCCAAAGTGTAGAAAATGAGCTTTTACATAAAGGAGTCTAGGATAGGCTGAGGTGGGACAGGAGTGTTGGTGGGAAAGAGAGTACAAAATCTTTTTTGCTAAGCCTAATGGGGCTAGAAGCTGGTTGCTTCTAGCATTTCTCTATATACTTTAACTCTCTAATGTTCAGACTGATAGCTTTGCTAATTGGGACTACTGATCACAGTGAAAAGAAAGAAAGAGAAAACCATACAATGCCACAAAAACAGGGAACTCCCAAAGATCATTCATAAAAACATATATAAAAGCTCAGACAGACAGTTACAATTTTTTGGATGAAGGGACTTCAAAAAACAAGTTATAATAGGCTTTACAATTTAACACATACACACATACATATATATATACATATATGCATAAGATCATAAATAATCAGATATATAAACATACAGACAATGTGACATATGGACAATATATACATAAATACATATATACAACTAGTGGGTGAAGTGAATTCCAGCAGACTTCAACCACTGTTTAATCTAGTCATAGAGTTTTATACCATCTAATACAAAGAGAAGTTCTCTATGGAAAAAAAATGCCTCATTCAAAAAATAGATAAAATCATTACATAAAAAGGGAGTTATGGTAGGACTATTGATTTTAAGTTCTTTCATTAGAACCAGCTCTTGGTTTCATTGATTTTTTTTTTTTCTATTTTACTAATTTCAGCCCTGAGATTGATTACCTCCTGCCAACTACACCTCTTGTGTGTGTCTGCCTCTTTTTGTTCTAGAGCTTTCAGGTGTGCTACTAAAGTTACTAGTGTGAGAAAAAGCAACAAGGTAGACAAACACTTAGCCATACTAAGTAAAAGGCAGAGAGACAATATTCAAATTAACAAAATCGGAAATGAAAAGAGGGACATAAGAACAGACACTGAGGAATACCAAAGAATCCTTAGGTCTTATTACAGAAACCTGCATTGTACAAACTTGAAGAATCTAAATGAAAGGAACAAATTTATAGATAGATAAACACTTGCAAAGTAAGATCAGGTAAACTATTCAAATATTCCTACAACCCCTGAGGAAATAGAAGCAGTGATTAAAAGTCTCTCAGCCAAAGAAAGTCAAGGGCCAGATGATTTTAGTGCATAATTTTATGAGACTTTCAAAGAAGAGCTAACACCAATGGTCCTTAAACTATTTCATGAAATAGAAACAGAAGATGCATTGCCAAACTAATTCTGTGAGGCCACGGTCATACTGATACCTAAACCTCACAAAGACTCAACAAAGAAAGAGAATTTCAAACCCATCTTCCATATGGCCATTAATGCAAAAGTACTCAATAAAAATACTTGCAAACCAAATCCAAGAACATCATCCACCATGATCAAATAGGCCTCAAAGCAAGTGATGGTTCAATATATGAAAATCCATCAATGTAATCAAACTGAAAGAATAAAACTATACGATCACCTCACTAAACGCTCAAAAAGCCTTTGATAAAATTTAACTTCCCTTAATTTTAAAAGCCTGGAGAGATTCAGGATACACTGCACATACCTAAACACAATAGAAGCAATGTATAGCAAGCTGATAGGCAACATCAAATTAAAACAAGGGAAAGGTAACCTAAAATCAGGGACAAGACAAGGTTGCCTGCTCTCTCCATATCTACTCAAAATAGTACTTGAAGTTCTAGCTGGAGCAGTAAGATAACTAAAGGAGATCAAAGAGATACAAGCTGGAAAGGGAAAGTCAATATGTCACTATTTGCAAATGACTTGATGGTATACATGAGTAACCTCAAAAATTATACCAGAGAACACCCACAGTTGATAAACACTTTAAGCAAAGTAGTTGTATACAAAATTAACTCCTTCAATACAAGCAATTAACAGGCAGAGAAAGAAGTTACTGAACCAATACCCTTCACAATAGCCTCAAATAAAAAAAAATAATAAATTGGTGTAACTATAACCAAGCAAATTAAAGACCTGTATGACAAAAACTTTAAGTCTCTAAAGAAAGAAACTGAAGAAGATATCAGAAGATGGAAAAATCTCCCGTGCTCATGGATCAATAGGATTAACATAGTAATCTTACCAAAAGCAATCTAGAGATTCAATGCAATTCTCATCAAAATTCCAACACAATTCTTTTTAAACATGGGAAGAGCAATTCTCTACTTCATATGGGAAAAAAATAGGATAGAAAAAAATAAAGTCCTGTACAATAAAAGAACCTCTGGAGGTATCACTATCCCTGATTTCAACTGCTATTACAAAGCAATAGTAATAAAAACCACATGGCATTGTTTTAAAAATAGACAAGTAGATCAATAGAATTGAATCAAAGACCCAGAAATAAACCCACACACCTATGGACAAAGAATCCAAAACCATACAATGGAAAGAAGAAAACATCATCAACAAATAAATGGTGCTGGTCTGACTGGAGGTCTACATGAAGAATACAAAGAGATCCATATTTATGACCCTGCACAAAATTCAAGTCCAAGTGGATCAAAGACCTTAATATAAAACCAGATATAGTAAATCTAATTGTTAATGCTCAGGTGTGGCTCTGGAGAAGTCCAGGGCAGGGTCTCTGGTGCTGGATGTGGATGCTCTTCCAGTTTGCTTCATCTCTTGGGTGGCCAGAGCTGATGGCTCCGGCATCCAATAAAGATTGAAAGAGAAAGTAGGGAAGGAGGGAAAAGAGCCTAGTTTCCTATGGCTGAGGCTGTAAAAGCAGCTTCTGGCTAGAGACTGCATGGGAGTCATAAAAGGAGGGGCTCTTTGATCTGTAGATAGACCTCTTTGCAGAGATCTCCAATAAGTTGGTATAAACTTAGACTTATTAGTTGTAGAAGGCTGATGGCCCTGAGTCTGCTAACTTATTTGTGAATCTACAGAGAAATAAGAAGAGAGAGAGAGAGAGAGAGAGAGAGAGAGAGAGAGAGAGAGGAGAGAGAGAGAGAATAAACCACTCACACACATACATTCAAGAGCAAAGGTGGATGGTAATTAATAGATGGGACCTCATGAAACTCAAAAGCTTCTGTAAGGCAAAAGACACAGTGGGACAAAAGGACAGTCTACAGATTGGGAAAAGATCATCACCAACTTTATATCTGACAGAGGGCCAATATTTACAATAAATATAGAACTCAAGAAATTAACCACCAACAGACCAAATAACTCAATTATAAATGGGGTACTGAACTAAACAGAATCCTCAACTGAAAGACCTCTAATGGCATAGAACAACCTAAAGAAATGTTCAACATCCTTAGTCTTCAGAAAAATACAAATCAAAATGACTCTGAGATTCCATCTTACATCTGTCAGAATGGCTAAGATCAAAAACTCAAGAGACAGCACATGCTGGCAAGGATATGGAGCAAGAGGAATACTCCTCCATTGCCGGTAGGAGTGCACACTTGTAAAAGAACTGTAGAAATCTATCTGTAGGTTCCTCAGAGAATAGATCTACTTCAAGGCCCAGCTATATACCACTCCTGGACATATATTCAAAACATGCCTCACCCTTACCACAAGGACACTTGCTAGCCATGTTCATTGCAGCTTTATTCATAATAGCTCATAGAGACTGGAAACAACATAAACACCCCTCAGCTCTAGGATGGGTAAATAAATTGTGGCACATTTACAAAATAGAACATTATTCAGCTAATTAAAAATAAGGAATTCACAAAATTTGTAGGCAAATGGGTGTAACTGGAAAATATCATCCTGAGTGAGGTAACCTAGACACAGATATCTGTACATGGTAAGTACTCTTGTATAAATTACAGGATAACCACGTAATAATTCATATACCCAAAGAACACAAGGTGGGCCAAAGGGAGCATGCAAGATGTATTGGCTGCTGGACCAAGTCTGGGCTTCCCCATCACCTGAGGAACTCTTTTGCTCTTGTGTTCTTTCTGGGTTGGGTTGCCTACTCTTTGGTGATTGAGTGCGCTATCCTGTTACTGTAACCAAACTCTTTGTCCTATCAGGAAACAATTTTGAGAAAGTGTTATTTGAAGAAAGCATCATCATCAAATGTGGAGGAGTGGTTATTGTTGCTGTTAAAACCTGGTTCTCAATAGAGATCAGGATACCTTTCAGAGGGCTCTTTGATGCATCAATGGCTGTTTGGTGTTACCACATTTGGCAGCTTTCTCCAGGCACAGGATAGATCCCGGACAGACACTTTAGGGGTAGGGATGTGGCAGATCACGCCTATGAGCTTCCTGTTCAACTCTGGAATGATCTTTCTCAAACCTTAGTAGCACCAGTAGGTACAGGAATGAAGTTCTTGGAACCTTCACTCCTATTATGCTGTTTTCCCAAGTGTTAGTGGTGGGATAGACTCAACTCCTGAGTCTTTCCAAAATGTGGAAGTTTTTCATGGGTGAGGTTTAGGTGTGTTGAAAGGGGGTAAGTAGTTCATGGTGTAGGAGTCATTGCTAGTTATCTTAGATGTTCTTGGGAGTACGTTCTCATATTTTTTTGTGGTTTATAACCACCACAAACTTGAGAACATCAACAGAAAGTGCTAAAATGAAAGTCCCTTTGGCTCCACCCTTCAAGTGTGATCTTCATTGTCATCCATGGTAGTAAAGACACCAATATAATCCATGATATACCTAACACCAGCATTATCCTACCAGATATTGAGGGGCCTTACTCCTAGAAAATTGTGATAGTGTCTCACTGATCAAAGTTTCCTTTTTAGCTTTGACACTGCTATAAAATTTGTTGTGTGCAAAATCATACTGGAATACGAAGGCCATGTAGTTAAAGTAAATACAAGGAAGGATCACTTAGGACAACTGTATCCACGTTACCAGCGTTCAATGCAGTTCCGGTAACCAGGTGCTCAATATAGCAAAATTCTTTCTCTCTGATATTTACCATAACTTCCCATTTTTCAGCAAGCACTACATGAGAAAATATGCTTGTTTCTGGAATGGGGTGGCACATAGACCGTTTTTTCCATTTGTATAAAGTACATAATAAGTAAAACCAATAGATGCTATCAGAAATCAGAATAATTATAATGACTATATTGTGAAAGTTTATAATTACTTAGACATAATGAATGTTTATGATAATAGATATGCTAATGATCATGATTTGGTCATTACACAAAGTATTAATGTATCAAAATATAATATTGTGTCCTATAAACATGAATGATTACTGTATGTCAATCAAAATAAAGAAACTCAACAAGAAAAAAGGCAAGGTACTCCATACTTAATGGAGAGGTAAACGGTTTCCAGGGAACACAGGAGATTTTGTCACACTGTATCTGTTTTTCTCCTTGATCTGCATGCTGACAATAGGCATAAATGAACAGTTATTATTTTATTTGTGGTCTGTTAATTACCTCACATGTATTAATACTCCTATATATTCATAATGTAAATATGTGTGTATAATACATTATCTTATGTACTTGGTTTTATATTTTCTATATGTATGCAAATTTTTCATCCTTATAGGCAGCAACATAGTACAGTGGAAAGAAAACACAATTGAACTCAGGAAATTTGTATTACTAATCATGTAACCATGGTCAGATAATGCCCCTGAACTACAGATTTTATATCCAAAAATAGAGACATTATAAGGCTGTTATCAAGTTTAAATGAAATACCTGATGGTAAAGTTCTTGACAAGTTACACAATGTTATATAAATACATTATGCCATATAGATAAAGACTTTCAAATATTTTCAATGAACTTAATAGTATTCAACATAATTATAGGCATAGAGAGAAGATACATTTCTATTACTGAAAAATTGATCATAGCTACTAAATTCTATAGTAAGGCAATGGTACTAACATCATCGAGGTCACAAATATGAAATTTAAAGTTACTTTTCATTAATTATTTAACAAACATTTGTTCTGAGTCCTTGTCATGATCATCCTCATCTGAGAACAGAAGACTATAGTCTGCTGCTCTTGTGAATCGTGCATTCTATAGAAGAGATAGATGAGTTACATGTGAAAATCTCAGCTCAAACTTTGGGCATGTTGCTTCACTTTTCTACCTATATGTGCCCTTACCTGAACAACAGAAACAGTAATAGTGGGTATCTCAGAAGCTGTTGTCCTTAGAAATAGAGCCTTTGTTATACACCTCTCCACAATCTGAAAGTCATTAGGCTTAAAGCCGTCACCAATGTCCTAGGCCTGACATCCAGAGACTTATGTAAGAACACTCTGATTGTTACTGTAAAAATGGCAGATTCTATCTTATTTAAACTATTATTCATAAGACTGAATCCTTAGTTTACTTTGGGTTGGCATTAAAATTACTTAATTAAGTCAAAAAATAAATTGTATCAACTTGCTAGCCAACACAGGTTTCTCAAAAGTCTTCAGTTCTGTCAATTCTTTACTAATTTACATGTGATGGAAAATGCATGTTATATGCATCATCAATATTCCTTCCCAGCTGTTCTTCTTGCCCCTGTTTCATTATCTGCCAATTATTTTCTTATATCTTCTTTCAGGCTGATAAAACTCAAAAGAAAACTTAGAATGTCACTTTTTGTCTCCCATTCTTTAAAATCTCCCTTTTCTACAATTCAAGGTTTCAACTCTTTAGGACCACATCGAATACCATGATCAAACCATGATCTAATTGCTACTAGTTTCTCAGGCTCATCTTACACTCATTGTTCCAACTCCACCCTTGCAGCTCCATCAGGGAAGAACTACTTACAGTCACAGATACTGCATCTCTTCCTGACTAATGCTTTAAGTGCCAGACACAGCCATCTGCCCCTCTTCCTGGCCCTAACCTGCCAGCTCAGAGATAACTTGCCTTCTGTATATAGAAAAAAAAAGAAAATATTCAATACCAGCCTTGTACTTTTTCTTCCCCTCAATGTTTACACAAGAAAATCATGTGCAAACTCTAATACATGATATGAGTAGGTATATAAACTAGAGTTTGCTTTCTGACCTTTCCATTATAACCAAGGGGCTTCAGAATTGCTTGCCAAGGTAAGAATCTGTTCTGCAGTCTCTACAGTAGTTATTTCACTGCCTTCCACTGCAAGGAAATAGCCAGAGACAATATGCAAACAGTTGGATGTGACAGGGGTCCAGTGAAATTTTATTTTTAAAGTTGGTTGTAATGGAGACTCAGCTGCTAGTATAGTTTGCTGATTCCCAGTCTAGCAAAAGGGTATGGTGATGATAGCAATGGAATTGAAACAAACAACTAGAACATTTGAGAATCTGCCACTTGGTAGGTGTTTGTACTGAACACTTATGGCATTATAAGGTAATATCAGGCACTGCTGTTTTACAGACTAAGACATCAAATTTCTAAAAATATTAAATATATTCCCTAACTTCCTGTAGCTGGAACATATCTGATTATAAAGTTCTTCAAATTTGTCCTGTCCTTACTGACTTAAGATTTTCCCATAGCCCTTCCAGTTCTACTGTTATATCAATTTTTGATACTGTTGAAGAAAGGAGTTTCTGAAAACACTCTCTCCATTCATACTTCAGCAAGTACTTACCCTAATCTCAGGGCTACATTTGCCTTTGTGAACATATGGAGTCCCATGTGGGGACTCTTGCTCAAATTCCAGAACCTTCAGAGGTTTCTGATGCTTGTTTTAGCAGATGTTAAATAGAATTTTTTAATGAGCTTTAAAGTAGGATGGAGCAGTTGTTGAACTTAGCTTCAGGGGGACGGGGATCACTTTATCATTGAAAAGATAGGACTTGCTCCATTTTTGTTCAGGATTGTGATCTCTGTAACTTGATAAGTTCTTTTGAAATCACTCTGGGACTTATGTGTCAGATGTGTATACAATTCAAAGCCTCACTGAGTTTTTCTCAATAAGACTAGTAATAAGACTCAATAAGAGAAGTGCTTAGTGACTGTAACACTCCTTGACAAGGACTGATTAAGAGGCAGTTTCTTACTTGGGTTTTTCCTTCAGTTAATGTCAAGAGCGAATAAAGATAATAATTCCTATGTCTCAGGGCTCATTCAGAGTGATGGGTCCAGCAACTGCTGCTGTATCTGAGGACAGCGCCTCACCACAGTGCCGTATCTCAAGGCTACATTATTACTTATCTCAATTGCTCTAGTGAAATAGTGGGCTTTGTGGAAAGTGTGGAGAATAATTCAAGAGAAGCAATGGCAAAGAGAAGGAAAGCTAGGAATGATGTCTGTATAATGCAACCAATAAATGATAGGGCACAGTGTACATTAAGTGTATTCCTAATCAGAAAATTCAGATTTTACAAAAATGGGATCCAGGAGAAGTGCTGCAATTCACACAAAAATAAACACAGATGAGTCCTAGAGCATGGCATCTTTTGATCTACTTCATAAGACCAAATTGCAACTGGGACTGTTAGATCCACAAGAAATATTTGTTTCCTAAGTAGACACCTGCAACCGCAACTATGAGAGAAGACCTGAGTGGTAATTAGTTCTAGACTGATTTTAGAGTCACAGTGATTTAGTCTTTTCGTTGTGATGCTGAAGCCAGTTAGCTTTCACATAAGCAAGAGTGAACTGGAAGCTGAAAGGAGTTGCTGGACCTAAGATGAGCATTTAGATGACAAATTATGCAAATTATTAACCTTGAATCAGATGGCAGCAGGGATTAGGTTCTTCTTGAGCACTATTCTGTGTTACAGGAAGCATCAGACGTATAGAACACTAACACATTAATGCCTCCATAATGTGGTGAGGGATGATTAAGTGCAACCTCTGAATCCAGAGTATCTGGGTATTATTTACTAACCAAATGAAGGGAAGGTTATTTCAGACCTTGTAATGTATACTCTCTGGGTGTGGGAAACAGATAATTCTAATATGTCCCTCTGGGGGTTGTTATGACATTGAAAGATATGCCTGATGCTGAAGAAGAAAACCTCTTCAATGGAAGTAGAAAGGTCAAGATAGCCTAAATTAAAATTGACTACAACTTCAGAATCAACATTTTTAAAAATTAAGAAAGTTATAAAAAGAAAGATATGTGTCTTATATATGACATATTTATCTTATATAGGTTGATGCACTTACTAATGCTAATGCTCATTGCACCACTCGAGAGTCTCTTCTAAAAGTAGAATTATTTAAATTTGGATATTTAAATGACTAATTGGAACTTTGCTTTAACACTGAGAAAAATAGCATATATTAGTTGGAAAAGATAATATGTAAAGATTTAAAAGCTAGAAAAATGTGAACTGTGGACATTATATAAGCAAATTTTACTATGGCCAGACTGAGATGCATAAATCCAAGGAAAAACTAACGTTGCATCATCAATGGAAATCTCCCTTTCAGCTTAATTCACTATCCATTTAATGTTTGTAAATATAGACAGACATATGGATGGTAGATGTATGGATTGGTACATAAATACATGATAGGTAGATAGCAAAAAAAGCTATGTATTTACAGCATATATTTAGATAAACTCATAACTAAACAAGAAGGACAAATAGCTAGCTTTTCTCAGGCCCAGAATTATGGGTAGGAGAAAGTTCTTTGGTGACTTGTCTCCTACGTGTGGGTCTTATATCTCCAAAGTCTTTCCCGTGTTGAAGATGGTGCCTTGTCATTGTTATGGATTCTACAGAACTCTTAGTCGTAGTGCAAATCCATAAAGGCCAGCAGGGTATTTGATTTGTAGAAGCGCAGGATTTTCACAGTCATAATGTCAGCATGAACTTAGATGAGCACGCTACTGGCTTTCTATATAAAAAGAAAGCGTTCAAGACTTAAAAAGTTAAAAGGAAAGCAGAGACAGTTTTTATATTGGTTTATTGATTTGGTATAACTTCAGACTATAGGAATCCAAGGGAGAGAAAGAGCAAGTCTTTTCTAGAGTGGTTTAACAATTAATGTGTATCTGAAAAGATTACCAAGTGATAAGAATCTTATGTTAAAATTCTATAAATCAAAACCTCTCCAAATAAATCTAGATATTAGATATTATATGGACCAGCAGTGGTGACGGGTTTAGATAGCTGTTCAATAATTAATATCTTTGGGAGATGAAGCAATGTGCCTTATTTGCACCTCTTTTTTGAGCAACAATCAATCAACAACAACAACAAAAACCTAACATATCTTAACAGTTGTATCTTAAAGCCTTTTCTGATACTCAGAGGCCATATAAAAACAAAAGTGGAGAATTGACTCAGAAACTTTAGGTAGGTCTGGCTACTTGAGCTTGTAACAGGAAAGAAGTTAAATATTCAATTTAAAGGTGTTTTGTGTGTCTACTATTTTAAAGCATGTTAGTGTTAATTATCTTAGTAATAAAAACCTATAGCGATTATACCTTTTCATAAGAGTTTCTTAGCCAAGATATTCATTCATATTATATAACTAATTAAGGTATTGTTAGAACAATCATTCTGCTATCTTGGAAGTATCTCAAATCATAAATATCCATAGACATTGTGAGATATGCAAAGGCACAAACTAGTTCTTCTAAAAGGAGCCTTGGAAATATCTCAAGCCATAAATATCCATAAGCATTGTGAGATATGCAAAGGCACAAACTAGCTCTTCTAAAAGGAACTACAAGGTCAGCTCAAAGCATGTATTATGGCCAGTCACTGATAGTATTTATACCACAGACAGAGCAAGTCTGACCATCATGGGTGAGATAAATGCTATTCAGGGGGAAAAGACACCCCAAGTGAAAGAATGTTGAGTAGTTCTTTATACACCTGTGAATTAATAGTAGAGCTCCAGTGACTGAGTTTGCTTGTAAAGAAGCACCCTAGTCAGACAGAAAATGCCTGGAACACTTATGGGAATGTTCTTTTCAGTGATAAACCTGCTAGAACAATTTAAGGTTTCTGATGAAAATAAGATGAAAGTTTGATAGAATCTGGTGATAAATCCCATGCAATCTGATAAAATTAAAATGTGAGAAAAGTTACTTTATATTGTCAACTATTTGCTAACATGGCTGGAGAGATAGGTCAGTAGTCCAAAGCACTAGCTGCTCTTCCTGAAGTCCAGTTCAATTCCCAGCACCCACATGGCTGTCCACGAGCCTTTGTAGATCTGATTCCAAAGGATATGGCAACATCTTTTGGTCTCCACATGTACCAGACATTCACATAGGCAGACATACATACAGGCAAGACAACCCATACTGTGAAATTCAAGGATTTGAAACTGTAGTATTACATTTGCTTCTTTGAAAGGTATGCTCTATTTAAGTAACTTGGATGATGTTGAATGAAACCATCTTACTTTTGTATATATAAATGTTATTAAATAAACAAATAGGTCAGTAAATTATGTTCAGAGCAACACACATGAACAGTACTCACTTAAAGTAGGTGAGAAGCTAACAAATCCTATGATGACAGACATCTTTTACATTGGTGAGATTAGCAGGGTAGAGTGACAGCCACCAAGAAAAAAATCCTTCCTATATTCACATAGTGAACATGTAATGAGACTGGGTCTAAAATCCATCCTCTGTCAGTCTAATGGCTTGCCACAGAGGGAGATTCTTCAGAAATAGAGAGTTTCCTCTGGAATTATGGAGGTTTGAGAACAGAGATATGGAGGCCTCATATTATAGATGTGTTCAGGAAGGCAAAGGGAAACAAACATTTTAAAAATAAAATGAGTACAGATATTAAATGAAAACAATGATTTCAGGGGCATATTCTATAAGATGATGATAGTTCATTATTGTGGGGAGATTTTTCTGCATCCAGCCAGTGGTTCTTGCATCTTCTGTAGGTCATTGAAGAAAGTTCTTACACTAAGCATGAGTGCATCGGTGACTTAGAGTAGTTCTTCTCCTAGGCATATGAGCATGAGGACATGTGGCTATTCTCTACTTTGTTTTGGTGAACACAAGTGTATCTGCATGTTAACATAACAACATTCATATACCTCTGTCTTGTAATACTCACTTCCATACACGCTCATTTAATATATACAAATATACCTTTGGTGTTGTTAATTTTTATTGAAAGTATATTTTTTCATGCAATATAATCTGATCATCTCCCCCCACCACCTCCTCCCACATACACCTTACACTTAAATTTAAATGCTCACTTACATAGTGAATTTTATGACAATGCAATACAGAGAGAAGACAAGTGAGTCTGTGGATTGCAGCATGGTTACCCTGTGCTTTACAGCTAACATCCACTTATAAGTGAGTACAAACCATGCATGTCTTGTGGGGCTTGGGTTACCCCCAAATAAGGATGATTTTTCTAGTCGATTTTCCTAAAAATTGCAAGATGTCCTTGTTTTTAGTAGCTGAGTAGTTTTCCATTGTGTAAATATGTCACATTATCTTCATACATTCTTTGGTTGAGGGACATCTAGGTTGTTTCCAGTTTCTAGCTATTATGAATAAAGCTGCTGCTATGAACAACCCTACATCTGACAAAGGTCTAATATCCAAAATATATAAAGAACTCAAGAAATTAAACACCACCAAACCAAATAACCCAATTGAGAAATGGGGCTTGGAACTAAACAGAGAATTCTCAACAGAGGAATATCAAATGGCTGAGAAACACTTAAAGAAATGCTCAACCTCCTTAGTCATCAGGGAAATACAAATCAAAACAACTCTGAGATTCCATCTTACACCCATCAATATGGCTAAGATCAAAAATTCAAGCGACACCACATGCTGGCGAGGATGTGGGGAGAGAGGAACACTCCTTCATTGCTAGTGGGAATGCAAACTAGTACAGCCACTTTGGAAATCTATCTGGTGGTATCTCAGAAAAATGGGAATAGGGCTTCCTCAAGACCCAGCTATTCCACTCCTTGGAATTTACCCAGAAGATGCTCCATCACGCAACAAGAAAATTTGCTCAACCATGTTCATAGCAGCCTTATTCATAATAGCCAGAACATGGAAACAGCCTAAGTGTCCATCAGTAGAAGAATGGATAAAGAAACTGTGGTACATATACACTATGGAATACTACTCAGCTATTAAAAACAAGGAATTTCCAAAATTTGTGGATAAATGGATTGAGCTAGAAATGATCATAATGAGTGAGTTAACCCAGAAGCAGAAAGAATCAAATGGTATATACTCACTTATATCTGCATACTAGCCCAAGGGGCATGTCCCACGAAAGCCTTCACTTACCAGAAAACTGGGACAGATGGGATGACATCCTATTGGGACTCTAAATGAGAGAAGCATGGGAGAATAGCAAAGTAGAAGGATCCAGAGGGTCCTAGAAACCTACAAGTAGAACATTACGATAGGCAGATTTGGGCCCAGGGGTCCCAGTCAAACTAAGGCACCAGCCAAGGACAATACAGGCGGTAAACTTTAAACCCCTTCCCAGATCTAGCCAATGGTCAGAATATTCTCCACAGTTGAGTGGAGAGTGTGATATGACTTTCTCACGTACTCTGGTGCCTCACATTTGACCATGTCCCCTGGAGGGGGAGACCTGGTGGCACTCAGAGGAAGGACAACAGGTTACCGAGAAGAGACTTGATACCCTATGAGAATATACAGGGGGTGGTAATCCCCCTCAGGAACAGTCATAGGGGAGGGGAATAAGGGGAAAATGGGGGGGAGGGAAGAATGGGAGGATACAAGAGATGGGATAAACATTGAGATGTAACAAGAATAAATTAATAAAAAATTTTTTTTAAAAAGCTGCTATGAACATAGGTGAACAAATGTCGTTGTGGTATGGTAGAGCATCTTTAGGGTATATTCTCAGGAGTGGTATGGCTGAGTGTTGAGGTAGAGCTATTCCCAATTTCCACAGAAACTTTCAAACTGGGTCCATAGTGGTTGTACAAGTTTCCACTTCCACCAGCATTGGAGGAGTGTTCCCCTATCTCTACATCCTCGCCAACACATGCTGTTACTTGAGTTTTTGATCATAGCCATTCTGACACATGTAAGATGAAATCTCAGGGTCATTTTTATTTGCATTTCCCTGATGAAAAAGGATTGAACATTTAGGAGAGCCCAAAGGAACTGGGTGAATCTCATTCAGAAAGGGAAATAAAAAAGGCATTGGAGGTGGATGGAGTAAGGGAACTGGGTAGGAAAGTGGAAGGGAAGAGGACTGGGGATAGGTGTGGTAAGAGCAGCCGGGGAGAGAGGGCCAGGTGAGAGCATGGAAATCAGAGGTGGAGGCATCTCTGGGATTTGCCAGAGACCTGGGATAGGGAAGCCTCAGAAAATCTGTGGGGATCACCCTAGATGAGACTCCTAGCAGCAGCAGGGGATATGGAGCCTCAAGTGACCACCTCCTATAGCACGGCAGGACTTCTAGTGGAGGGATAAGAACACCAATCCACCCACAAGACTTTCAATCCCAAATTGTTCTGTCTACAAAATATGCAGGGACAAAGGTGGAGAAAGATTGAAGGAATGGCCAACCAATGACTGGACCTACTTGAGACTCATCTCCTGGGGGGGGAAAAAACAGTCCTTGACATTTATTAATTTTACTTTGCCATGCCTAATGCAGGAAGCTAGCATAACTCCTCTGTGAGGCTTCACCCAGCAGATGATAGAAACGGATACAGAGACCCAGAGCCAAACCTTACACAGATTTTAGAGAGTTCTATTATTAGGAAGATTGAGAAAGTCCTGGGGAGTCAAGGACCACAAAAAGACCTACAAAGTCAACTAAACTGGGTCCATGGGAGCTCACAGAGACAGAATCACCAACCAAAGAGCACGCGTGGGTTGGTCTAGTCCCCCTGCATGTATGTAGCAGATGCACAGCTTGTGGGTTCCTTTCTCAGGGAGGCTGGGCTGAGAATCTGTTTAGTCTTCTTCTGCCTTTTGGAGGCTAGCTGAGGAAGGCTCTGTCCTGAAAACTGGTCATGAAGAGGGCTTCCGGGCAGGGAGGGAGCTTTTTGGCCAGATTCTACAGCTCTAGGGAGTCCAGGGTGGCCTTGTGCTTAGCCAGGCTTGTGACTATGGGAACCCGTGGCCATTCCAGCAGGGGAAGGGAGCATCTGCCTCGTAAAAGGCCAGGTTAAGGACCGCACTTGGTTGAAATAAAGACAGTCAAGAGTTGGAGAGCCAGATTTTAATTCACTAAGCTTAATGATAAAAGAAAGACAAAGACAGGGAGCTAAATTAATGCTAGCAGTTTGTTCTAATTCTAGCATTTTTCTAGCATATGATAGATCTGGTAGAGAGAAGAAAACTAAGGTTATCTACAAGTGTTTGGGGAGAGGAAATAGAAATTATCACTGAGGCCAGACACTCACTGAGTTTCCCAAGTTGTCTTCTAATTAACCAATGGCACCACCAGGGCTTAAGCAGCTCCCTGTGTAATGTAGTCAGACTACCTTCTGTCATCCCCACCACTCTACAGTTTCTGATGTGAACCCTCAGTTGGAAAGATTCTCAGTTTTTATCTTAGCAGTCTATTGTGATTATGAGTGATTCATGGTCCAAGACAGAAATGATATGCCGTGCACTGTTTTCTTCATGACTTCTAGGAAAAGGCAATTTTCTAGATCACTAATCCAGAGACGGTTTTTGTCTCTGGATCTTGAAGCCTCCCTAGTTCCACTGATATTCTAGATAAAAGTCTCAGATCCTGTGGAAATTCAGATTTACTATCTGACTTATTTCACATCTATTAATGATTAGAATATGACTTTTGACAATTGAATTTATCAGTTTCCAATTCTCCCATTTCTAACTTCCCTCCACACAGTGTTTGGAATTCTTGTCCCAGATGAGTAAGAGAAGCCACAGTCCCTTAACAGATGTGAAGTGCTTTCCTGGCTCCTCAGCTGCTATTGTTCACATTTTAAAAATATTTATTTATTTATTTATTTATTTACTTTACATCCTGATTGCAGCCTCACCTCATCCCAATCCTTCCTCATACACTCCTCCTTCCCATTCTCCCCTCTCCTTTTCCTCAGAGAATAGGGAGGTCCCCCACAGGTACCAACCCATCCTGGAACGTTAAGCTGCTGCAGGACGAGGGGTACCTTCTACTGCTGCCAGACAAGGCAACGCAGCCAGGGGGATTGGATCTCCAGATGCAGTTGCTGAGCGATCCACATGAAAATCAAGTTGTGCATCTGCTTCATATGTGTGAGGGTCCTAGCTCACATTGAAGCATGATTTTCAGAGCAGACATACTTCAGAGAAGACACATGAGTGGCACACGTATGTCCTGTCAGAAACATGCTTCTCTTGGCTTGCCTCACAGAGTAGTCTAGTACCACAACGGAGAGTGAAATTCCTGCTAGATAGAATAGTCATACTAGGTGCCCAACTACATCTCCCTAATACTTAAAACTCAAACTTCAGCTAGGCTGGATTAGTGGAGGTCATCACAGAAGACTTAGTTGAAACTGACCTTTTCAGTTTGAAGGACTGCCTTTTTAAAGTATCCTTTCAATTTCTGTCTTTTGGAAAACATGATCAGGGTGCTTTTCAGTAACTCCTTGTTACTAATAATATGAAATAAAAATGCAAGCACGAACAAGAGATAAAGGAATAAAAATGAATCCTTTTAACTAACCAAACCACTGTTAACAGAGAATGTGATTAAATCCCATCCAATATTATAACTCACTAGAATCCAACTTAATTGGGTATACAAATATACAAATCTAATTGTCACATCATGTAACACAAGCCAATAGTTATATGAGAAAGCATCTACAGAAGTCTGGCATAACCATTTCCCTAAAGCTTAAAAATACATTAAATATCATCAGAGGTAAAACATTCCTTTACACAGGTATAACATTCCCATGGATGACTATGGGCAACAAAATTGGTGTTTTGAACAGCACACTAATATACATGTTTTTAATTAAGCATTTTTATTTTTTACATATACATTTATATTATTACACATATATACAATAAACTACTTACAGCAAGAAGAACCATAACACAATCAGGAATTATATAAATGTTGCATTCTTAGTGTTTTGGCTATTTGTATTTGACAGCCTTGAAGAAAACATCTTTCCTATCTTGGTGTATCTAAAATTCTGAATGTAAATCAGTATCTATCATATCTCATCATTATCAACTTAAAACATCTATCTAGACATAAAAACCTCTTAACCCCTAAACAACTAAGCTTAATTGTAAAACTAAACTATCTGGTCTTCAACGCCTTCAGAGACTTGAGAAGGAATAGACTTGATTACCTGAGTATACTGGGAGTGCAGATTAGTAGCTTTCCAAATGAGAAGATAACAGAGACAGTTTTCTACCTCAATAGCCACCCAAAATTATGACACTGAAGCATCATCTTCAGCCTTCTAGTCCAATATATCTGACAGACATTTGTGAGGCAGGAATTATTGAGGACTTGTACCCTGTCTGGGCAGAGTCTGGCAATTAACTCTGCCTGCATCCAAGCTTGCCCTTTTTAAGGCAGAATTCTGTCTGTGGTGGAAACGAGGATATTTTTCCCAGTGGCTTATTTGCCACAATTGAAGCCATACTCATAAGGAGGTTCATTGATGCTAATCATCCTCTTTGAGGTAGGCTGGGTGTTGACAGAAGTTAACTTGTCTCATTGTCAATGAATCTTTAAAATAATTATTAAATGCCATACTGTATATGTCTCTGAGATTTTTGAAGACCTTATCTAACTATTTTACCTTACCTTTCTATAGGATCATATCTATCTGTTGCACCAAAATATATAATATTGTGATTAAAAATAGACTAGTGTTTGATATGACCATCATTTGATCAACTAACACTTAACTTGTATAGCTTATTTATCCTAAACACCCTGTAACAGAACTTTCAAAGTATTAGAAGTAAACCTTGTATTATGATTGAGTTATATGTCTACAATACCTCATATTAGAGTAGAAATATATATATACATATATATATTGTGTGTAAAGAATAATCAATAATCTTACATTTGAATTCTATACCACTATATTTAAAATTAAACTTATTTTGCATCTGTATACAAAATTCTATACCAGTGAATTAAAAATAACCTTGTGAATGATAATATTTATTTAATAAATTCATATTCAATTATAATATATACCACCAATTTATATACTATAAGTAGTTATCATATCTCTTAATAAAGATTAAGGATTGCCAAAGCACTCTCTCTCTCCCCTCTCTCTCCTTTCATCTGCTTCAACAATTTTTCCAAATTTTACCATGCTGTTCAATGATGTTTCACTAACAATTAAATTATTCTACCTAACATCCTTTTGGGACTCTACATGAGAGAAGCATGGGAGAATAGCAAAGTAGAAGGATCCAGAGGGTCCTAGAAACCTACAAGTAGAACATTATGATAGGCAGATTTGGGCCCAGGGGTCCCGCACAAACTATGGCACCAGCCAAGGACAATACAGGCGGTAAACTTTAAACCCCTACCCAGATCTAGCCAATGGTCAGGACAGTCTCCACAGTTGAGTGGAGAGTGAGGACTGACTTTCACACGAACTCTGGTGCCTCATATTTGACCATGTCCCCTGGAAGGGGAGACCTGGTGGCACTCAGAGGAAGGATAGCAGGTTGCCAAGAAGAGACTTGATACCCTATGAGCATATATAGGGGGAGGTGATCCCCCTCAGTCACAGTCATAGGGGAGGGGAATAGGGGGAAAATGGGAGGGAGGGCAGAATGGGAGGATACAAGGGATGGGATAACCATTGAGATGTAACAAGAAAAAATTAATAAAAAAATTTTAAAAAATAAATTAGTCTACCTTGTTCAATTTATATATCTTTACTATTTAAGGTGCATTCTCAATCCTATATTTCCAGAGGCAGAAATAAAGGTGTGTGATTCTCTCAACAGAATGTGAGCTTGAAAAATGCCTATGGTTGCCTTGAAGTATTAGCAGGAAGGCTTCAATTTAAGTATTCACAGGTTATTCTGCATTTCTAATATGTATAATTGTTCTTGGTGCCAGTACAAATAAAATTCACCCACATGCGTAGTAGAATGAAGACATTATTTCTGTTGATACATTTTTCCAAACATAAAAGTTAGAGTATCTTCAGAGAAGAAAATCTATTTCATGAGTGCAAACACATTCCTATTTGTTTTCATGACAGGCAGCATTAACTCATTACTACACATTTTACTTCTGAGGCCAAGTGGTCTCTTGAGCAATCTGTCAAAATGGTGTTCCCAGAAGCCAGTGCCAACTAGAATCAGCATGCAAAGTGAAACCTCTTTGTCATCCTTTCATTGAGATTGAAAGTGTCAAACATATGGAGTTTAATTTCTTCAACAGTCATCTAAGTAAGGGCTATATACATATTTCTTTTGTTGTTGTTGTTTTCTCCTTATTGGTACTTTTAATCTGGATCTTTTATCAATCTGATTCTTTAAAAAGAGCTGTTATGTAGCTCCTCTTATTTATGATACAATTTTCTTTTTCTTAATTTTTGGACAATTTAATGCATAGGTACTGTATTTAAAACATTTTCAGAATGCCCTTGCTCTATTCTGATTCCCCTGCCACTCCCTTTGTTCAATTCATGGCCTCTAATTTAATTATTACACTTACATACACTCACATATGTGTGTTTGTATATATAAGCATAGCCTGGGTCTATTTATATAAGCTCATATGCAGATAGGGCTGACCATCTGGGTTTAGATAACTTGTCGAGGAGGCTTATCCCTGGAGAAGACCAGTTTCACATCTCTCAGAAGCGCATGATTGACTGTCTGTGATTTTTTCTGTGTGGTGGAGCTCTGTGAGGAGTTTCTTTCATACATATTGGCATGTCGTCTGGTGTTTTCCTAATGCAGGTCTTAGTAAGCCCACTATATTGTTATGTTTAATGGGTACACTCTCCTCACCCTATAGAGAAGACACTATCTCCTTGCAAACAACCTGTTTCTCAGGCCCTTATGATGTTTCCAATCCATCTTCCACAAACTTTTCTAAGACGTAAGTGTTTGAGTTCTATTATAGTTCTGCAGTGCTCTTTTTTTTTAATTTTTTATTATTAATTTATTCTTGTTACATCTCAATGGTTATCCCATCCCTTGTGTCCTCCCATTCTTCCCTCCCTCCCCTTTTCCCCTCATTCCCCTCCCCTATGACTGTTCCTGAGGGGGATTACCTCCCCCTGTATATGCTCATAGGGTATCAAGTCTCTTCTCGGTAACCTGCTGTCAGAACATTCTCCACACTTGAGTGGAGAGTGGGATATGACTTTCTCACGTACTCTGGTGCCTCACATTTGACCATGTCCCCTGGAGGGGGAGACCTGGTGGCACTCAGAGGAAGGACTGCAGTGCTCTTTTTAACTCTATTTTATTTGGGGTACATTCATGTCTCTGCTTCCCTTCTAACCCCTTGAGAGAAGCAAGGTTAAAAGAGACAATGGCTTAGTTCCAGCTGCTTAAGGCCATCAGGTTCTTTGGGAAAATACCAATCTCAACCATGAGGATCTCTAGCAGTCCAGCAACAGCAAACAGCAAATGGAACAGGACGAACGAGCAGCCTTCTTCCATCTGTCTCCTTGAAGCCTCTTTTTGGACTCTGGTATTTATATTATCCCAGAGTCCTCAGAATTCCACTAATCGGGCTGTCAAAAACCGTGCCCATCTCTGTGTCACAGGAGGCTGTTTTCAGATGTGGATAAATTAATGCAGTCCCATATCCCATACTTGAGTTGGGATTAAAACAAAAACATATTTACATAATATTACTGAGTTTTTAAAGAAACCAAAACTTAAACTACATGTCCCCCTTTTTGTTTAAACAAAACAAAACAAAAATGAGAAAACAAACAAACAAAAAAAAGCCTTTTCTCTAATATGAATGACTCTTGTTGCTTTCTAAAAGGGAAATTATCTACAAATCAAACACTTTTGCATCAAAGGTTCTTCTATAATCTAGTAGCTCTCGGCTGCTCCTGTCTGTGATGGCTCTTTTTTGCTGCTGAGCCTTGATCTAGGACTCTAAAGCCATTTCCTAATGGCAAGAAGTTACTTCATACATTCCCTTTAGACCTACATTAACTAGTCAAATGATCTTTTTTACTACACTGTCTACAAACCCCAGGAAGCTTAGGCATTCTTGCCTAAGACACAGTGCTGTGAGGAATGGCTCCTTTGCTTCTCTGACTGAAAGTACCAGAATTCTTAGAGTTAAAAAATTGGCCATTTTGAGCTCTGAGGCTTTTAGCGGCTTGGTTACAGTTTCTTTTCAAATGACTGAATTTACCACAATTTTGCTATACAAGGCGTTAGGAAGTCTCTGGGAAAACTAACAGGTTCTTCCTGGTGCCTGTGAATGGAGATGCAGAACTCTCAGCTCCTTCTCTAGCACCATGTCTCCCCTGTGTCCTGCTGTGAGAATAACGGACTAAACCTCTGAGCAGTAAGCCAGCCCCAACTAAATGTTTTCTTCTATAAGAGTAGCTGTGGTCATGGTGTCTCTTCACAGCAATAGCAATCTTAACTAAGACAATGACCAAGGTAGTTTATAAAAGAAAACATTTCATTAATTAAGAGCTGGCTTACAGTTAACCATGGATAAACTAAGGCAGACCCATATCCCACAGTTGGGATTAAAACAAAAACGTATTTACATAACACTAGTGAGTTTTTACAGGAACCAAAACTTCTACATCATAGATCTGTTGGTGGACGTTGAAAATCTCCACTCTGCTTTTATCTGCATTTCGACCAGGTACTCTTCTAGAGCCCATGGCATGACTGGGCATGGGCAGTTGGCTAGATTTCCAGATGTGAATTATCTGCTATTCAGCAGACTTTAAATCCAATTGAACAGATGTTGGTTACCCACAAAATAAACGTGCCACTGCTATACCATTGGAGATCTTGCCAGGCTGGGTATTGCTGCAGTAGGCTTTACAGCTGTGTAGGATTTTTGACTGCTTCTCTCCCTGGAAGTTTTCATAGTGTCGTCAGATACTGCAAGGTCAGTTCCAATTCTACTCCTGCAAGTCCTGTGGATAAAGTCTGTAGAGTATTCAGCAAGCAGGCTTTCCCCTCAGTCTACGGGAGGAAAGTTAAGGCAAAGGCAGTAGTCTAGATTACTTTGAGCGTCTCTCGTACTCCTCTGAGTATCAACCTGAAGGAAGCTTCCCTTCCCTGACACTGGAGTTTTCATTAGATTATCTGTGGCTTGTGGGGAGAGCAATAAATCCCACATGGTTTGACTGCATTTAAATTGTGTGTGTGCACGTGCATGTGTGTGTGTGTGTATGTGTGTGTGTGCTCATGCATATTACATATGAATTTTAAGAAAACAAAATGATATGTGCTTACATCTTTCTTTAGTAAACAGATGAGTTCATTATTTTAACTACTCCAAATGTTTGCACATAGTCTCTACTAAGTTCCACTATATAATTTCAGTGACTTTAAAGTTTATTTCACCTTCTTTATCCCCTGACTTCATTGTCATTGCTACTGGAGTTAATTTTCCCCCCTCCCATGATTTCCTCTAACTTTTTTTTCTGAACTCTTGGGGAAACTGAAGTTTTAGGGAACTTGGAGACCTACATGCCTTCAAAGTGCCTTTAAAATAATAATACATGAACCATTGCACTGAAAGCTTTCTGGGAGTGTTTGAAAAACTGAGACCCACTATGCATTTAGCTGAACAAACTGTCAGAAGACAGAAGAGGACTGCTGGTGTGTGTGTGTGTGTGTGTGTGTGTGTGTGTGTGTGTGTGTGTGTGTGTATGCATGTGCAAACACAAACAGGCATGCATGACCACACTAACATATATGTCTAAATGTAGGAAAATAAAGAGTACATCATTTTTAAAAAATCCCCCCCATGCTTCTCACATACAACAAAGTATTCACATAGCTTCCCATGTTCTGCACTGAGAACTTTATTGTGTTTTTCTTATCCCTCCCAGAAGCAATTCAACCTCGGGAAACTCATCTCTATGATGTAAATCTTTCCTCTATATGTTTCAACTTCTGACTTTCCTTTTCTCACTTACTACCAATCCCCAGACACTTAGTTGTGTTTTACCACTAAGAGCATTTCCACTCATTATCCCTGCCTTTACAAACTTAGCCAAAGTAGCACTCTGTGATTAGGCATGGGATGCTCTCGGAGTGAAATGATGGCACTCTGTGGACCCTAGGCTTTTATTAAATTTATCTCTACTATTAATGAAGACCTGGGATTTAAAGGACATGGTCAGGGTGATGAATATGTGACATTCTTTTTCTTCATCTCTAACAAAATAATTACATTTCTAAAACAGTCTTACTTGGATCATTTCTGCTTTCCTCTTGGTCATAATAAAATAGTGTTCAAAATTATTAACTCTGGGATATATATGTATATTAATTTTATATTTTTAAGATAAAGCCTGTGTCAGTACAGTTTCCAACTCAAAACATTTTCCTGTATTCTGCATGATATTTGAACTTGTGTATCTGTTTCCTGTAGACATTTGGTTTCATGGCCATGAGTTGAAATAATAGGCCACTTATCTTTTTGATAACAACCTTGGGTTCTTTCTAGACATACTCTAGGAAATGGTAATACCTGTGGTTCATTCATGAGCAGCTGACTACATTTTAAAAATCATTGAATCTTTCTTGAATAAATTTTCTCCTTTGCACATTTATCTTCTTCTGAATCAGAGAACAAAAAGAAACAGGGAACATACTCCACATTTTTGAGTTTAGGAGAAGTGAAGTGGCTTTGATGAGTATGAGTCCATAGCTCATGTATTTGAATGCTTGGTTCCCGGTTTATGGAACTGTTTGGGAAGGATTAGAAGGTGTGGTCTTGTTAGAGGAAGTGTGTCACTAGGGGTGGGCTTTGACATTTCAAAAGTTCATGCTAGACCCAGTCTTGCTCTGTCTCTCCCTGAACCTTTCTGATCTGATCTGAGCTCTGAGGTGCTGGTCTGGCTTCAAGCCTGTCTGCCTGCCGCCATGCTTCGCACCATTGTGGTAATCCTGTGAAACTGTAAGCAAGCTTCCAATTAAATGCTTTCTTTTATAGGCTGCCTTGGTCATTCTCTTAGTTGGGGTTTTTATTGCTATGAAGATACATTATGACTACAGCATTTCTTATCTAGAAACATATTTAACTGGGGCTGGCTTACAGTTCAGAGTTTAGTCCATTACCATCATGGTGGGAAACATGGCAGCCTGCAGGTAGACATGGCTCTGGAGAAGGAGCTGAGAGCTCTACATCCCAATCCTCAGGCACCAGAGAGAGACTGTTACACTAAACCTAGCTTGCTCCTAGAAGACCTCAAAGCATGCCCTCACAGTGACACACTTCCGCCAACAAGGCCACACCTACTCCAACAAGTGTACAAACGGGGCGCGGCCGGAAAGGGGGCTGCCCTCTCGCCCGTCACGTCATAATGTCACTCCCTATGGGCCAAGCATTCAAACACAAGATTCTGTGAGTGCCATTCCTATTCAAACCACCTCAGTCATGTTGTTTTGTAACAGAACTATAACAGTACTTAAGAGAGAAGGGGAAAAAAAGATATGTTTACAATACAGAGGATAGACCATTTAATTTGAATAGTCACTGAAAATAGACAAATATGTCATCTAAGAAATACTCATTTGTTCATGATCCTTAGTATATTGAAATGTTTAGTAGAAAATATTAATAAATACTCATTAAACATTTGTTTGATCTGAACTTTGTATGACAGGTACTATCTTGTTTGGTTGAGAAAAGATCCCTTGGATAGTCAAAACTATATTTATATATTTTTATTAGTATATATGCATGTTTTGCCTGCATATATGCAAGTGTACCATAGGTGTACAGTTCTGGAGGAGACCATAAGAAGGTGTTGGACCCCTTCAAACTGATATTACAAATGGTTGTGAGCTGCCATATGGGGTCTGGGAATTGAACCTGTGTTTTATGGAAGAGCATCCAATGCTCTTAATCTCTGTGATATGTCTCCAGGCCCTGGTCTAAACTTCTTATTCCCATTGATTTGATTTTCTAGCCTCAAAGATAGGAAAATGATCAAGCTCCTGTTATTTTATTTTTGTTTTGTTTTGTTTTCACAAGGAACCTCAGAATCTGAGCCATAGTTTCAGTGTGGGCTCCCCTATTATGGGAATCTGATATCTAATAGCAGGCATTTGTGGGAAGTAAAGAGTTGAACTTGTCTTCCACTTATATGCCCATACTATATTCCCCTCATTATCATGTAATTTAGAATGTATGCACAATGAAAAAATGAAGGAGGAAATGGAAGGGGCTTGTGTGGTAAACATCCCAAGGACTGGAGTGGTGCTGCATAATCATTTTTACTAAGAGCCTATGTTAATTTTAGAACCACTGATATCCAGCATAATAAGATCTGTCAAATGCAAGTCATCTCACTGTCCCCACAATGCAAATAGACACTCACATTATCTTGAATACCGAGGATAGGTATTGCCATTATGGGGAAAAGAGAAAAGGTGACAGGGATGTCTCATTTCTTGTTTCGTTCTGGTCACATTTCATTTTAGTGTGATTAAGGGCCACTTGACACTTTAATCAGGGTGATATCTCACATGCCTGGATTGCTTAGGTTATGATAAGAGACTGAGCATTGACATTTGTTTATTCAGCTTGCTCGGTGGATCACTGCTGTGCTACACTATAGGGGAAAACTGGTTCAACAGGTGGATGAGAGAAAATAAAGATAAATCATTTTAGTGATTTCTTCCTGGTCAAAGGCCAGATGAAAAATGCAGTACTGTTTTCTTTATAAATGCACTTCTTCATGATTAAGCCAATTCCTCTTTGTCTCATGCTGACATTAGCATAGAGCCACTTTCCTACACCAAAGGAAGTCTTTCTGAAATTCAGATGACATATGCTACTCATGTGTTAATCCAGTTATAATCACACTGCTACCTTGGCTAATGTTAATTGGTGGTGCAGCTGCCAGGCTGATAGTCCTGTCTATAATATAAATTTAATCTTTACTATGCACATAGAGGCAAATACGTCACTAATATGTCACAAATGAGGATATTGACACCCAATTGCATTCCATTGCTTACCTAAATTTTACCACAGGAAACTGGACTTTTCATCATGCATTGTACATCACTGAGGAAATTAAAGGAGTGATTAAAAATCTCCTACCTATGACCTTCACTACAGTTTGCCACCCAACACCATCATCTGAATTCTGCATCGAATAGGCAACTATCCACAAAACAAAATACCCATGCTCTTTTGCAAAGCTATTTTGCCAGTATGCATACTTAATTCCACATCCCATCCACTTACAATCAGCTCTGGAGACACTGACCTTTTATACACTATCATTGTTTTACTCACTGTTGCACTGTTTCTCATTGGTATGCAAATATCATATCATTGAATTTACATAATTTCTCTTATCAGCCTTCAGTGCACCCCTTTGCTGTCTTCTAGTATCAAAACTTGCAGAAATATATGCATGCCTTCTCTAATTATTCTCTTCTAGGTTTCTTTTAACACTACTCCCACCAGGATTTGTTGAAACTTCTTATATCAAACTGATCTATGGGCTTCCATTTCCCTCAACTTTATACTGTGTTTCCTTCTTCATCTGACTTGACTTAATCACAATATCTTATACATTTGGTTATTCTACCAAGTTGCCATAGTTTCATCCAGTAAATTCCAGAAGTGCACACTTCCTTGATTTCTTCCTAATGCCTCTTGGCCCCTTCATAGGTTTATATGCTCAATCAATAATCCTTCACTCCTTTGTGTTCATCCCTATGGAAAGCCCATCTTACCTAATACCTCACATTATTTCCTAAATTCAGAGTTCTTCATTCCTCTCTCATAAACTCTAGACACAAATGCACACCTGGATACTTAGCATCAGCCTGAATATCTAATAGCATCATAACAGCATGACCTTGGGCTGTCATCACTCATAACATGTATTCCCTTCACTTATTGTTGCAAATACTTATATTGATAGTGCCCTAAAAATACCTACTGTCTCCAAGAAGAAACAGACCAATGAATGAATGTGCAGTACCTATCGTACTCACCAGTACATAATTTGGAATCCAATAAATGTACTTTAAATATTTGTATAAAGAAAAAGTATGAAAGATTTCAGGGCCTGAATTGAATCCCAGCTCATTTTTTTCCCTTCATGACTAACTAAAATCAAATTATTATAAAATAATTGTGCATATTTCTCCTTTTAGAGAGACATTACAGCCACTACCTCTAAGTTAAACAATATTTTCCCGTTTCCAACACCAAGCCACTCTCTATTGTAACTATTAAATTTCCTTGTAAAAGATTTTACTCTTTGAAAGTGACATTTTATGAGGGGATGAAATGAGAGCCTTTCCCAAGCTCTTTCTGAAGGTTTCCTGGCTGGTTCCACTCAGCTGTTCCGGCCCAAACTCCTCTCCAAGCTAACTGGTTCAAACAGGCTTCTCTTGGCTTCTGATTGAATTGCTCTCCCTGGCCTCAAACTATTTTTGGTTTTAATCTTCTGGCTCTTCCTCATTATATGGTTCTTTCTGTTCACCTGTGTCTAACTTGTTCTCTCTGCCACCTGTCTCTGTAAAAGCACCCAAGTTTTTAAAAAAAAACAAACAAACACCATCACCACCACCAACAACAACAACAACAAAAAACCTCTCTTTTCTCTTTCTGTGCTGCTATTATGTAGTTTCTCTTTCCTGTCCTTTTCTTATGAGAGTTGGGAATATCTTACCCTGACTCATTCTGTCAAATCTTTCTTTGATTTGTCACTTTGTCTGCCCCTTGGTTAGACATAACTCTCAAACATGGCTGTTTCCTTCTATAAGCAAATGTTACCTTCATTTTTGGGGATTAAAGGTATATACTAAGGGTGTGTCTGTATTCCAGCCAGATCATAATGTAATCCTGAGTGTGTCTGCATCCCACCCAGATCACATAGATCTAGGTCTCTGCATGTGATACTTGACCAGAACAGCTGTGTTGCTGAGTTAAAATTGCTCTGCAACTCTTGACAGGCATTTTGTTTCCTTTCTTACCCACTATCACTAAACATTTCTCCTTTAAACAAACCTCTTAACCTTCTCTTTAAAGTATATCCAGAATCCGATCCCACTCGTCGTGCCCCTGGCCACCTCCAGATATTGGGACTGTTGTGACAGTCTTGCAGCTGAAATCCCCTGTAACAGCCTCAAACTGCCTGCAATTTCAGAGCACTTGGAAGATACAATTAGATATGTCATTTTTGAAATATGCAGTGGAAAATACTTCGTAGGAAAACATCATAAAGTAGATCACTGAGCTAAATAAAAACGAATTACTAATATTAAGTTCACCCAGTTGCTTGATTTTTTTTTATGTTAATACTATAAGATGTAAAATTATCTATTTGGCTGACCGATTCATGGTTTATGCTTTCTTTTGGGGAGTGCTGTCATGGAATTCTACATTGCCTTTGCATCTTTTGTCCATTTCTTAGTGAGTCCTGTCTTCACTCTCCAGTTTGTGACCCTCTTGGGCTTATACATGAACTTCCACCTAACTTACAATAAAAGCCAAACACTCTGCTGTACCTGGGGAACTCTCTCAGATACAAGCCCCATTTTATACTAGTCTCCCCCCAAATTCTCAGCATCCAGCAAAGCAGGCCTTCCTACTCATTCTTCAACTGCTTTATGTAATTGTTTTTATTTAAAAAATGTTCTTTCATTGAGGAAGAATTTCATATTTTATTTCTTCACTTTAGTTTCTTCCTGTTTTTTTTCCAAGATCATCTTTCTTTTTACAAATACATACATTCCTGCCTTTTTTCTTTTCGCTTTACAGCGTACTATTAATTAATGTTATGTAGTCACACATAGTTTTTTGTTTCTGCCATAGTTATGTCAACTTTCCTAAGGCTTCACAATACTGTTATCTTGTTTGTAACTGTACCCTCGTTTACACAGCTGTGCCTTTCATACAGTCAGGGTTCAGTCGAAAAGGGTTTATTCTAACATGACAGTATAACCCTAGAGTCTCCTGTGTCCTCAGTCCTACTTTCCTCAACACTGTGGCTCTTGTTTGTCCTTTCTTGTTTATTCTATTGCATGAGGCTCTCTTCTTCGCCTATGTAAAGTCCACCTACTCTCTGAAATCTTGATTTGCCTTTGCAACTCTGGAATGTTCTTACCCCCAGATCTGACTCATAATTTTTATGTTTCTAAAAATAACTTTTTCAGTGTTCTATCCAAGGAGAATAATTAACCCCACATCTGAGTCCACTTTTCTTTCAATTTTTTGTCACTGAGTGAAACTATAAGGTAACCCCACAGCTCTTTGCTTATTTGCCATCTGTCTTTTCCCTTGAACGTGATCTTCGTGCTGAGAGAAATCTGTCTTGGTTGTTATTGCACTTTCAATGCCTGGCACGTAGTCGTGTCTACTAACTTCTTGTTGAATAAATAGAAACTGTGCTCACTGGTATTAGGTGATGATGACTCAAAGAGGAAGAGTAAATAATTTATATAAGTTCAAAGGCAGAAATTGAGGCGAACACAAGGGGGACTCATGCTTTGTAAAACTGTGAGATGAAACCAGTGCTGGGACATTGTGGGACAGGACATTTGATTTTTATCTTATATAACCACCATCTCCTACACAGTTGTTTCCTCAATTCATCTCACTCCTAACCACACACTCTTGTTCTCGGTGTCTCAGAAAAATAAACATTTCATGACGTTTCGTAGAGAGACATTCACCATGCCTTCTAGTAGCCGCCAACTTTTTCTCCTGAGGAATTAATTAGCAACTCAGAATTTGTGCTGACAAACACCTAACCTAAAATGCCATGGTTCTTTTGTCTCAAGCACTACTTTCAATTATATCGATAAAGGAAACCTCTGTGGTATTCAGTCCCAGGAGAGGCACCATGCAACAGCAACATAGTGCTAAGGAGCCACTGATAACATCTTTACCTTGGGCCAGAAATCTCTTGCCAAATTATTTTCTTCTCCTGGATAAGTTTAGGTAAGAAGAAGGCTTAGGAGCTCAGTGAATCAATGAATTAAAAAAAAGCATGATGGAACGACATGACTATTGAGGACAACTGAGAGACAGAAACCTATCTGTGGCAGTGGCCATGTTGTTTATTCTTTTGGAGAGTCTTAGTATCACAAAGTATGCATGCCAGTGCCACATTAACAGTAGTGTTTTAACTGTGGTACATGTAAGCTGCCTGCTATAGTAAAGGATGCTGCACAAGCACCATGGGATGGATAACAGCTGTTATCCCCAGGCTTCTCTACTCCTTATTGCTCTCCCAGAGTGTATAAAAGTGAGGATGGGCTCTAACTACTAGGACCTGGCATATTTTGCCTGTTCTGATGAGTGTGGGTGAGTCTAGCAGCAGAAGTCATCACTTTTTCTTATTAGTCTCCAGGGAGGAAATTCATTTCCTCTAAAACACTTGGGCACCAGCTTAAATGAGACATTAAAGGTCTCTTAGTCTAACTCCATCACTCAGAGATAAGGAACGAGTCTCTTGAGTGGGAAGGCTCTTTTTGATGAAAGAACATATTTTCTGAAATGTCTTAGTGTGGCTTTTGCCAGTCTATAGAATGAAAAGGGGGCTGTCTTGAGATAAAGTCATTTAACTTAAAAAGTATTTAGTTAAAGTCAAAATTTTAGGCATCCTTAGTTATGGCCATAGTTAAATAATAATAAAAAAAAAAGCCGTAGAAGAACAGTCAATAAACACAATTTTCCTAATAAATTATTAAGGAACATTTGTAGCAAAAACAGTATAACTGAGATACAAATACTATGTAAGATTCCCACAGCCACACAGTCACATTTAACAGGCACACTTGGTCTCTTTGTATGAGGTATATAAGCACCCAATGACAGGAATAACTATGAAGGGGAGGTGCAAAGTCTCACAAACCATAAGAAGATGTTTTTCCAAGCATTACCATCTTTGATATGTATTTTAAATATACTAATTGCATGCAATGCCACTTTGATCTAATAATAGTTGCTATTTTGTGGTGTGTTACTGTTCTATCTTGATAGAATCTTGTGAGAGCCAGATGGGTTGTCAAAGGACTTGATATAAAAATCAAGATGCATGGAATGTGGACTATAGTACATCAGGAATCTTTTTAAAGGCCTATGATCCAATAGGATGTCAACTATGACTGCTACTGTAACCAGCTTTGTCCTGAGGTACAGAAGTCTATGGACACATTAGCCCCACTAAGGGTGCTTGAGGATGTCCAGCTATGGTGAGTCTCAATCCAGTATCACTGCTTTGGGAGAATGTCACCAGTATCACAATCCTTTAAATTCCTACCATTCTGGAATGAAAAGACATTCATTGCCTGTGAGGAAAAATAATTGCTGAAGTCGTTGTCACTTTGTGTGAATCAGACCCCTGCCCAAATTTGATGCCTTTGGACCTAAATATAGAAATTCACCAAAGGATTTTTATAAAAGTAAGCACCTGAGAACAGTTCAAGAATTCCAGTGAGTGACTTTCATCTGGCATCTCATTTCACCACCCTCACCTCGCCTGAAAGAAATGATAACTATTTTACCTCCATATATGGTGAGAAATAACTATAAATGTGCAGTTCCTGGGATCATGAAGTAGACATTTTTAGCCTAAAAATCTTGGTCAGCAGGCACACAGGATGAATAAAATAAAGACAAATTTTAGAAGGTTATTATTTGCATAAGTACAAATCTCCTGCCATCACATCATCCAGCATTTCTGACTTTGTTGTGTACTAAGCATAGTAACCATGTAGTCCTGGGAGGTGTCATTCATCTGCTTAATTAGGCCTAAGGAAAGCAATTGTTTCAAATTAAGAGCAACAACATTTCTGAGAAGGACATAATAATACTAACAGTGGCAACTTGTTAAGTAATGGGGCCTTTAAAGCTGATTCTTTAATGAGACTAACTGCACTGCTTTTCCTCACTCGGCTTTTCAGACTCCACAGGCATCCAGATGTTCATCACCCCTAGCCACAGCCAACCTTAGCATCATCTTCTTGGAGGAGACTGTGCCAAAATTGGTTACAACAAAACCATGACAGTATAAGGATCACAACATTGGCCCTAATTCGGGACTATTTATTTGCACTTCCTGTTTCCTTGGGGTTAACACATCTTGAAAGTATTTTCTATAAGCAACGTTCTGCATACTGACATGCAAGCAAACCAGATTCACATGTGTTTGAAGAAAATGACAAAGAAAGTGAGAGGGAGAGTGGGCGAAAAAGGGCAAATTAGTTTATGCCACGAAGAGACTGTGATGTGTTTTGCTGCTCAGATGATTTGGCCTAATTAGGCCATTTTTCCTACTGAACAGCTAATAGTCTAAGCAGTTGGTTCAACAGGTACATGGAAGTCACTCTGTTCCATCCTCTCAGCTTCCAAGGCTATTACTTCCGTTTCCTGAAAAGACGGTCTGCTGTGCTCACATTTGTGGGCTGTGGGCTGTGGTCTGTGTTCATTTCTTTACTTGTATTTGCTTACAGTCTCGTTGCTTGTCACCTGGTCCATCAAACACTTTGTGAGAACACAGAAACTACTTTCTGTGGTGCTGTCAATCTCAGCTGTATAACCAATCAACTAAACACTTTCAAAAAGGAACATGTGACCCTGGTGTGACATCAGGAATGTACCAATTGTGGATTATAAGCTGTAATGCTCCAGGCTTTCAACGGATCTTTCCCACATCAGGATATTGCCAGAGAAGGAAGCTAAACAAAGTAATGACACCGGAGGAAGCAATGCTCATTGATGGAAGGAAGAGGTGAGGCCACATCCCTTGGATTCCCACATTCACTGGGCACTAAATACACTAAGGACAACTATACTGTGGGGTCTCTGAACAAAATCTCTCTCTCCCCTCTCCATTCTCAGATTCCCTCATTTTGTTTTTATATAAGCTAGTAAGAATTGAACTTTTGTTTTTATAAATAAACTTATGACCACTCTTTTATGCTTTTTAACGTTTCATATTAAGCATCCTTAAAATGGTACTTAATGACATTTGCAAAATTAAAATGAATATGATTTATGAATTAGATCTTATACATTAAATTAATTGAATGTTACAAAAAGATACCTGGGAATACAGAGATGATGCTGGTAATAGTGCCAGAATGTGACATGAAAGTTTTAAAGACTGTTTTATAAAGAATGCTCTGGGCATTTTCCTTCATAACACATAACTCTCCATCAGATATTTTTCTCCAATTATCTTGAACTGTCAACATAATTACCAAAATCAAAGAATAAAATAGCTGTCTCAGTATATGTAAAGCACCATTAACCTTACAGAGATATTTTATTTTAATATACTTGTTTAGAGGCACAGATAGTATGTCCTCATACTCAATTGTTTATGATATGGCTTACTGACTGAAAATCAACCTTTTGTGATCATTGAAGACAGCTCCCTTCCTTTACTCCTACTGAAAAAGAATAACATGGTCATTGTTACTGTCCTTTTTATTAGTTAAGAAATTCAAATAAACAGTACTGAATACATGTATCACCATCATCCTTGCTATACCAACCCAGCCTACATCAAATTATATTAGTTAGTTTATCAAAACACTATTTTAGTGATTTGGTCTATGTAAAACTAACAAAATAACATCACTAATAGTGTGAAGATCTTAGAGGGGTAAAATTATGCTGTGGTTGACAACACTGGCCTACAGAATGCATGCGGTGTTTAAATTCCTCTTTTACTCCCTGATACTAAGATGGCATTGATCAGCTAACAGAGCCTGTCAAAGTTGTAGTCCAAATGTTTACTACAATTGATAACAGGACTGCAAGGGAAAAGTTGCTATAACAATGTTTTTCCAAAAATGCTAGGAAGGCCTTTGGCCAGGAATACCATTCTTCCCAAGGGTCTGAATTTGTGTGTGTGTCTCTGTGTGTGTGTGTGTGTGTGTGTGTGTGTGTGTGTGTGTGTGTACATATATAGATACACACATATGATACACATAAAGGATAGTGAAATACTCTCAGTTCCAAAGGAAAAACTGAGACTCAGAGTAAAATCACTCCTCCCACCCCAACCCCTCCCAAAAAACAAACCAATCTAATGAGAGAAGCCAAGCCAGGGTTAAAGACTCTGAACTCCCAGGACAGTGAGTGCTACCCTAGACTGCCAGCCTTTCCTGAGCCCTTTGTTCTATGTTCTATGTATGGAACCTTCTGGTCCTCCTTCCCTTTCTTTCAACTTGAAAGTGTATTTGTGTGTGTGTCATTATTAGCTGAATGTGTTTCCAGTTCACATATCGTGAGCACTGTGAGTCCCACAAGGATGTAATTAGGTCTTGCTGCTCTTGCCGTACAAGTCTGTTCATCTGTGATCATGCAGGCTTTCCCAAAATACTATTCAGTGCAGTCCTCCCTCCCTTGCCTGCAGGTGCCACAAAGAATAGTTCCTGGATTTGTTCCCTCACAGAGAGGCCATGTGTGACTCAGGGGATAAAGGCCATAGGCACCTGCTTTTGTGGTTAGAACACCATTGTCTGATTTGCAGGAGGTAAGGTAAGAGCTTCAATAGAGACTTAGTGCAGATCCACACATGTGATCTCTATGTAATAAAATTTGCTTTTCAGTGGTAAATCCTTTTTTCCTGAAATGGAATATTTCATCTCAACTGAAAAAAGAAATCCTTTTGGGTTTTGGTTGTTGTTGTTGGGTTTTTTTTTTCCATCAAGATTTTTTTTAATGATGATGCAACTTTTCCCCCCTCCCCAAAGCAATTGGCTTTAATACACTTAGTTTTTTCATATTGTCCTTTAAAAGCTCAAGCTCTTGAATCAATAATCTGAAACTGCATTATCTGTCCTGAACAATTATTTACAGAGAATAGGACCACTTGCAATCTAACATGCCACTTAGGAAGTACACTTAGGAGTCGGGCTGCTTGGCTTTTTACTCAACAGAATGAAGATGAAAGAAGCAATTTATGGATGAGGGGGAAATGTATGCACAAGGCAGTAATACTGTAAACATGCTTCAAGAGGAAGAAACCTTCTGGGTTCAGAATTATGGGAGAGAAAGTATGTTATTGCAAGGTCGAGTGTATTGATAGATGATGTGCCAGGCCACAGGTCATTGAACTGTGTTGAAATAATGAGGTGTTAATTGTAGGGTTATTCACCTAGGATCCTAAATCTCTTACAGATCATTGTGTATAGGTCCGCTCTGTGTGAAGGGGCTGGCCCCTGTATTAACAGTCACAGCACTAACCTGCAGTGAACAACTGTCTAATATCACTATGGCAAGTGGCTCACAGAGATGAATTTAAAATACAGTGGAGGTAACATACACAAGACAGGTAAAATAGGATCTCTGATCCTGAGTGTCAGGCCATGGCTTGACACCAATTCTGGTTTTGGTGTGGAAAAACAGTCTCTGACCTCAAAACCGGCTTCATCTCACATGCTGATTCAGGGAGGCTGTTGAGAGGGACCTTGAGGTCTCTCTGTGATTTGCTTATAGCTGTTAATGGCCTCTGCCCTAGCTGTGATATAGGGAGAGATAGATGCTGGTGCCTGAGCCATGTTGTCCACTGTGGTTCTGAGTTTCGCTCGGTCCCTCGGGGGTATCAGGGCGCTGCTGCACGCCAGGCCTGGAAGAATGAAGAAGAGTCTGGGAAGGGTGGTGTCTGCCAGATCCCAGTCCAGCTGGGTGTGCTGGTGGGAGGGGGGAGCGGGGGAAGGGGGAGGGAGGGAGAGAAGGCCTTCTCCAAGGTTTTCAGCTTTACAGCTCTCTTCGCTCAGAGCTTTCCCAGTAAAACAGCAACGCTTAGACTATATTTAATGAAACAGCTTATGCATCACCCCCCCCCTCCATTTTTTAGTGAAACAGCTTCCATGTGTCTTTATTCCATGGTGAACAAGTACTATATGAATCTTGGGTGGCGGGAAGGGATTTTTAGGGTGGATGCATTTCATTGGCTGTGCCTGGGATGCCCATGATGCTCTGTTTGTTTCCAGGTGCTGCCTATTGTGGGTTGCCCGCCTACACGCCTCGGGCAAGCAGACACCGAAGCAGGGAGGGAGTGGCCCTATTCCTAAGACTCTCAGGATGGGATTTAGGGGGTTTGGACACAGTTCTGATCTCACTCTAGCCCCACGCCTGTTTTCCCCGGTCACCCAGTCTACGCGCCCCACAGCCCACTTTTGTTCTGAACACTCCGTATAAATCTTTTGCTACTAGGTAACATCAAATACGCTAACACCAACACTAACTAAGCACCCAGAAAACGTCTGTTTAATGGGAATGTACATGAACTAAGAAATATAACTTGCTATTGTTTCACCTCTATTGCTGTATTTGGAATATCTTTTTGATCCTTTTCTTATCCCAAGGTACAGAGTGAACAGATCCGATACGCAGACTCAAGTCTCCTATTCTGTGCTTTCCTGGAAGATTTTTAAAGTAGAATATTAGTTCAAATAGCCTAACCAAACTCCACATTTCAAACTGCACCTAGTCTCTTTAATCTGCTCCCTTATAAGAACATCTTTACTAAGTCTATTGACTGTTGCCGGTTCTCTCCCTGGAATGCACATTCCACTAGAATTAGAATCTTGTTTTTATCAGGAGTAAGCCAGCAGATGCGCACTAAGCATTTTTTAACTAAATATCCTTTCTTGTGTAGCCCTTTCTACCCCGTACTGCCTTAATATCATAAGGATGAAAGCTGCCTTCGATTTCTTCTGTGTTTTCCTGGGATTTGCATCAAAGTGCAGGAATCCGCTCCTTAGTAAAGACTAGTAATCGAAAGACAACATTCATGTAACTGTTACAAATGGTATTTAGCTTAGATTATATAAATAACTCAGCAAGCCATACACTACTACCACAGTCACAGAAAGTGACTTTCTGTGACTTGATGTATAATAGGTACCTTGAAAAATGGCCTTAACATTTTATCTAATTTGGTCTTTGCAAACAGCTCATATGATAGCTAGCATCATTGTCCTTACCCTACCAGGGCTAAGTACGGGGTTTAAAGAGTTTCATAGATGGTGAGTCCCAGAGGCTGGAATAAAGTGAGAGCCCCCATTGTTTAACCAGTGTACGAGGTAAGGTGGGAATGTTAGAGAAAGTATGAAAGTACCCTATTTTTTAGGCAGCTAGCTTTGGTTCTGCTGGGGTCTGTGTGATTAACCCAGTCCCTCCTACCAGGGTTTTCCTAGCTGACATGACATGGACAGTTAGCTTCAGCTAAGAATATAAACCCGACCATTATATAATCTTTGCTTTAAAAAAAAATCCCTAGAAACAGGAGCCTATCATAACCGTCTTCTGAGAGGTTTCATCCAGCAGCTGATGGAAACAGATACAGAGACCCTCAGCCAAACCATAGGCTGAGCTTAGGGAGTTTTGTGGAAGAGTAGGAGGAAGGGCTATGGGTGCTAGAGGGGTCAAGGACACCACAGGACAACCTACAGAATAAGCTAACCTGGGCTCTTGGGGACTCACAGAGACTGAAGCATCAACGAAAGAGCTTGCGTGGGCTGGACCTAGGCCCCCTACACACATGTAACATGAGCAGTGTGATCATCATGTAGGTTCCCTAACAATGGGACTAAGGGCTAGCTCTGACTTTGTTGTCTGTTTTGAATCCCCCCCACACACACACTAGTTAGGCTGCCTTCTCTGGCCTTAGCGGGAAAGGATACCTTTAGTCATGTTATAACTTGAGGGGCCAGGGTGGGTTGGTAGACCTTAGGGCACAAGGCCCCCCCATTCTCTGAGAAGAAGGAGAAAGGAAGGTGGGGGAAGGGAAAATGAAGGTGAAAGTGGGAAGCAGGGTGCTGGGATCAGGTTGTAAAGTGATTAAAATTTTGGAATATCCCTAGAGAGTACAACAACAACAAAACCCCTATGGAGTCAGATGAACTTGCAGAAAAATGCTATGTCCAGCTAAGAGTTGTTGCCGACCAGTCTATACCCCCACCACTCAGCTTTTGAGCCAGACAGTGCAAGCCATAAGTTAAGGACGCTTCTGTTCTCAGGTTAGCTAAATAAACATCAACCAGTGCTTTTACAGATTTAAATACTAAAGATAACCAATTCATCCAACTTCTAATAGTTCTTCAGGGTACAGGAATCCCCAACCTGTCATAAGGAGGTTAGGGACTTCAAGGAAAACTAGGGTAACTGATGAAGACGCTGAGAAATTAATGAATAAGACAACCACATCTTCAATGAACTACCAGCTTTGCTGAGAAGACAGACATTGGAAAGAAATTATAATTAAAATGAATAGTAACAAGAAGTTTACAGGAGAGTTTGGAAATATACTTTTAAAAACTTATTTACTTGGGCTAAGAAACTGGGGAAGTTCTCACTTAGGAAGTGAAATATAAGTGGTGAATTTCATTCTCCAGGTACCCATCCATATTACTTAAATGCCTAATGTACGCCTGAAGCTGTCATCAAAACCGAGGTATGATACTAGACATATGCCTTCTCATCTTGGAACAATCCTATGGTTTAACTCACGATAAATTTAAAAAGTGACCCTGTGACTTCAGATAGTGATGTCTTCTGAGTCCAGTGAAGAGGTTGCACTGATGTCAGGATGGAGTTTTGGATTTGAACTCAGACCATGGTCACGCTGAAAAATCAGCCAAGTGACAATGTGAGAAGGAACATTAACCTCAGCATAAACTCTTTGGCAATTCTGAAGCCAAGCCGCATAAGACACACTCAAAGGACATTCTCCCTTTGCTCTGCATTCCAGCACAAGAACTGTATTTCCTGCAGGGAAATTCCAGCTCTACACCTCAGGAGCCACACCGCCTTCTCTTCCCAGATCACTCCCTCCAACCCCACCCCTGTAGGGGTCATTTCTATATCTCACTCTTTCTTCCTGTCAAAAGGTCACTGCCTCAGATAGCATTTCTGTTTCTAGTCCATGAAAACTTCATCCACACTCAAGGAACTGACGCCGTGGCTCTATATTGACAGGTAAAACAGTCGCTAATCACTGGTGGCTATTAATCTCAAATCAGTTAGGATTAAATTTAAAACCCTGATCTTTAGTAACACTAATGTAAGCCCAAAATTTGGGATAACCCCATGTGAATACCATTTTGGAGAAGCACAGAGAATACTAGAACCACTGCAGAAACCTTTTTGGACAGCACTATATTACATTTCTCTTACCACTGACCCATTGTAATATTCTACATTAAAATCTACAAAGATGGACTGGCAAGACAACTTGGAGAGTATGAGTGCTTATAACCAAGTTTAGTGACTCTAGCTATATATACCCCAAAGACGCCAAGTATGAAGGGAGAAACAGATGTTTGTGGGTACACATACGCACACCACACACATACACACATAAACACATGGGCACACACAATTTTTAAAAATTAAGATCTTTCAAGGAAAGCCATTTTAGTGTTATTTTTTACATTCATTTATCTCAAGTACTTAAGAATACTACAAGACATCAGGTCTCTAATTTTGGTGAGTATGTGTGTGGAGCGTCTATGTTTGATGGCACTGAGCTAATGAGTTGTCTATTCCTTTTATCTAAAAACTTTCCTATTGATGTTTTTATTTTTGATTTCTTTAAGATTAAACTAACATAAAATTTTTAATAAATTCTAGTTCATTGAGTTGTATGTATACACAAAAATATTGTTAATCCAGCTGAAACCTTTTTCCACCCTCTGATGTGCCATGATATGCTTAGGGCAGTATATCAATCAGCTCAGCTAAGAAGCTTTGAGACAGGGAGCAAAATGCAAGGCAAAGAAGAGCATAGACACCTGTAGGGAAGTAAAGCCGCGATATCGTCTAAGGATAAAGGACTGGGTATTTTATTCCTAGTGCAATGAGAAGGTATTGAAGTGTTTTGGGCATGGAAACTTGTTTTATTTTAAAGCTTAGCAGTAGTAAGCTCAGAAAAAGAAAGAAAGAAAGAAAGAAAGAAAGAAAGAAAGAAAGAAAGAAAGAAAAAAAGAGGAATCAATCAGGAAATAAGAGATTTTTAAAAGTTGTGTGACCACAAGCTATACAGCCCCGTAGAGAGACTGGGTGGATCACATTAACAACAACAAAAACAACAGCAACAATAACAACAACAACAACAAGTGGTGAAACATAAGCGGGCTTACTCAGAACCCAGGGTAGGTTGTGGTGGCTGGGAAGGGCAGCAGGAATATTTGGGGCCCCCAGAGGTTATTAAGCTTGAGAAGGAACTTAATCTAAGTGCTAGCATAAGAGCATGTCCTTTTCAGAAAGCTTACCTTGAGGGCAACGAGATGAAGACACGTAGGCACATGACCACAGAGGGCGGTAGGGCAAGGGAGGTGCTGCTAGCCCAGGTAGAAGCATATGATCCTAGGTAGTGAGAAAGATGTCAGCAACTCATGAAGACAGCTGGGAACTGTCACAGGTCAAGTGTCTATAATCACATTTTTACTTGAATGAATGGATTTGGGTATAATTGACTCATGTGAGGAGCTCAGAAGGAGCACATTTGATGGGCAAGAGGAAGAATTCAGTGGGAGTCAGCCTTACAAAAAGGCTTTATACGAAGGACGAAATAGTGATAAAAACTGACGTTACAGGTGTGGGATTATTAAATGAAACAAAGGTGATATATGAAATCGCTTTCTTCCTGGCATTCTCTCAGAATAACAGTTTTCACAAATATAAAGGATCTTAGAGCGTCACACAGAACTCATCTAGTTCTCGAAGAAGCAAACTGAATAGGACAGAGGAAGTATTGTTTTAAAGACCTTAGGCAGCAAAAACCAGGGGAGAAAAATAGGATAAAGGTGGCAGAGGCCTTGTGGGGAAACTTTCAGGAAGCAAATGAGCCTCCTGGAGACGGCCACCGTATTGCATGGCTGTGGTGGGTACACCCTGGCTGGGCATAGACTCCAGGGATTTTGCTTCTTGCTGCTAGAATGTCTTTCCATGCTTCCCATCGCTCTATTCCACATATATCTAGCATGATGTGGCTGCATGTGAGGAAATCTTTGCTGCCTATGCTCTGGTGTGATTTTTTCCTGGGTATTAGCCCATTCTGTTGGGTAAATTTCCTGAAGATTTACTTTCCGTGGGGCACTGGTGCAAAGGTCAAAGTCAGGTGTATCCAGATAGCAAATGGGGTATATTGATGCACTCCTTAATCAACTGGGGAACCTCAGAGCTTGTAAAAAGTGTCACATAGCCCTCAGGCAAGACTACAGGCTAGACTCTTTCCTGATATAACCTATTCAGCAAGCACTTAGGGGTTCCTGTAAAAGCCCCACTCTACGCTAAGGAGATCCTAGCCTTCAGCAAATGACCTCTAATCATACCTAGAATTTCTTCTCCCCACCCATTGGATAATTAAGTACTGTGTTTTCCTTCTTGTGATAGGACTACATGCTACTGCATGCATGTAAATGAGATACTGTACCACTGCATGTAGATTAAGCATCCTGGAACCCCTAGCCTTTGCAAATCAGACACATTCACTCACAAATCCCTCTTAGCTGCCCAAGGTTTAAGGGTAAAGGTTGGCTGGGTTGCTCTCTCATGCTTGTGCTGTTCCTCCACCATGACCATCTGAGACTTCATTTATTCTGAGGGAGAATTGCAGCTGGACACCTAGCACTTGACTGCCGGTCAAGGAAGTCAAGGCAGTGATGGTGGAGCTCCCTTGGTAGCTGCTAGAACCTGCTCCATCACTAACTGGTAAAGCACCACCAGGCCTGCGGCTCACTGGACCTGCCTACTGGCAGGTTTCAGACATCCTGCTTCCTCTGCTGTGCCTAGCACATCAGCTTGACAAAGCGCTGTAACACTTTTTGTGTTATCACAGGCCTGTGGAGCTCCCAGGTCTCCACTGTGGTCTGATGCCAGCAATCTCATTCTAAAAGAACTAAACTGTAACACTGCATGAAAACCTCTTTCAACACCCTGGCCTAGCACAGGAGCCTCATCCTAAGGTGCTCTAACCATTCATGAAAGAAATGAGACCTTTGATCTTGAGGTCTGACTGTTCTCATCCCGAAGCAAGCAGTACCTGGACCAGGATGATGGATGCAGAAGCCAGGCTACCCACTGGACGCTGAACAACAACTTTCATTAAATAAGGCTGTTTATGTGAACTGATGCTTTTATAATTTCTGATAATGGTTTTATAGAATTCTCGAATTGATTCAAGTAATTTTAAGTCCCCCCCCCCCACAGAATAGTAAAAACTGCTAAGAGCTCTGTGAACTTTCATTTGTCACAAGCATGTAAATTACACTAAGAACAACAGGCGTGAGACAGATTTATGATCAAGGAAAAGCGTTCACTCTAGGTTAGGCCCTTAGAGGAAATGCGATCTTGGTATACACAATGATAAGAGAAGCCATGAACAAAGAATAGGTGGCTCCATTATGAGTGTAGAACAGAAAATAGATAATTAACCAATCTAACTATAAACTATAACTATAATTTAAAAATAAGACTTAAGATAGATGACCTATTTCTTGGTAAAAAAACAAAAACAAAAACACCCTTGTTAACCTAAGACAGAAAAGATATAAAAATTATTTCTTTGAACTCAAAATGAGCTTGTGAAATGGAAAACAGATAAAGTATTACTTTAAATTCTGTTTGTTTGTTTGGAGGTAGAGACTCTCTGTGTAGCCTCGGGTGCCCTGGACTCACTTTATAGACCAGGATGACCTTGAATTCACAGAGATCTGCCTGCCTTTACCTCCCTGAGTACTGGGATTAGAGGCATGTGCCATCATGTCCAGCTTTGAACTTATTATAAACTTATGGAGCTAAGAAATAGATAAAGAATATTTAGTCAGTTGCCAGTTTTAATGAAAGAACATGTGAACAGTAATTTTGCTGTAACTTCTTAAACATTGTTAACCTACCACATGAAAAACTGCTGCTTTGAACTTACAATAAACTTGTCATAAATAGATATGGAAAGTTTAGGTGGGAGCAAGTTTTAATGGAAAAACATGTAATTGATAATCTTGCTGTAATTTCCTTTTGTGCTATGGTTTTTATCTTTTTTTATAATAATTGCTTTTATGGCTATGAGGTAAATTTTCTTCTTATATAGAGAACTTTGTTTTAGGAAGTATACAAAGGTTAAGAGAAAAAAGGGTAGGTTGGTTGGAACCTCTTGGAGCCTGCTTCTCAGGGCTTTGTTACATCCAACATCCACCAAATAGGTGTCTATGTGTTTGATTGAATATATGTATGTATATATGTATTTATTTATGTGCGCACGTATGCATGTATATGTAGATGCATGTATGTATACATGTATGAAGTTGTTGGTGCTTGCCTTGCTCCATCCACTCAGTAGTGTATGTATGTGTATCTGTGTAAAGCAGTTGAAGCTTTGTTCCATTCACCAAATATGTGAATGTGTATATGTCTGCATTCTGTATTTTTGTCTGCCTGTATGCATGTATGTATGTATGTATACGTGTGAAGTTGGTAGTGCCCACTTTGTTTAATCCACTATGTGTGTGAGTGTGTTTCTTCTCTGTTTTTTTCTTTTTTCTCCTTTTCTTTCTCTATTGATAGTCTAAGCTAGAAGCTAGAAGTTCTGGCCATTAAAGAGTTAAAGAGAATTTAAAGCTTTTTTCTTGGACTACCAGACACAATCGGTAGAAGCTATCAGCGCTGGCCATTGAAGAGTTAAAGTTTAGAGGCTTTTGCCAGTCACAAACAGTACTGATCCCAAAAGCCAGCAGCTAGCAGGTTGTTGGCTTCTTTTGCCAACTCTATATTCCATTTCATGTTTACCCTGGTGTCAAACCTGGGCTTTGACAGAAAGAGAAGACACCGGTGGGGAGGAAGTAAGGGAGGTAGGGAAAGAGGAAGGAAGCAAAGGAGGAGGGGAGGGAGACACAGAGAGAGAGAGGTCAGAGATCTTCTATACCACATCGCCATATTTAATCATCCTATATCAATGACAAAAGGAAACATCTACCTTTGGTTGTGTGGAAAGCTCCTCTTCTTTCTAAAAGATCATGTGATACCTATGGGCTGCTATGGGAACAGTGTTGATTATGATTAATTATTGACTCTAAATATTGTAGCCATTGTTATGATATTAATTAGGTTAATGGAGCATTAATATGGACTGAAAATGTGATACTATCCACATTCTAATTTTTAGAATCAACATCTCATTAACAAGTCATTGCAGCATCTATGAGCACCATTAGATTAATCTCATGGTATAAAAAACAATATTCTAAATACTGAGAAAAAGTCTGGTTCAAAAGATGAACTGAGTTTCATTATTTGGAGAGGCATGGGCTTAGTACACATACGGATTAGTCTGGTTCTGTACTTAGACTCAAAACAGGCACACATAGATCATTTCATTTATGATCTTAGTAATCATAGAGGCATCTGAGTTGTTTAATTGCTATAATTTAGAATCATACAGAATAAATAAAATAGCAAAATAAGGTTTTGACATGGCTTAAGTAAGGACTATAGCATGCTGCAATAACAGCAGCAAATCTCAAGAAATAACAAGAAAAAATAAATTGAAGTAAAACTGAAACTGTCAGGCTAGATTTGTATTCTTTTCTAGCCACAATATGAGGACAACCCTGGCAGGAGCCTTTCACTAGGTCATATTGTATCGATCACTGGGCCACTGGGCTGCTAGAAAGGTCCATGGCCAGAGGCTTACCGACAGATTGTCCATCACTATAATTTCTGAAATGCCTAATGGAAGAGCGTCAGCCTCTGCAACCCAAGGATCAAAGGATTAATAAAACTCCCAGACTCATATCTCACACATATTTTTCACCCTAAAATAAAATGAATCCAATGCCTGCATTCATCAAATTGATTTTTCTGTGTATTAATGTCAGAATTTACAGATTTTCTTTCAAGGTCTTCAAAAGTCCCTAAATGTCATAGTAAATAATATACTCACAGGTTAATTTACAGAAAAAAAAAAGTTCAGAGTTTCTTCTTGAGCTCTTATTTGAACATCAGATCCATATGTTATTTTCAGAGATAGAGAAAATTTTAGACATATTTCCCTCTCTAAAACTGAAATGGGAAGATGGGAATTTATTGAGTCTTGGGTTATTTATAATTAAAATTGAACAGGAACAATCAGGATTATTCAAATATTTATGCTGACGTCAATTTCATAATATGTTGTGATTTTAATACATAGAGCAAGTATTAGAAATGTATCAATACCAAAATCATTTTCATGGGTTAGCTCCCTCTTCTTTCAAAGAGCCTAGCAATCTCTAACTGCACCTCTAAATACCTGTAGTTACTTCATCCTTACGAAGAGCTGGTACCAGTGCAGCTCTTACAAGTAAAGCCTTCTCTTTAATTTGATGTATTAGCATGTGCTGTGGTGGTCTGATGTCTCCCTGGGTGACCTTGTGAAGAATGTGTACATTTATAGAGCTTTTATTTCTTCATAAGAACACAGGTTGAAGCAACATAGCCAAAGGAGTTTCTATTCCTCAGGTGGCCTTCACCTTGGATCTGAGGGTTACCTCTTCTCATTAAATGCCTTTGACATAATTCAAAGCCTCATGGAAACACTGGAACTATTTTGCATTACTATTTTTTAGTGGGCGAAATGGCAAGTGTTTTATTTGGCTGCCTTCTCAAGTTTTGCTGTGTAGCTCAGGCAACAGAGGGTGCATATTATAGTAGGTAAGAGAACTTTTCCCTAGACAGACTCTTAGATGTCAGTCTTACTCTGCAAAATACAGATGGTAGGCTCAATTTTCCTAACCAATATATTTTATTACGAACTCATTAACTAAGTGTATGTCCCTTATAACCGGACTAACTAAAACAATAGGAAAAGAGGATTAAAGAATAACAAAACCGTAAGGATAAAAGATATCAGTTCTGAGGAAGAATTCTCCTGTTTCAATCAGCAGGATTTCTTCTGCTGGAACCTGGAGTAACCAGAACCCTGAAACTCAGCAGGAGTCGGGAGCCCCAAGCCCTGAAGCCTTCCCTCGAGTGGATCTCTCTAGGAGCATCTGGAAGTAGAGCGATGAACAGCCAAAACTATCTCAAGTCTCCAAAGGCCTCGCCTCTTGTTTCTGGATCACTTATATATCTCCTCCCAGAGTCTGTTCACAGGATCTTTTCAGCTGGAAACAATCAAGCTCCCGCACAAGGTGGTTTGCCTTTCAGTGGATTAACATCACCTGTTCTCTCACAAGACTGTTCCCCGTCCCATACCTGGGATCATAACAAAAACAGGTTTATCTCTCCTTCAATAGATTTTCTGACATTGTACAGGTTATATACTTTACTTACAGGTGAGTTGTCTTGCAGTGTTTTATTACTTGTGATTTCCATTAAAATGTAAATGACCTGTAAATATGGAGTTGAAGAAATAATAAGAAATGCCACCTCACTCCACCTTACTCCTCAGCATTTCCATGCTCTCCTTTTCCCTGCTTTACTCCTCTCTTTCTTAACCCCTTCCCTTTTCATGTTAGGTGTTTCACATCTCATGCCCCCTTAAAATTTCCTCCTTTATGTTGTTTCACTTTCTAGTTTTGTAGTTTCTCTCCTCACTTACTCCTGCCAAAATACATATGCTTAACACAATTATCAGACTTTTATGTTCTTGTTGTGGTCTTTTTAACATTTGGTTTAATTATTGTGTGTGTATGTGTGTGCACACAGATATAAGAGGGCTGCTTGCAGGAGTCAGTTGTCTGCTTCTAGCATGTAGGTATTTAGGACTGAACTCAGATCCTTAAGCTTGGCAGCAGCCATCTCTACCACTGAGTCGAACCGCCATCCCAGTTGTTGTTTATGTTTAAATGTTTAAGTTATTTTGAATTATTTGTGCATGTGTGTGTATGTGCATCTCAGTGCAGGTCCCCTGTGGAGGCCAGAAACTGTGGGTGTCCTGGAGCTGGAGTTACCGGACGTTGCTAGTCATCTGATATGGGTGCTGTGCACCAAATCTGGGTCTTCTGCCTGAGTAGGGTGTGCTCTTAACCATTGAACCCCTCTAAAGACATATTATTAGATAGTCTCTAATTCTTAAGTGCATACTTTTACAAAAAGTGGCCTTAGATACCATACTACCATGTATAATGAGTACACACAATGAAAAAAAAAATTCTTGGTATAGAATGAACAACTTATGCTTTTTTTATTCTGTTTTAAATGTTCCATAGTTTCTAAATGTTTGTAGAATGGATGAGTCAACTAGGGCTTTTTTTTTTAGCAAGAAGGTCAGTAACCATGATCAAAACTAACCTTGATCAAATTCAGGCATGAGCCACTTTATCCCCAGCCATATCGCATAGTGAGGGAGAGTTAGGAAGAGAGGCTGAGGGAGACATTCTGTTGCTATCTTATGCCAATTCCTTTCTACAGAACAAAAAAAAAAACCTACTAAAAACTATATTTGCTTTATTTGTTTGCTCTCAAAATGTTTTCCCCAAATCCTTAAGTTATATGCAAAGTATAGATAGTGGTTTTTAAGTGGCAAAAACTAATCTCCCAGCAGGTATTCTATTTTGAGGTTTTTTTGATTCTTAATTTCTTTATTCAGAACATCTATTCTAGGTATTATGCAAACCCATTAGGATACAGGACAAAAGGGAGTACAGAGACATTCTAATGTGGTTGTTCTTACAGAGAAATATCAGCACTGAGGTTACTACATTAATTATTAGTAGTAAGTATTTAGCAGACATCTGTTAACACTGGAGTTGGAGGCAGCCTTGTTCTCTCACAGCTGGAGATCTGGAATAATGATCTCTGAATATTAAATTTACCTTTGAAGTACATTTTGTACTCAAACATTCTGAGGCATTTCTCACACTTCCTAATTATTCCAGACTTGAGACATGGCTTGCTACAGTAGATAAAGCCACACTCAAGGGCGTGTTAGTTCTCAGATCTGTTACACTTCTAATTAGCAGTAAGATTTCTGAACAACTCTTAAATTCCTAGGGTGGAGCATTTTTTTTTTTTTTTGAGTAAAAACACTAGGAGGAAGGAACTGGATCCCTGTCAAAACAGTGCTGTGCCTTCAACTCTAAAAGAGAAGTCAGTCAGTGATAGGAGTATGCTCCTGTCATATCAGCTCGGAGGCTTCCACGCTTGTTCCGTTTTACTTCTTTCATGAATGAGCTTGGAAGACATAGCAGAATGATGCAAGGATCTCTCTGAAGATGTTCAACCGCAGCGTCCTGCTTTGTAAGTAGCCAGTGGGTTCTATAACTACGTATTACACGCCATGTTATTTCTAGTTTGATTCTATTTATATACATCCATCAGATATTTGATCTGGATTGACCATGTTGAGGCTATAAGTCACAGAAGTGAATTATATGAGCCCCAGCCTGTAATAACCTACACAACAAGGGATTTAAGAGGTGTATCAGGGTGATGTCAGAATAAAATATCCAACCTTAGTTTTCCATATAAGATGTAAAATTTAAAAATAACAACTATATTGTAATTATTTTGATAAAACCATGTTTGTTCCTCTTAGTTTCCTTCTTAACCCAGCTATAAAACAAATAATTGAGATTCTTTTATGTTTGTTTAGAAGGCTTTACAACATATTATTGAGCAGTTTACGTCTGTTCTTAACCCTTCGTATTATTCTGACTCCGTCTTTACCAAAATCACCATGTTACTTGCCTTTTAGTTTTTTCTTTGCTCCAGCTGAATCTTCTTCATCTCTCCTGAACCTCTCTGCCTGTAGCTAAATCCTTTACCTCCTCTTCTAACTCCTCCTCCTCCTCTGGTTGGCAGGAATTCCAGCCCTATTCTCTCCCCTGCTCAGCAATTGGCTGTAAGCTGCTTTATTGACATATCAGGGAGGACCACTGGGAAGCAGGGCTTAACAGTATTAAAACAGAAAATTATCAGAAGAAGGACCACAGGAAGATATGAGAGGTACAGAAATCAGCACTTGGATTGCACAATAACCTTATCCCTACACAACAATATAAGGACAGATTCCTTTTGTGAGAAACATAGGAAATGCTTAAGAGATTCCTGTATCCAGATGAATGTGAACAGCTTTGCGTCTGATGCAGGAGAATTGTTATTCCATGTGCTTATCACAATCAGTCTGCCTGGCTCAGAACAGCACTGAGTTTTTCTTGAGATGGGAATACAGACTTGTTTTTTATCTCAATTTTTCCACTTTTACTGAAAATGGCTTGTTTTCTTACATGACATATCCTGATTAGAGTTTCCTCTTCCTATATTCCTTGTAGTGCCTCCCCACATTCTTTCCTATGCACATCCACTCTCTCTCTCATTAAAAAAAGATCAGGCTTCTAATAAATAACAACAAAACATAACAAAATAAAATGCAATAAGAGAGAACAAAATTTATCACATAGAAATTAGACAAGACGGACCAAGAGAAGGGGAAGAGCCTCAAGGGCAGACACAAGAGTCGGAGACCCATTAGTTTGCACACTCAGGAGTCCCATAAAAATAGTAAACTGATGTTTTTCTAATTCTATCCAAGTGCGGCACCCCAAACCTAAAAATACATGCATGGTGGATGTTAGCCATAAAGTACAGGGTAACCATGCTACAATCCACGAACATAGGGAAGCTAACTTACAAGAAGGGCCCAGGATAGGATGCTTGAATTTTACTCAGAAAGGTAAATAACATAGTCGTTGGAGGTGGAGGGAGGGAAGGAACTGAATAGGAGAGGGATGGGAAGGGAGAAGGGGGATACTAGGTGTAGGGAGAACAGAGAGAGAGGGGGCAAGGGAGGAGACCAGAAATCAGAGGTAGGGGACGTCTCTGGGATTTGACAGAGAACTGGGATAGGAGAGGCCCTAAGAAGTCTATGTGGTCACCCTAGCTGATACTCCTAGCAACAGGAGATATGAAGCCTGAAGTTGCTACTTCCTATAGCTGTGCAGGACTTCCAATGCAGGGTTAAAGACACCAACCCAGCCACAAAACCTTCAACCCAAAATGGTCATGCCTACAAGATGTGCAAAGACAAAGATGAAGCAAAGATTTAGGGAACAGCCAAAAAAGGTTGGCCCTATTTGAGACCTATACCCTGGGAAAGGACCAGTCGCTGACACTATTAATGTTACTCTGCCAATGCTTATACTCAGGAGCCTAGCATAACTCCTCTGTGAGGTTTCACCCAGCAGCTGACGGAAACAATGCAGAGACCCACTGCCAGACATTACATAGAGATCGGAATGTCCTATCAAAGAGTTGGGGGAATAATTGAGAGATCTGGAGGGCGCCAAGGACTCCACAAGAAGACCTACAGAGTTACCTAAGCTGGGCCCATAGGGTCCCACTAAGACTGAATCACCAATAAAAAGGCATGCATGGATTAGTCCTAGGCCCCCCGCACATAGGTAGAAGATGGACGGCTTGGTCTTCATGTGGATCCCCTAACAACTGGAATAAGGGCCCTCTCTGACTCTGATGCCTTGCTTTTGATCCCATTCCCTAACCAGGCTGCCTTGTCTGCCCTCAGTGGGAGAAGATTCATCTAGTTCTGCAGAAACTTAATGTACCAGAGTGTGTTGGTACCCATGGGGGACCTCCCCCCTCTCTGAGTAGACGGAGAGGGGAGAATTGGGGGGGTGTGTGGGTGTGCTGAGAGAAAAGGGGAGCTGCGATCAGGATGTAAAGTAAATAAATAAATATTATATTTTTAAATTGAAATACTGTGCTGAAATCTATAATATATAAGCAGAGGACCCGGTGCAGGGCTATAAAGGCCTTGCGCTTGCCGCTTCAGTCCTTGTGAGTTCATATGGGTCATGCTCAGTTGTTTCAGATGGCCTTATTTTCCTGGTATTCTCCATCTCCTCTGGGCCTTACACGTTTTCCCTATCCTCTCTTCTGTGGGATTGATTGCCTGAGCTCTGGGCCAGGGTGGCGGGCGGATTTGATGGAAGCATCCCATTTAGAGCTGTGTGTTCCAAGCTCTCTTTTTCTGTGTAATGTCTGGCTGTGGGTCACTGTATTTGTTACCATCTGCTGCAGGAGGAAGCTTCCCTGATGATGGCTGAGCAAGGCACTGATCAATGAGTGTACAGCAGAATAGCATTAGGAGTCGTTTTATCATTACTTTTTTTTTAAACCAGTAGAATTTTTTTGACCTAGGTCTCTGGGCTATCTAGCCTCTTGTTCTTGGCCACCCAATCAGTGTCATGTATGGGCTATATCTTGTGGGATGGGATATAATCAAATCAGACATTGGTTGGTTACTCCCACAAGTTTGTGCCGCCATTGCCCTAGCATGTTTTGCAGACAAGACAGCATTATAGATTTTTTTTTTCTGGCTGGGTTGGTGTTTATACTTCTCTTTTGGTAGCCTGCAGAGTACCTTCTTGTACTGAAGGCACAGACAATGGGGATTAAGGCTCTATATAGGAACAAGCTCAACCTCTCCATGTTCAATGAGTTGTGTAGATGTTTCTTTAGCAATGGGGCTTCGCTGCCAGCTTGTGGAGAGCAACCTATTGTCTTGCCAATAGCCTGGGTTGTCTGGGGATTTCCCGAGGATGCCTTTGGCCAGTAGCTCGATTAGAAATGACTCAGTCCCAGTACTGGACACCTTATTTGGTGACAAGAGATGGCCATCTGGGACTCTGTCTCCCTCATTATTGGAGACTTCATTAAGGTCACCTTCATATATTTTAGGAAGTTTCTACTGTACTATTTCTGTAACACCCCTTAAATGCACCCTGATTCTAGTTGTCTCTTCCAGAATTCCCTTTCTCAACCCAATCTACTCTTCTTCTGTTCCCATCCCCTGCCCCAGCCCACATGTAAAATCCGTTCCATTCCTCTGTTCTTGGGAGACACATATGACACACATTTTAATGCATAGAATCTCTACCCAGCAGCATCAGAATACACTTGGTCCTCAAATACATATAGACTATTCTTTGAGGCAGAACCCAAATACTCACAAAATAGGCCCTAACAATTATAAGATTAAACTAATATCAAATATCTTTTCCAACCACAATGGGATGGGAGATACAGATCAATAACACAAGGTCAATGTGGAAAATTCAGATACTCATGAACATTAAACAACCTGCTCTTAAAAGATTGTAAAAAATCAAACAAATAATACAAGAATACTTTGAGACAAATGAAACTGATAATATAAGGCATTGATACTTACATGAGGGTTATAACAAAAACCAAATTAGAAAATAGCCAAAAAAAGAGATCAGGAAAGCAACAGAAAAATCAACAAAACTCAGAGGTGTATTATATAACATCTATACATAATTAAGGAAAGAGAGACCATGAAGTTGAAAGAAAAAGAGAGAGAGAGAGAGAGAGAGAGAGAGAGAGAGAGATCAGTGTACATGGGAAAAGTTGAACAGAGGAAAGGAGGGGTAGTTATAATAAAAAAAGATAATAATAATAATAATAATAATAATAATAATAATAATAATAATAATAATAATAAACATGACATGAAAAACAGAGGACTGCCTAGGTTAGAAGGGTGAAAGGAGGGGAATGACAGGGAGCAACGGGATTGAGCAGAGAAGCAAAGGGAAGAAACAGTCCTCCCAAAACAGCATGAACAGTTCATAAAGATATCTATTGCTTTATATGTTAATTGTAAAAAAAAAGAAACAAATTTAAACAAGAATTTATCTCGTAAAAGTAAACTATTTTGTCCAGAGGCTTTTCTGATATTAATTGCTTACTGAAAGATTAAATGATTCATTTTTAAGCAATTAGAGAGTTTCAGAATTTCATAGCTAGAAGGCAAGTTAGGATTTCTTTTTTCATTTCAAAGATGAAAGATGGCCAATTTGAGGTTCTCTGGCCTTCCCACTGCCGCAGTAAGTGACAGTACTCTGTCTAGAACTCGAGGTGGTAATCTGAGCAGGGGGTATGTTTTTAATTAGGATCCATTCCCAAGGGGAGAGAGTGCTTTATTGAATGACTGGGCCAGGAGAAAGATAACCTGCACCTGACATTGATCTGCCAACACGGATAAAACAATCACATGTGGTCATCAAAGTGTGAGCCCTCTAGTTTCCAAAGGAAACAGCTAATGGCAAAACAAACCCTTTGGCCTAACAGTAGGAGTCAAGTTTAGATTATTGGTATGGTACACATATTTTAATGAGACAAATTATTCATTAGATTGGTATCAGAGTTTGTTATGTAAGCAAAGCATCCACTCTGTTCACTGAAACTGGACAAATTGGTGAGGAAAAAAATACAAATTGTTTTCTTCAAAAGAATTGGGTATGATGTAAAGTAGGTATAGCCAGAAATTCATAGAGCCAGAGTCCTAATCTGAGATACCTCTAAAATTATGAAGGAAGGGAAATCATCTTCAAGGCACATAGAGAGCTCTCAGAGTGCTTGTTTTTCTTTGTTCCTGTCCCCTTCCCTGTCACCATGTGAAAATGTAGGCACTTGCTGTAAATGCATATGTACTATATAGAGTGTACCCACAGATATACTGTACAGTGGCAGAGTCAGGTGAGAAAGTACAGTCTGCCTGATGGTATGATGCACACTAAAGTGCAGTGAAGACAGATATGGGGATGTGTGAACTGAGTGGCAAGGAATATAGGATGACTAATAAGTTTGCAGATAGTCAAAAAATGTAGGTTTCAATTATAAGTAAATTATCTAATCACACATATGCCACTCATAAAAGGTGGGTATCATAATATATTTTGGTTAGTTTAATTCATAAGAGAAAGTGTCCAGAAACATAGAATGTATCTAGATAATTACCTCAGTTATCTCCTGATTTAACTCATCCTCAGGAAAATTACATAAGACCATTCATCTATCTATTTTATTTAACGTTTCCACTCAAACATAATTTGTCTGAAAAAAAAACAAGCATAATCCAAAAATCTTGCTAGAGATGAAAAAAATATTAGCTGAAAAGTCAGAAAATAATCCCACATATATTTTCTGATGCTACAGGAGATCAGAGGTAATTGGCAATCTGGAGGAGGGAGTCTAGTAAAACAGGAAGCTTGCCCAGATGTGATCACTTGTCAAAACACCATTATGAGGCAAGAAAGACTTCCAATTTGAAAGAAGAATTCCTGACTTTAAATTATACTGCATAGCATGACTTAAGAGATAAAGGGGAGAAGTATAGTCTTCCGAAGCAAGGAACTCACCAATTGGTTATCCAATACCAAGTGGCCAGTCTTCAAAACAATATACAAGAAACATGGTACATGCTCAGCAGGATGTATTTATATACTTAGGAATTTGTTTATGAGTGTGTGTGTGTGTGTGTGTGTGTGTGTGTGTGTGACAACGATGGAAAAAGAGACAATGAATTTGAATGAAAGCAAGGAGGAGTTTATGAGAGTTTTGAGGGGGAGGAAAAGAGGAAATGATGTAATTATATTGTAACCTCAAAAATTAAATAATTTTTAATTCAGGTTTTAAATGGGAAGGCTTCCTTTCTATGGTTCCTTGCTGGTCCTAGTTGATGAGTGATAAAGAAATTTGCACCAAATAAGCAATTTAAAAATACAAAGAAAAGAATAAGGGAGTTGTAGAGATGACTTAGTGGTTTAGAATACCTGCTGTTCTTCCAGAAGTCCCAGGGTTTGATTTTCAGCACCTATATGGTGGCTTACAACCATCCATAACTCCAGCTCCAGAGTACCTGAGACCCTCTTTTAACCTATAGGCACCAGGTGACCAGGCATGCATGTGGTACAACATACACACACTGGCAAAACATTTATACATATAAAATAAATAAATCTAATTAATTAAATAACCCGATATTTGAGTCCATGTTCAAGAAAATGACTGAGCATGTGTGCACAAAGGGAAGTGTGAATGCAGCTTTGCTACATCTTACCTCAGTAAAGATTTGTATTAAAGGGTACGAATCCTGTTTGGGTGCAAATGCCTTCAAATAGAAAATATTTGAGCGCCCGTCAATCCCTCTACACCACATCTGTCAGAACGTTTTTGGCCTTGGTCTGAGCATGGAATCAAACTCAGGTCTTGTAGTTTTACAAAGAGAATGAGGCTCTAACTGCAGAGAGTGGCCATCTTCTCGACTTCATAGGAAGTTTAGTTGACATTTGTCTGTATTAAACAGGAGAATGAATTGTCTCAGGGAAAAGTGCTTTATGGATTTAAACTAATTCTGCTTTAATGGTCAAAACAGGACATCAGAGGCTCAGGAGCCTCCACAAGAAGGCCTAACTTGAGAGCAGAATGTTCCATTAATATCAAAAGCACTTCAACTTTTACCAGCTTTGAACTGTTCCCAGATCACAACTGTATATTAAGTCCTCCTATTTGACAAGGTGGAAGAATGTGTCTCCATAGTCTAGGGGATCAAAGTGCTACCAGCCAGACAAGGAGAACCTCTCCTCCATGACTTGTCAGTACTCATGCGGATAGCAAAATAATTATGATCTCATGGTTTGAGAGCTGTACACATATTTTAAATAAGAAATGATCATGCTGCGACAGAGTCAATGACCAAACTCTGCCAAGACAGGGTAAGCAAATTCTCAATAGTTCGTTCCTTGCATATATGTCTGTCAAATATATTGGGCCAGAAAGCTGAAGATAATCCTTCAACATTATAGAGAGTGTTGGGTGCCTGTTCAGGCAGTAAACTGTCTCAGTCATTTTTTTTTTTTTTTTTTTTTTTTTGGAAGCTGCTAACCTGCCCTTCTGATTCACTCAGGTATTTAAGTTTTATCCCTTCTCAAATCTCTGATGGGATTGAAGACCAGATAGTTTAGTCTTTCAATTAAACTTAGTAGGTTAGGGGTTAAGATGTTTTTAGATCAAGATAGATGTTTTAAGTTAAAAGAGATGAGATATGATTGGTATTGATCTTCATTCAGAAATTTGGACCTAACAAGATAGGAAAGATGTTTACTTGAAATTTGTCAAATACAAATAGCAAATATCACTATGAATGTAACATTTATATAATTCCTGATTGTCTCATGGTTCTTCCTGCTGTATGTCATTTATTTTATTCATGTATAATAATATAAATGTATAAGTTAAAAAGAAACATAAAAAATGATTATGATTCTTGTCTCAATGGAACCTTTCTACTTATTTCACAAGATAAAAATGCTGCTCAGATCTATAATCAGAAATGAAAGCTAAGATCTTTATAAAATTCTCAGGTAGATTATACAAAAATATAAGATCTCCTACATACCACTGTAGAGATTACTGAGTCCAACTAACTTTCAAGGAAAACAGTTAAAAATAGAGGAGGAGATAACCTTCTGTCACAGACCTAGGAGAGGGGAATAGAGTGAAAGAGGGAGGGAGGGAGGAACGAGAGGATACAAGTGAGGGGACAACAATTGAGATGTAATCTAAATAAACTAATTTTTAAAAAAGAAAAAATGTGGTTTCCTTAATAAAATGTCCAGATTTATGTTTTTTCCAAATAACAATTATGTCTCTTCCTTTAGTATCCATTTAAGCAAATTTTCTGAGAAAGTCCATTTTCTGCAGCAGATTCAAAGTGAAAAAAAAGAATACACTGTAATTTAGCCTCCTTTAAGAGTTCCCAGAATAGGCAGCACTTTGTAAGTCAGTGGAAGGTAACACATTCTAATCACGCAAATGTCATTGCTGGTGGCTGATTTGGTGGCTTCAGCATCACAGTGTCTTTAGTCATTTGAGTCACCTGTACTTGAGAAGTTCTGCTGGAGAGAAATTTCCATCTCTTTCAAACCTGAGGGCAAACTTCCTAGAGCAGACTTCTAGAAATATCTTGGTTCTAAAAGGATGCATTATCTGACATAAGCTGGTCCTTATCCCCACTTTCAGAGTTCACAGGATCCAAGTTTGATATCCCACAACTATATTCAGTAAACAAGATGTAGTGACGCATTTTTGTAATCCATGCATACGACACAACTGGTTCTCTAGGATTCATCAGCTGACCAGATTAACCTAATCAGGCATAGAGAAATCCTCAAAAGAATGAAGTAGGTGGTACCTGAGGATTGAAAATGAATGCTGAAGACCATCTGTGATACCCAGCCTTGTGGGCCAAGCAACTATTGAATTTTTGGACTTTCCATCAGGAGACAGCCATCTTTGGACTAGCTGTATCACTCTAACCTCTAATTCATGATGTGTGTGTGTTGTATGTAGGTGTGTGTATGTATGTGTACATATGTATATATATACATATATTATATTTATTCTTTGAATAATGTTTTTCTAGAGATCCTTGACAAATTCAGCATACATGTAGAATAAAGAAGTCTAGAATGCTTATGAAATAGGAATTATAGTTAATAAAATTAATTCAAACTGGAGATTTTTGTCAAATATGTAGATTTTTATCTGCCTCTGTTACCAAAATAAACAAACAAAAGCATAACTATACGAGATTTTAAAAAGTGTTGATTTAATTCACCATATATATCAATATATTTCAACTATTTTATTATTTGTATATATTCCATATTATCATGATCTAAGTCTCAAAAATACCAAATAGAATTCATTTTAAAGAAAGTCATGAAGTTGACAGGTTGTTCTGAAACTATAATGTAAACAATTAATTAAATAACTGACCCTTTTAGCCAGTAAATTAATTTAATGGCAAGAAAATAACTAAAAATTATTTAAAAACTAAATGGTTAACTTGGCATTCTGTACTAAGTAAAATGCCCTTGAAAGCTTGGGGTACATGCTGACAAAGCCTTCCTTCTGTTTATTTAACCTTCCTTCTCCTTTATTACCCTCTGTTCTGTCTTTTTCCTTCACCTCATTCATTTGCCATTTCAAATCCCTGAAAAATTTTAACTTCACAGTACATTCTGTAATAGTTGTCTCATTTTTCTGGCCTATGGTCACTAGTGATGTATGAATAAACTTTAGCTGCTCTAAAATGTATTTCTCTATCTTACACAATTTGGTACTGTTGCTGTTATAGGAGCTATCTTGTGCCCAATCAATATATGGGAGATTGAATACTCAAGAGTAGGTTACTCAGTAAGATATGAAAATAAACCAAGAAAGACAACCAAACCTACAGATATGCACACTGCATCAGAGGAACACACAAAATAATGAATAACAAGGAAACTCAACTCCTCCAAGATATCACTACAAAAGCTGAATAGAAATTATCACCAAAAGATTCACTGAAGCACTGGAAATAATATCAGAGGTTGTATAATTGCTCAATTCAAACATTAGACAAACAAGCTAAGCAGGTGAGACTACAGCATCCAGGAATTCTGGGATACTTTCCAAAGCCCCAAACTAATCATCTATGGGATAGAAGCTGAAATAAAACCAGAGGCATATAGAAGTTCTTCAATTAAATGATAGCACAATGTTTCCAAAGCTAAAGAAATAAGTGAGCATCCAAACAAAATGGGCATTAAAAATCCCCAGCATGAGTTATTAGAGAAGAATCATTCCAAAGCATATTGTAGTAAACATGTCAAAAGCACAGAGACAATTCAGCAGTTAGGAGTGTACACTATTCTTCCTGAAGACCTGAATTTGGGGCCCAGCATCCACATCAAGGTCTCATGATGACCAATAGCTCCAGGTCCTGAGACTCTGACACTCTCTTCCAGATTTTTAGGGCACTGAACTTGTACACAGCAACCTAATATTAAATGCTATAAGGGAAAATGTCATGACATCTACAAATGCAAATATTCCAAGATGAAATAATATCTTCCATGTACAGCCCTAAGAGTTAAGAGAGAATGAAATAACATACTTGAAGAACTCAAAGTAACTAACTTCCAAGATTATTATCTATAGCAAAAGTATTTCTTAAATTTTGTAGTAAATTAAAAAATATAAAAACAATTGTGAACTAAGGCAGATCAGGACACCAAGTTCACAGTGCAGAAGATACAAAACAAATAATATACACAATAGAGGAAGAAACACAGTCTTAACCATGAACTTATGGGAAAGAATACCCTTCAGAAGACTATGAGCAACTGAAGGAGTCTACCATGTCAAATACAACAAACCATTAAATGCCTAATGGCATTGCGGGGGTGGAGAAAGAACAAATAAGAGTCCACTCAACTAGAAAAATAACCAATAAAAATGCAAGAATTATTAAACAACTCACAATAAAATTTAAATATAAGTGATTACAGCTTGTTAAAACAAGACAGACTGGTGGGATAGATTTTTAAAAATAGATTCAGGAACAGGGGAGATGGTGGGTGTATGAGAATGCTTGCTCTGTAAGCACTGAGTACCTTGTACCTGTGTGAAAATTCAGGTATGACTACACATACTTGTAGCCCCAACACTGGGGAATGGAGATAGGTAGATGTCAAGAGATCTCTGCTCATCTAACATAGCATGAATTGTGAGCTTCAGTTCACTGAGAGAGCCTGTCTCAGAGTAATAAGTTGAAGAGTAATGGAGGAAGGTTCTGAACAACATATTCTGGCTCTTCATGAATGTACATGGTTATACACATGCATGTGCCCACACATAAACACACATACACACATATGGTCACAAGCATTCATACACCCCCCCCCTCTCTCTCTCTCTCTCTCTCTCTCTCTCTCTCTCTCTCTCTCTCTCTCTCTCTCACACACACACACACACACACACACACACACACACACACACACATGCACAGATAAGCACAGGTGTTGCTTCCAAGAAACATACAATACTGATGAAATCACTTATGGACTAAGAGTCAAGGGATGGGAGTCAATCAAATGAATGAAGCTAAATACAAACAGGTGCAGCTAATTTGATCTTTGAATTAAAGAAGAAAAAGAAAAAGATTTTATGCCAAAATCAGTGCAAAAATAACTAAAACAAACAAACAAACAAAAACCATGCATTTTTTACTAAGACACAGAACAATTCATCAAGAAGAAACAGTGATTATAAATGTTTATGTGCTGATATGTGGGCTCCAATAAAGCAAAAACTAATGAGAATAAAGTATCTGATAATTCCTGACATTATAATAGGCTGTGATTTTTATATCCTACTCTCATGTTTAGTTAGATCATTTAAATAAAAAACCAATAAGGACACTTCAGGCATAAATCAAATGAACTTTACAGATGTATATAGAGTATCACATCTAAAAAGAAACAAACTACATATTGTTTTCACTAGAGCACAGACCCTTCTCTAAAATAGAGGTCATTGACTTTTTAGGTTAAAACAAACAAGCCTCAATAGATGCAGTACATTAAAATAGTTCATATATCTTATCAGGGCATAGTGGGATAAACTAGAAATCAATAGCAAGAGAAACTACTAAAAAAATTTAGAGACTGACCTAAACACTCTTGAATGGCAAATGGGTAAGTGAAAAAATGAGAAAGATTTTTTTTTAAGTTCTAGAAATAAATGAATAGAAAAACACAATTTAGTAGAACTTGGGGGATACAGCTAAAGCGAGTCTAAACAGATCTAGAATCAGTACTCCTCAATTTATACCATAAGAGAGAAGGAATAGGAACATGACCAATCTCAGCATATGGAAGATTTATCCCCAGATTTCCGAGATGGCAACACCAATCACACACTGCATCTGATTAGCAGGAAATACAGGGCTGCACAACAACCTAAAGACCAAACTGAGAACTACAAAACACCAGTGCTTCTGATTCTCAGGTAGCAACCTCATTGGAGGAATCCCTAACACCAGAGACAACCAGATAACTAGAGGACAGCACAGGAAGATTAGCAGCAAAACAGAGAGCCTTATAACAACACAGGAAAACAGTGATCTTAACACAGCAAGCCCTGGATATATGAACACCCACAAAACTCAAAAGGAAAACTTTAAATCTGAGGTGAAAAAAAATGATAAAAGTTTTGAAAGAGGAAAATAAATTACTCAAAGAAACACAGGAAAATACACTCAATCAGATGAAGGAATTGAATAAATTCTATAAAGACCTACAGGAATATACATCCAAAGAGATAAAAGAGATGAAGGAATTGAATAAATCCTATAAAGAATTACAGGAAAATACATCCAAAGAGATGAAGGAATTGAATAAATCCTATAAAGAATTATAGGAAAATACAGTCAAATGGGAAAAATAAATAAATAAGACTATTCAAGGCCTAAAGAGGGAATTAGAAGCAACAAAAAAAGCACAAGCGGAGGAAATCTTAAAGTTGGAAAACATAGGGAAGAGAACAGGAACTATAGATACAAGACACACCAACCAACAAGAAATGGGAGAGAGAATCTCAATTGTGGAAGATAAAATTGAAGTTATTGATACATCGGTCAAAGAAAGTGTTAAAACCAAAGAAAAAAAAAATCCTGACAGAAAACACCCAAGAAGTCGGGGACACTATAAAAAGGCCAAATCTAAGTATTGTAGCAATGGAAGAAGGGGAAGACTCCAAGCTCCAAGGACCAGAAAACATTTTCAACAAAATAATAGAAGAAAATTTTCCCAACCTAAAGAAATACACATTAGCATCCAAGAAAGCTACAGAACTCCAAATAGACTCAACCAGAGAAGAAAATCCTCCCACCACATAATAATCAAAACATTAAATGTACAGAACAAAGAAAGAATATTAAAAGCTGCAAGAGAAAAAGGTCAAATCACATATAAAGGAAAAACCATCAGAATTGCACCTGACTTCTCAACAGAGACTATGAAAGCTAGAAGGGCCTGGACAGAGGTCATGGAAACATTAAGAGAGCACAGATGCCAACCCACACTACTATACCCAGCAAAACTTTCAAACACCATAGATGGTGAAAACAAGATATTCCATGACAAAATCAAGTTTACTCAGTATCTAATCACAAATCCAGGCCTACAAAATGTATTAGAAGGAAAGTGCCAAACCAAGAAGGCTAACTATACCCAGGAAAACACAGGAAATAATAATTCCACATCCACAAATCCAAAACACAGAAATATATACATTCTAACACCACCAACATCAAAACAAAAAGAACTAACAAACACTGGTCATTAATATCTCTTATTAAATCAATGGCCTCAACTCCCCAGTAAAAAGACACAGGCTGACAAATGGATGTGAAAACAGGATCCACCATTCTGCTCCATAATAGAAACACACCTCAGCAATAAAGATAAATGTTACCTCATAGTAGAGTTGGAAAATTGTCTTCCAAGCAAATAGACCCAAGAAACAAGCTGGAATAGCCACCATTCTAGTATCTGACAAAATAGACTTTCAACCAAAACTAATCAAAAGAGATGGGAAAGGCCACTACATCTTCACCAAAGGAAAAATACACCAAGATGATTTTTCAACTCTGAATATCTATGCCACAGGAGCTCCCACATTCATAACAGAAAGGTTACTAAAACTTAAGCCATACATAGAACCCCACACTTTAATAGTGGGAGACTTCAATACCCCACTCTCACCAATAGACAGATTATCAAGACAGAAACTAAATGGAGAAACAAGGAAACTAATAGACATCATGAAACAAATGGACCTAACTGATATCCACAAAACATTTCAGCCAAACACAAAAGATTACACTTTCTTTTCAGCATCTCATGGAACCTTCTCCAAAACTGACAACATACTTGGCCACAAAGCAAACTTGAACAGATACAAGAAAATTGAAGTAATCCTTTGCATCTTATCAGACCACCATGGATTAAAGATGGAACTCAACAGCCAAAGAAACAACCGAAAGCCTACAAACTCATGGAAACTGAACAACTCCTTACTCAATGACATCTGGGTAAAGAATGAATTAAAAAGAGAAATAAAAAAACTTCCTAGAATTCAAGAAACAGAGGGCAGAACATACCCAACCCTACGGGACATGATGAAAGCAGTGCTAAGAGGAAAGCTCATAGAACTAAGTGCCTTTATAAAGAAACTGGAGAGATCCCATACTAGCAACTTAACAGAACACCTGAAAGTTCTAGAACAAAAGGAAGCAGACACACTCAAGAGGAATAGATGGCTGGAAATCATCAAACTCACGGCTGAAATCAACAAATTGGAAACAAAGAAAACAACCGAAAGAAATGAAACCAAGAGCTGGTTCTTTGAGAAAATCAAAAAGATCAACAAACCTTTAGCCAAACTAACTAAAAGGCAGGTGGGGAGTTCTCTGGGTTGTTTTCTTTGGGATAGCTGGAAACTTTGGAAATCTATCTGGTGCTATCTCAGAAAACTGGGATTAGGGCTTCCTCAAGACCCAGCTATTCCACTCCTTGGAATCTACCCAGAAGATGCTCCAGCACACAACAAGAAAATTTGCTCAACCATGTTCATAGCAGCCTTATTCATAATAGCCAGAACATGGAAACAGCCTAAGTGTCCATCAGTAGAAGAATGGATAAAGAAACTGTGGTACATATACACTATGGAATACTACTCAGCTATTAAAAACAAGGAATTCCCTAAATTTGTGGATAAATGGATTGAGCTAGAAATGATCATAATGAGTGAGTTAACCCAGAAGCAGAAAGAATCAAATAGTATATACTCACTTATATCTGCATACTAGCCCAAGGGGCATGTCCCACAAAAGCCTTCACTTACCAGGAAACTGGGACAGAGGGGAAGGCATCCCATTGGGACTCTAAATGAGAGACGCATGGGAGAATAGCAAAATAAAAGGATACAGAGGGTCCTAGAAATCTACAAGTAGAACAATATGATAGGCAGATTTGGGCCCAGGGGTCCCGCTCAAACTAAGGCACCAGCCAAGGACAATACAGGAGGTAAACTTTAAACCCCTTCCCAGATCTAGCCAATGGTCAGAATATTCTCCACAGTTGAGTGGAGAATGTGATATGACTTTCTCACGTACTCTGGTGCCTCACATTTGACCATGTCCCCTGGAGGGGGAGACCCGGTGGCACTCAGAGGAAGGACAGCAGGTAGCCAAGAAGAGACTTGATACCCTATGAGCATATACAGGGGGAGGTAATCCCCCTCAGGAACAGTCATAGGGGTGGGGAATAATGGAAAAGTGGGGGGGGGGAGGAATGGGAGGATACAAGGGATGGGATAAACATTGAGATGTAACAAGAATAAATTAATAAAAAAAAAAGAAAAAAGAAAAATAAAAATAAAAGGCAGGTGGGGAGTATTCAAATGAAGAAAATCAGAAATGAAAAGAGAGGGATAACAACAGACACTGAGGAAATCCAAAGAATCATCAGGTCGTACTTCAAAAGCCTATATGCCCCCAAAAATGAAAACCTAAATGAAATGGATAATTTTCTTGATAGCTACCAACTGCCAAAATTTAATCAAGATCAGGTAAACAAATTGAATAGTCCTATCACACCTGAGGAAATAGAGACAGTCATCAAGAGTCTTCCACAAAAAAAAAAAAAAAAAAAAAAAAAAAAAAAAAAAAAAATGCCCAGGACCAGATGGATTCAGTGCAGAAATCTACCAAGCCTTCAGAGGAGAGCTAACACCAATTTTCTTCAAACTGTGCCATAAAATAGAAACAGAAGGAGCATTAGCAATCTCATTCTATGAGGCCAAAGTCACCTTAATACCTAAACCACAGAAAGACTCAACAAAGAAAGAGAATTCCAGACCAATTTATCTTATGAACATTGATGCAAAATTACTCAATATTATACTCACAAACTGAATTCAAGAACATATCAAAACTATCATTCACCATAACAAGGTAGGCTTCATCTCAGGCATGCATGCCTGGGTGGTTCAATATATGGAAATCAATCAATGTAATTCATCATATCAACAAACTGAAAGAAAAAAACCACATGATCATCCCCTTAGATGCTGAAAAAGCATTAGACAAAATCCAACATCCATTCATGTTAACAGTCCTGGAGAGAGCAGGGATACAAGGTACATACCTAAACATAATAAAGGCAATATACAGCAAGCCTATAGCCAACATAAAACTAAATTGAGAGAAACTTAAATCAATTCCACTGAAATCAGGGATAAGACAAGGCTGTCCACTCTCTCAGCTCTTCAATATAGTACTTGAAGTCCTAGCTAGAGCAATAAGACAACTAAAGGAGATCAAGGGCTTACAAATCAGAAAAGAAGAAATTAAACTATCACTATTTGCAGACGATATGATAGTTTACATAAGTGACCCCCAAAATTCTATCAAGGAACTCCTACAGCTGATAAACACCTTCAGCAAAGTGGCTGTATACAAATTCAACTAAAAAAAATCAGTAGCCCTCCTGTATACAAGTGAGAAAGAGGCTGAGAAAGAAGTAAAAGGAAATATCACTCTTTATAATAGCCACAAATAATATAAAGTATCTTGGTATAACTCTAACCTAAGAAAGTGAAAGATTTGTATAAAAAAACTTCAAATCTCTGAACAAAGAATTTGAAGATTTCAGAAGATGGAAAAATCTCCCATGCTCATGCATCAGGAGAATCAACATAGTAAAAATGGCCATCTTACCAAAAGCAATCTACAGATTCAATGTAAGTCCCATCAAAATACCCAACCAATTCTTTACCAACCTTGAAAGATCAATTCTCAACTTCATATGGAAAAATAGAAAACTCAGAATAGCTAAAATGATCCTCTACAATAAAAGATCTTCTGAAGGAATCTCCATCCCATATCTCAAGGTACACTATAGGGCAACAGTAAAAGAAAAAAACAAAAAACAAAAAAAAAACAAAACAAACAAACAAAAAAACAAAACAGCAAGGTACTAGCATAGAATTAGACTGGTTTATCAGTGGAATCAAGTTGAAGACCCAGAAATAAACCTTCATGCCTATGGACACTTGATTTTTGACAAAGCCAAGTCCATACAATGGAAAAATGATAGCATCCTCAACAAATGGTGCTGGTCTAACTGGATGGCTACATGTAGAAAAATGAAAATAGACTCATATCTATCACCCTGCACAAAACTGAAGTCCAAATGGATTAAAGACCTCAACATAAAACCAGACACACTAAATATCTTAGAAGAAAAAGTGTGACGAGCCTTGAGCTCACTGGCACAGGAGACAACTTCTTGAAGAGAACACCAACAATTCAGGCCCTAAGATCAACCATCAATAAATGGAACCTTATGAAACTGAAAAGCTTCTGTAAGGCAAAGGACACTGTCAACGGAACAAAATGACAGCCTACAGACTGGGAAAAGATCTTCACCAAACAGACATCAGACAAAGACTTTCTCACGTACTCTGGTGCCTCACATTTGACCATGTCCCCTGGAGGGGGAGACCTGGTGGCACTCAGAGAAAGGACAGCAGGTTGCCAAGAAGAGACTTGATACCCTATGAGCATATACAGGGGGAGGTAATGCCCCTCGAGAACAGTCATAGGGGAGGGGAATAATGGGAAAATGGGAGGGAGGGAAGAATGGGAGGATACAAGGGATGGAATAAACATTGAGATGTAACAAGAATAAATTAATAATAATAATAAAAATAAAGAAAATGGAAGCAGATACTCAAAACCTAAAAACTGGGGTCCAAAGTAAACATTTAGGGGAATGGTGACATTTAATGTCTAATGGTCTATGTGAATTTTTGAAAATGAGTGTTAAGAGATAACAATTCCAATAAAAATGCCATTGCAAAAACTGTTACTTTGTACAGCGAATAAGCTCTAATAAACACAGAGCCTTGTAGGAACATTCCCAATAAATGTAGTATTGGCACAAAAAAAAAAAAAATTCAGGTGACAGCACATGCAGGCGAGGATGTGGAGAAAGGGGAACATTCCTCCATTGCTGGTGGGAGTGCAAACTTGTACAACCACTTTGTAATCAATTCGGCCCTTTTTCAGGAAATTGGGAATAACTGTACCTCAGGACTTAGCCATACCACTCTTGAGAATGTACCCAAACGATGCTCCACCATACAATAAGGACATTTGCACAACAATGTTCATAGCAGCTTTATTCATAATAGACAGAAGCTGGCAACAATCTATATGTCCCTCAATCAAAGAATGGATAAAGAAACTGTGGTACGTCTAAACAATGGAATACTATTCAGCTACTAAAAACAAGGAAATCTTGAAATTTTCAGGCAAATGGATGGAAGTAGAAAAGATCATCCTGAGTGAGGTAGCTCAGACCCAGAAAGACACACATGGTGTATGCTCACTCATGATTGGACATAAGCCACATAATACAGGATAGCTTCACTACAAAACAGAGTAGGAAACATCAACCAAGATCATGTATAATGTGGACCTAGACCAACTTCTTGGATGTAGTAGCATAGTTTCTTTGTGGATCCCATATCTGGAGAGTAGGGACTACTTCAGGCATGCACGTTGGCCACCAAATTTATATCACTTCCCCCTAGCAAGATAGCCATGCCAGGATTAACAAGAAGAAGTTACATCTAATACACATGAGACGTGATAGCCTGAGGTCAGATATTAGGGGAAGAGGGCTCCCCTGTCTGAGTACTAAGGGAGGGAAGGAGATGGCATGAGGGAGGGAGGAGGATCAGGAGGGAATGAGGGAGGGGTCTATAATCAGGATGTGAAGAATTTAAACTGCAGAACAAGCAGGTAACTTATATTGCTAATCCCACCATATGGGGTTAGCTCTCAGACTGGCTGAAACTGTCTAGGCATAGACAATGATTCTTGTTGACATGAATTACTGTTAGATGCCATTCTTCATATGGCAGGAATGAAGACTTACAGATGTCTTCTTTTCCTGTGCAAAATCCAGCCTTAATTGTTCCATGCATCAGGCACACTTTTTATACACTTACAATTTTGGACTGTATAATGCTTATGAGAAATTATATGCTTTCAGAACAAAAGAACCAGACATTGGCATTAGATCAGACCTGAAAGGATACATTCCTCTCAGCATACTGGACATTGGCATCCTGCTTAGAGAAAGTAGTTGAAAAGAAAGAAGGGGAAATATAGAAATGTACAGGGAAGATGGAACAAAAAGTAGATTAGTGAATTTACTCCTCAACTTAATGTCTCAATTGTCACTCACAAGGATATTTTTAATTCACTGATACAGAGTTTTGTATGTAGATGCAAAATAAATTCTAGGTACAGTGGTAGAGAATTCAAATGTAAGATTATTCTTCATACATATATATTTCTACTCTGAATTATTGTACTCACATAACTCAATTATATAATACATGGTTTTCTTCCAATGCTTTGAAAGTGCTATCAAGCTGTTTAGAAGAAATAAGCTATATAAATTAAATGTTAGTATATTAAATCATGATCATGTCAATTGCTAGTCTACTTTTATCACAAGAATATACATATTAGGTTATAATAGATATATATATATATAAATCTATAGATAGACAAGGTCTTCAAAACCCCAGAGACATGCAGATATGGCATTTTAAAAGGTTTTTTTATTACTTTAGAGATTCATTGACAATGAGACAGGTTAACTCCTGGCAACACCCAGCCTACCTCAAAGAAGAGGATGAGCATCAAAGACCCTCTTTATGAAGATGGCCTCAAATGTGGCAAACGAGCCACTGGGCAAAAGGTCCTCATTTCTACCACAGACAGAACTCTGCCTTAAAAAGGGCAAGCTTGGATGCAGGCAGAGTCAATGTTGATGGCCAAACTCTGCCAAGACAGAGTAAGCAAGTCCTGCCTCACAAATAAGTCTGTCAGATATATTGGGCCAGAAGGCTGGAGAAGATGCTCCAACATTATAGAGAGTTTTCGGTGACTATTCAGGTAGAAAACTCTCTGTCATCTTTTCTTCTGGAAAGCTATTAACCTATACTCCCATCACACTCAGATAATCAAGTTTACTCCTTTTCAACTCTGAGGGAGTTGAAGACCAGGTAGCTTAGTTTTACAATGAAGCTTAATTGTTTAGGAGTTAGGATGTTTTTAGGTCTAGATAGGTGGTCTATGTAGATAATGACAATATGTGATGGAGATTGATTTACATTCAGAAATTTAGATGCACCAAGATAGGAAAGATGTCTTCTTCAAGGCTGTCAAATACAAATAGCCAAAACACTAAGGTGTTACACTGTGTCACAGTTCTTCTTCCATAGATAATATAGTGTATATATGTGTAATAATACAAATGTATATGTACAAAAATGAAATAATTTTAAAAAGAAAGAAAATATGGGAGAAGTGGAAATCTTGTATTTTCTACTGATTTCTACAGCGAACATAGAATTGTTGCATCTATAAAGTTTAGTTAATCAAAGAAACATGTGTCACAAGAATACCTGGGCAAATTCAGTGATAAAATTACAAATACCTTCAATAAATTTGAAATTATGCTTTCCAAAAAAAAAAAAAGAAAGACTTATCCCAATAACAAAATGAGAGAGCACACAAAAATAAAACTGTACATCCATTTCTCTGGTGAACATAATTTTGTGAAAGCCAATAGAGTTTTTGAAAATCATATTCAAAATGATCATGAACTGTGAATGACTTGTTTTCATTTTAGGAATCCAAGGGAAGTTCAACATATGGAAACCAATAAATGTAATATATATCACATAGATTCAAAAGTAGAGACCATGTAATCACTTCTATATATGCAGAAAAAACTTGGACACTATTCAAAATTTTTTGCAGACAAAAAGCTCTGAGAAAATTAGAACTATAAGGAACATAACTCAATATCACAAAGCTTTCTATGTAACAATTGGCTGAGCAAAAATAGAGGGAAAAAGTCTTATTACTGGAGTTTAAAATAAACCTAATTAAGGAAATAAAAGATCTCTACAGTGAAAACTTTAAGGTGCTAAATAAGGACACCAGAAGATGGAAAGACTTCCCATACTTGGAGACTCAATACTATTAAAAGTAGCTATGCTTCCATAAATAATCTACAGATTCAATATGGCTTCTCTCAAAATCCGAATAACATGACATTCTACACACACACACACACACACACACACACACACACACACACACACAACCAAATAATTTTTGTAATTCATATGAAATAAAAAATATTGACTAGCTTAATTATAACTGTAAAGAACAATTCTAGAGCTAATCACAACTGCAGTTACAAAAGCAACACAGTACTCACTCAAGAAGAAGGCTAGAGAACAATAGAATACAAAAACAAACCCAAACAGCTTCAAGAGACTGAGTTTTCAACAACAGTGTCAAAATGTGCATTAGAAAAATAACAGCCTCTTCAACACATTTGTAAGACATGCATTTGGAAAATTTTCACGTGCAAAGGAATTAAATCATATCAATATCTTTTGTCCCACACAAAACTCAATTCAAAATGTTTCAAGATTTGAATGTATGAATGAATTGGAATGAAACTTTAAATTTTCTAGAGAGTAACACAGATAAAACACTTCAAAATATAGATATAGGCAATGACTCTGTGAAAAGGATTCCAATATCATAGTAAACAACTCTAAAACTTAAGAAATAGGATTACAGAAAATTAAAGTACGGTTGCACACCAAATGGAATAATTAGCAAAGTGAAGATAAATTATACAGAAAGGAGATCTATGCCAGGTATACCTCAGACACAGGATTAATGTCTATAATATATAATGAGCTACAAATTTTCAGTACCAAAAATCATTCATTTATATAATAATGGGCTAGTGAACTGAATAGAAAAATTTCAAAAGAATGAACCCAAATGACAAACATTTGAGGCAACTCTCCTGTCTTAGAGCCAGCAGACAAAAATTAAGACTTATTTAAGATGCCTGCACATCACCTCTATCAGAATGACTAGCATCACAAAAGCAAATCACAACAAATACAGGTAAAGATGTGGACAAAGAGAGGTCATCTTGATGACAGTTGGAGTAGCAGAGTACAGCTAAAGATGCATTAGGTAAGTTCCATAGAAACTTACATGTCTGCCCTAAAGAAAGATAAAATCATGACATTAATTGGAAAATAGTTATAATGTAATAAAAATAAATCCTTCGTAGTAGAATGTGGTAGTATACACCTCAATCACATCTGAGAGAGATGGCTCTCTGAAATAAACAGGGTTTCCCTTATTCCAGGAAGGGGTAGTAAAAGTAAAGAGTGGGCCACATTCTTTCACTTGTGACACATTGGCAGACACTCCCAGAGCCTATATATTCTCCTCTGTAATTCAGCATTTCTGGAAATGTTTGATAGGCTTGCTAGGGAGTAGCAATTCAAAGTGTTTCAGATAAACATACAAAGAACATGCAACAACTTGGTCTAATTTAGTAATATAGGATTAGAGGTGTCTCCTGGTTAATAAGAATCCTAATCCTGATTTAATAGTCAACATTCAGTGGCTTCCTTCCTTGCTTGCATCTTTAATTCCATTTCTTTCTAATCTGATACAGACCTTTATTTTAACACTCATTATTGCTTTCTGCCTGTTCCCCCTCCCCCTTTTCAAACTTTCTACAGTTCAAATATGTTGCAGGATATTTGATCACATTGTGAACCCCAAGACTGTGAACTGGAAAAACTAATTTCTAGTTGTGGTGTGGCTCAGCCCTAGCACACACCTTAGATTAAATAGGTCAAGAGGCAGACCAAGCAACCTGTTGACAGGGAGCTAACATAGGGAAGGACCATAGAGAGTGAGAGGAAGTCCACAGGACAGATGCACAGGAAATAGAAAGGAAGGGCATCAGTTTGATGAGTTTTAAGACAGCATGGAGAAGGAGAAGAAGCTTCTTCCTTCTGGGACATTGACTGAGTAGGAAGGTCAGCTGTGTGTTTTCTCTGCCTATCTGAACTAGCAGGTTTTCACCCCAGCATCTGGCTCTTGAGTCTTTATTGATAAAATTGAACATTTTGTGACTTTGTTTGAAAAACAACACATTTATATGTTCAAGACATCCTTCTAATGTTTTCTTCTAGAAACTTATTAAGCAATTATAACATTCCTCATATTTTATTATTTATATTATAAGGATTCAGGCTTCTCAATGGTAAACTGTCCATAAAATCTTTGGTATTTCATTATTTTCAAAGTCTACTCACATTGTTTTGTAGTCTTCTAATCTTCCTCCAACAGACATTGATAAACTCCATTTATTGAGATTGTTCTAGCAATTGTTATTTCTTTATACTCAGATAAGGTTTCCATTTTGGAGGACATTTTTCTGAAACACAAAACAGTAAGATTCATCCATTCATTATTTTTCATGAGTATATGTTAATCATAGCATAAAAATATTTATTATAATTTTTGCAGTTCACATGCTAACATTAATGCTGTTTACCCTTTCTATTATTTTATCCTAACCCTATTTCTTTATCTCCCTTCTTCCCACTCACTTTCTACCTCTCTAACACTCCACCTTTTACTTTCATGGCCTCCTTGCACCTAGATTCCATACATGATGGAAAACATGAACTTACCTTTGTGTACCATTAACACAATGATATCCAGTTCTTTCAATTTTCTTGGAAACACATACTTTAATTCTTTATCACAGCTGAAAAGAACTGAATTTAATATATATTAAGTTATATTAATATATATTAAACATATCCACATTTTTTATTCTTTAATCAGCCAGTGGTCACATAGGCTACTTCTATAAATTGAGTCCTGTGAACAATGCTGTAATAAAGACAGGCTCACAGGCACCTCTATAGAAACCTGACTGATACTTTCAGGCATATATCCAGAAATCATGTGGCTAAAGCACAAAGAAGTTCTACTTATGATTTTTAGGTGCCTCTATATTCACATTCGCCTCTATATTCACACTATCTACACTAACTTCCGATCCCGTCAGCACTAAATAGGAACTCACATCCTCAGCAGAATTTCCTGTCTTCCATATATACAACTTCCATTTCATTGAGAAACCATTATCATCATAGATTCCTCCTCCTCAATACTTGTGATGACTTCAAGGGTACAGGCTGTGCTGTGTGATGAACTTCACCTGTGGTGCCTGCCACTGCTCAAGGCATTATACACACTGTGTATCTTGCTTCAAATGTGTGGAAAGGAGACTTGGTAATTTACTGTAGTCCACTACAGTGTGTGTGAATGCAGGTTGTTCCCCCAAGGCATGCATCAAATGTTTGTTTTTCAGAGTGGCACAACTGGAAAATGATAGAGCATAAATGTGTGGCCTTGTGGGCAGCCTTTTTTCTTCATCCCTTGAAAGGAATTCTGGGAGCTTGGCTCATCCTCTGTGTCCTAATACATGCATAACATGAATGCACCCTTCTGCCAATGATGGGCATACAGCTCAGGCTCAATGCTCTGGTTTCGATGGTTCATGAACCAAAATCTATAAACCTCTGACTCAAAAATGAACCTTTTCCCTTCAAGTTAATTATCTCAGATATTTTTTACAACAGAAGCCTATCACACACAGACAGATTAAATCTAAAAGTTCATATCTCTAGACCGTTTTGCACTTCATTTTATCTCCCTCAACTCTCTCCTCCCCTTAGAATTGCTTTATGAGTTTTCTATAAATGTAAGTTTGTGAAACAGTGCCGTATGATGGTGAAGACTTTTTTCTTATCAGATCTTTAGACCATTTAAAAAGTAATTATATGAATGCTCAGTGTTATTAGTTATTTTCATTGAATTGGCATTTTCATTATGAATCCATTTTTAATTACACTGGACACATTTCATCGATATTTCTTCTGAGGAGAGTGTATAACGGCATTTGCAAGAACATATACACCAGGTCAAGTGGAAAATGTCTACAGCTGCAGCCATACCAAGTATGATCTGAGTAGCTGGTAAGTTGTAGAAAAGTTCTCACACACTTAAATATGCCTATGCTAGCAGGTAAACTCAAGAAGACAGTGATAGTTAATAGGCAAACCCATCTAGAGACCACAGAAACCACTGGCTTTTCGCAGCTCTTTTTTCTCCATTAATTCTGTAAGGGAAGAAAAAGAAAGACAAAGGGGGATTTCCAAGCCTGAGACTCCTGATCCTTACCTGGAACCAAGCAGTAGGATGCTGAGGCATGCCTTTGTGGTGCTGACTGTGTAAGACAAACCCTTGATGTGCAGGCATCAGAGCCCCAACTCACAGGGTTAAAGATCCAAGGGCCATCATTGACTTGTGGAAAAGAAAAAGGAAAGGATCCTCCTATCTTTGTGGTTCTGAGAGTGCAAACAAAAGACATTTTGACTTTTACTAGTGGCTTACTCTAGAATTCAACAAAACAGACCAATTGATAGGTATTTGGGGCTTTGATGGGCTTAGCAGGTCTCTGTAGCATTTTATTCATTTTTGTTTGTTTTGCGTTTAGCCCCTGCCCTATTGTTTCCAGGCCCTGGACAAAAATCATTCCTATCTCATGTTGTATTAATTCTTTTTTAAAAAATTTTTTAATTAATTTATTCTTGTTACATCTTAATGGTTATCCCATCCCTTGTATCCTCCCATTCTTCCCTCCCTCCCATTTTCCCATTATTCCCCTCCCCTATGACTGTTCCTGAGGGGGATTACCTCCCCCTGTATATGCTCATAGGGTATCAAGTCTCTTCTTGGTAACCTGCTGTCCTTCCTCTGAGTGCCACCAGGTCTGGAAATCTATCTGGTGCTATCTCAGAAAAATGGGAATAGGGCTTCCTCAAGATCTAGCTATTCCACTCCTTGGAATATACGCAGAAGATGTTCCAGCACACAACAAGAAAATTAATTCTTGAAGATAATATTTATTGACATTTCCTCAATACAGAAATATTCTAGATAAAATAATACATCACATTTGATTTTCAGTGGTCTTTGGTTTCTGTTACAATAAATAATTCTTCAGCTTCTCTTGTCTCTTTCTTAATATCCATAAATATATGTATGTAACAACAATTATTAAAAATATAGACATTAATTTGAAACAGAATAAGGAGGAGTAAAGGGGAAGGTTTGGAAGAAGGAAAGAGAAGGATAAGTATATTATAATATCAAAAATAAAAGAAATAATATTTTTAAATCTATATGGTAGTTATTTGACAGAATATCCTTCAGTTTGGGAGATGTGTATAGTTATTGCTCATAAGTAGGTTAGAGCTATGGATTTATCTGGAAACATTAATCACCTATCATTTATTTGTCTATGGCCTAAGAGGACCCTGTCTCACAGCAATGGTGATGTCCTACCAAATTATGTCCTTATTATTAAATTAAACTTTTCCATTACCATTTATGAGTTCACATTTCTAAGTATGTTGTGGTTGAGTTTCAAAAGCACTCAATTTCTTGTTATCTCTACCTTCTCCAGCCCTCATCTCTCTCTCTCTCTCTCTCTCTCTCTCTCTCTCTCTCTCTCTCTCTCTCTCTCCTTTATTTCTCTCTCCCTGTTTCAGCAAGAAAGTCCTATGATTCTCAATTTAATCAAGAGGTTATACTTAATTGCTATTATTACTTATTTTGATGATCAAAATGTCTCAGATACTGTCAACTGTGTTTACTTGTCAGATGTCTTCCTTTCATGTGAATCTTATCTATTTTTCATAAGATCTGTCTTAATTGTGTGTGTGTGTGTGTGTGTGTGTGTGTGTGTGTGTGTGTGTGTGTTTAGAATGTCACTGGGCCTATAAGACCACCATTGCAGAGTATGTGGGGATGATGTAACGCACCCTCACTCTTCCATTGATAGTGGTTTCAAAATAGAAGTGTAAGAAGATGTCTGTAACTTACCCCTTCACTGGCATTAATGAGGCAGGATTTTCTGCTGTGAAAAATATAGTTCTGGATTCTGTACAAGAGACTGGTGCTAAGCAGGAAAGAACACAGGAGACACATGGGTAGAATGAGAAGAACTAGCAGTTGATTTAAAGTAGGAACCAGAGTCACTCGCTGTGTTCTCAGTAGGATGATCAGTCAATGCTTTTACCTATAGCATAATGTAAGCTTGATTATAGACAGTTTAGAATCTTTAGAAAAAGAAAATACTATAAAAAATAACTAGCTGTGTTTCTATATATGTGTGTCATGAATCACCATCCACCCTCCAGGAAAGAATACTTCAATTCTGAGGTATTAGCTACACAAACCTTGAGTTAGCCTCAGTCAGATTATTAGAGCAGCTCAATTTATACCATTCACAGCACCTGATTGTAGCTTACACTTAGTCAATCAGTGAATGACAGTTAGGGACCCTCATATATGTGCACACTTAATACTGTTGCTCTATTTCCATTCTCTGAGAAAACCAAGAAGTACACTCCTATTGTAGAAACATACATAGTTAATAGTTTATATAGTACCGTGAGAATATCGCTATAAAACTTCAGAGAACACCTCAAATTTCCTCAGAGATTCTTTTTCCATGAATCTGCACATGGATTTAACAGCACTAGAGCTTTGAATGGAAATGTTCAAAACTCCAAATCTTCATGAATACCTTTGATGTGAAAGATTTTTTGAAGCCCACTGAGCAGAACATATTTAAATATGTCACTTAACATTTCCTTTCGAGAGTTTATTAGGAATACTGGCAAGATGTCACTCTCTAGAACTTAGGCTAAATCCTCCCTGCTTGATGTTTTTGGTTTTGCCCACCAACTCTCTTGTATCATTTTTACCCATTGCAGTACACCCTACCTCTGCCATAGCTTTCTTCAGGGATGCAAGTATGCAAAGCAAAAGACACATTGCCGGAGGATTCAAATATTGAGCTGAAGATGAAAGGAAGGGCTATTCTGAGTGGACACTGAAAGCTAGAATCAGTAACAGAAAGAATTATTACCTAATCTGATTAGAAAAGACAATGGGAAAAAATGCCTAAAGGTAGACTTTTCTGTTAAGTATGAGTCACTTTTAATAAGTACTAATCAGCTGTACTTGTGGGGTGAACCCTTAAGGGTTAAATAATTCTGTTAGGCATTCATGAACAGTTGAGACTCTGACAAGAAAGAAAAAAAAGAAAGAAAAAAAGAAAGAAAGAAAGAAAGAAAGAACTGGTTCAACAGACAAAAGAGTCAGAGACATACCCTCTTTCACCGTTAGAATTCCCACAAACACACTAAGCATGTATGCGGAGAACCTAGTGGAGACCCATGCAGGTTCCATGACTGCAATTTCAGTCGATGTGAGCCCCTATAAGCCAGTATGATTATCTGATTCTGTGGGCTATGTTCTCTTCGTGTTCTCGGCCATCCTACTGGGCTGCCTGGCCCAGCCTTGATATGAGGCTTATTAAATCTCGTTATGCATTTTTATGTTGAATCTACCAGAAAACCTATTGTTTTCTGAAGGCAGATGGAGGAGCAGTGGATCTTGGGGAGAGAGAATGTGAGGGGAGGACTGGAAGGAGGCAAGACTGTGGCCAGGATGTATTGTATGAGAGATAACAAATAAACTGGTTCAACAACACAACATTGCTTCTGAGATTCAATGAGGTATTTTTTAAAAGAAATCAGTGGAAATGAGAAAACATGTGTGTAAGAAGGAGAGATGCTTAGTAAGCATCCTAACAGGGATGAAATGTAAATGTTATATATTTTCTGTGTCTCTCATTTTGAGCATGTGGGGTTAGTTGTCTTTGTCCCAGGTTCTTATCACACACATTGTAACAACACAAGGCTTTTCTCTGATTAGACAAAAAGGGCTTGTTGTTTTATGCATGAGTGAGAAGAAGTAATCTTCTTCAGTATAGTACTACAAAGGAAAGGTATATAGACATGTGAGAATAGCACACAGAGCGGTAGCACACATAGAATATCAAACTACATTTAGGAGACCAGAGATGTCTCCCAAGGGAGATGATGTGTCATCTAGGTGAGAGAAGTATGGTAGAATGGGGAAATAGAAGGATCCAAAGGGTCCTAGAAACGTACAATAAGAACACTATGATGGACAGATCTGGGTCCAGGGGTTCTGCTCAAACTATGGCATCAACCAAGAACAATACGTCCAGTAAACATTGAACCCTTACCCAGATCTAGACAATGGACAGTAAATACACCACAGTTGAGTGGAGACCAGGGACTGACTTTCACATGAACTCTGGTGCCCCATATTTGACCATGTCGCCTTGATGGGAAGGCCCAGCGGCACTCAGAGGAAGGATAACAGGCTACCAAGAAGAGACTTGATACCCTATGATCATATACAGGGGGAGGAGGTCCCCCTCAGCCACAGACATAGGGGAGGGGAATAGGGTGAAAGCAGGAGGGAGGGAGAAATGGGGGGATACAAGAGATGGGATAACAATTGAGTTGTATTATGAATAAATTAATAAAAATGTTAAATTTAAAAAGATATTGTTTTTTAATTAAAAAATAAAGTATTGAAATAACCAGAGTTGGAGACAGCTCTGCAAGGAAGGAACAGGGAGTTTCATTGCTTCGATGGCCTACTAAAGTACACAGTAAAATAAATCCAGCTTCTCAAAGGTTTTCTACACCCTGAGCACAAATCTTACTTTACTTCTTGGGCTTCTTCTCCCCTTTAAGGAAATCAAGATAAGTTCAAGAAAATTAACCATTACACAAACAGACAAGCTCTCTTGACTATACAGTCTAAGTAAGACATGATTTATCATGGTCAATTTTATTTTCTTTGTGACACATATTCCTCTCTGTAGATAATTTGCTTGATTTGTTTCCAACTGTGCTTTTTAGAATGTAAGTCCAATTAGTGCAAATTGAATATACCTTTCTATCTCTTTAATCAAGAACCTGGGACAGGCTCTTATATGCAGCAAAAACTCAATAGGTGCTTGTCAAATAGGGAATAGTTGCCTTGCATTCCAAAGGAAGCAAAACCTAGGGACATCTGGTATACTTCTGCCCTGACATTTTGAGCAGCATATTAATGGTGCATTCCTTGATTTTAGTGTGAACATTGAGTCATAAAACAATGCCAAAGCATCCACTCTGACACATTAAAACTTTATGGGAGTGCCAGCATTTGATGAAATATAATCATTGTCGTTGTATTAAATAGTTTTATGACAGTAATCTGCAGGTCCTATGCAAGAATCCAAGTCCCAGTTTTGCATCTTTTGCCATCCATTTTGACTCTTAGCTATCTTTCCATAAAAAACAAAAAACAAAAAAAAAATCATCTTAGGTTATTAAGTATTTGTTGTACTATATGTTCCTGGATGAAGCCAATGAATAAGAAAGTCAGTAATTGGGCTATTATTTAACAACTAATATAAAGTGAAAGTGGAAACCTACTTGTTAAAATATCTATTCATTTATAAACCACAGAGGTATAGTGTCTCATTTTGAATTGTTCAAAGGTGTTATCTTTCTATGCCCTGTTTCAATGTATTTACAATGATTAAAAAAAAAAACTTACTGAAGGAATTAGAATATGTCAACGACAGACACTGGCCTCTGTGTATGGGCAGTATACCTCTAATTCTCACTACAATAACACAATAGACACTAGAATAATCTCTATTTTGAGATGTGAAAATTGCAGGTCAGAGAAGTTTGTTCTGATAAGTCAGAGTGGTTCCCACTCAAGTGTCTAGCTATCTGATCATATAGCCAATTTCTAGTAAATAAACTGTATGGAATAAATATCTGACTTTTTAAATTCTTTCCAAATGAGAAATCTACTCATTTAGTTCTTACTTAGTTGCTTTATAATTTAAATTAATTTCTGTATTGAAAGTAGCTACTCTGTTTATGTGCTTTATCATAGACCTAAATGTACAGAGAATCAATGCTAAATCCATTTTCTATTGAGCTGGATTCTTGCATTCACTGGCCTCAGAAAGAAATGAAAAATGTCCGGATACCAAAGTTCTGACTGAATCTCAAAGCAATTAAAGATCAGAAGTTGTACATACAACTCTTCTTTTGGAGATTTTTCCTACCAGATTGCTGTTATTCCTCCATATTTAAAGATCAAGTTAATATGAGTGTAATATGTTCCATTGCAGCTGTTAATACAGTCTCTGATACAGTGAAAATATTTTCTTAAAACACTTTATGCATTCTGTCATTTCCTCTACTCTAAGGTTTCAGTCATCCACAGGGAGTTTATGTCTTAGCTTGATAGTGAGATCAATAATTCCCAACTGGTTTGGTTTTGGACTCAATCTAATTTGTTACAACAGTCTATACGAGCATTTTACTTGCTTAGTTTTTCATTGTTGTGCTTTCCTTTCTTGGTCATTTGTTTCTTTTTCTTTCTTTCTTTTTAAGATAGTGTATTCTCATAATGTAGGCTGGCCTTGAACTTGCTATGTAGCCAAGCTAGCCTTGGAAACATGATATTCTTGACTTCCATATGTCAGTGTACCCAAATCATGTAGAGGGCATTAAAAGATAATAGCCCTGCATAGGGCTGAGCTCTTAAGTAAATAACCTATTACTGTTTATCGTGAGGGCAAGCTGCTCACTCCTTGGGAGCCTATGTTTCATCTTCTAGTTAGGGAAAGGAAATATGTTTTCCAAGCCTTTTTTCGCTTAAGATATTACAACATCATAATATTAAAGACAACATAATACTCGAATAGCATTGTATTTTGATAGCATAGGCAAGAGCAATTTAAGCATGAATCATGATGTTGAAATCATTTCCATCGTCCCTAACTCTGGAGTTATGCCACTTGAATTATTCAAGGGTAAACTGAAGAAAGTTCAGAATTTAACTGAATTTTTTTCTTTGCTTTTCATGTCATAATCTTGCATGTCTCTAGGTCATTACAGTTGTACCAGAGAAGACATATTCAACATGCCCTGCTTTCTATTGTGTAGCTACACATTTGATAAGATGACAAAATAGGATAGCCAGTCAAGAGTAAATTCTTTTACTGGGATTTTAAAAAACAAATTCTTAATTAATTTATCCATTCTTCAAATTGAGGATCTAGGAAACTCATATATATATCCTATACTGGTAATGTATAAGTGGCCAAATCTAAGACCTATGAATCTTGAATTTAGTCAAGCAACTGCAATTCACAGGGAATAAAGTTGACATTTGAGCAAGGAGCTACCCAGGATCTCCAGTGTCTTGCCTCTGTAGAGCTTCCTCAAAACTATGCAGTAAGTATTTGCATATTATGTTTATATTGGATGATGTTTACTTTACACACACACACACACACACACACACACACACACACATGCTTACTTTTGAATGACAAGCTATAAAGATGACTTAAATTTCATTAGAATATAACTTTGGAAAAATCTTAACAAGATCATTTTTAAAAGAAAATGCCAAGAAATATCTACCCAATGCCGTAGACCATAAGAGAATAGACAAACAAAAATACCAAAAGATTAAAAATCAGCTATCATTAAACATTTTTAATGATTCACATCCATTTCGTTAGAATTTACAGTCATTTACACAAATATTAGCCAGTAGTACTCTTTCCATGAAATCAGGGAGCATTATCTGAATTTACAGCCTGTTTCACACTTCGAAGAGTCCATGAATCTGAAGGTTAGTGACTAGGTATTATTTACATATGGAAATATAGGAACATATTTGAGTTCTTTATTGTGCTTGGTCCCACATTTTTCACTACTGATTCCAGAAACACAAAACTCAGAATGAAAACATAAATAAGTTAAAGAGCAAATTTAGAGTCCAGATGACTATGCTATGGTAAGAGTGGGAGATCACAGATAAACCACCAGATATTAAGCAGTAATAATTATTCTTCATAAAAGCAAATTCAAAGTTATTAGCTGTTTCCTCTCAAATGGGTGCCAGGTTTATAAGCTAAATGACTCATTCAAAATTTTGTGACTTAAAAGTTTTTAAAAATGTTTAACCCATGTATCACCTAGGATGCAAATGTGCATCAGTGAGATGCATGTGTCCAAGAATATGAAAATCTCCTTTTGTTATTGTGAACATTAAAGAACATGTACCCAGAAGGTGATATTCACTCCATATACAGTAACTCATTATCTTTTAGGGATTTTGCTGTTCCCAATACCTCTTTAGTGATCTCAAGCTGATAGCAACCCCCATGCCTTCTTAAGCAATTTTGCTTGGAGTGTTGGTATTTAAAAGGTTGTACCATGGATAAGAATGCATCCTGCAGTTAGAGCCCTAACTTTAGCCTAAGATGATACCTGCCTGTCAAGACTCCTCAGGCTAACTCCACATAAAACTTCCACTCAGAAACTCCATCACAATCACCATAACACCAGTTTCCAGTAATGGCTAAATGCCACAAGATTGCCTCATTAAAAGTTTTTATTTAGTCTTTGCATTACAATATTTTAGCATGCTGCTTAAAAGATTAATGTTGAAAGCAAGATTGCAGTGCCCAGTTCCTATGGTATCTGAGTAGCAGACTATCAGAGACTGCAGAACAAGCGAATGACATGGCTGCTGACTCCAAAACACCAATGTCTGTGTTTCCCAGAGGAGAAGAGGCATACTGGGAGCTAGAGACACACAAATCCAGGGCCCACCACAGAGGACTCCCAGGTCCAAGAGATACACTCAGTGCTAGGCTCCCCTGGTGGCTTCTGCCTACACAAACAGGCTCCCATGTTCCAGAAATGCACAGCTCAGGCGTCGAGACCCAAGACTACTTCCACCTCCCCAAGGACAGGTCACAGATACCAGGGATAGGATCTCAGCCTCTAGCCCATGGTTCTATCCCTCTCCTGGTGGAGAATGGCTGGACAATCAGAGCATACAGGGTCTGGTTCCAAGATAGCAGAGCCCAGACAAGTCTGAGCATCAGGAGCACAGTGCCTATATGGTGAGCAAGTGACATTGCTGTGAAATCTTAAATGTCAGCATCCATTTGTGTTTCTCCAGAGAAAGGAGTGGATCCCAGCTGCCAGACACACATGGTAACACCCTCAGACCTCATGGACATCCTGAGGATGATTCTAGATTCCAGAGACGTGCTGATACAACCTACAGTTCATGATTCTACTAGCCTTCCTTAGGTAACCTCAAGATCACACAGGTTAGAAACTCACACCCAAATTCCTGACCTATAGGTCCAACTGGGAAAGAACCAGCCGAGAAGAACTGTAGGCTATGACCTAACCCATGGCCTAGGGTCTTCCCCACCCTCCAACTTCCCAAGAGGCCCAACAGGCTGTAGGAATAACCAGCCAATGCCAGGGATAACCACATGGCTAAAGGCCAGCATAAGAAAACAATCAATAAAAATCAAAGTATTATGGCAACAAACTCTGGATACCATAATGCAGCCAAAACACAAGAAAATGACCTTAAATCTATGTTTATGAAGATGGTAGAGCTCTTTAAGAAGGAAATTAGTAAATTCTTCAAAGAAATACAGGAAGATACAACTAAGCAAGTAAAAGAAATGAATAAAATGGTGCAAAACCTAAAAATGGAAATAATATCAAAAAAGAAAACAAACTGAGGAAATCCAAGAAATGGAAAACATAGGAAAAATAGCAGAGGTAAGCATCACCAACAGAATACCAGAGATGGAGGAGAGAATCACAGTCATAGAAGGTACAACTGAAGAAAATGATCTATCTGTCAAAGAAAATATTAAATTGAAAAAAAAATCCTGAGACAAAACATCCAAGAAATCAAAGATACCATGAAAAGATGAAACTTAACAATAATAGGAATAGAAGAAAGACAAGATTCCCAAACCAAGGGCCAGAATATATCTTTAATAAAGTCATAGAAACAAATGTCCCCAACCTAAAGAAAGAGATGCCTTTGGAAATACAAGAATCTTACAGAACACCAAATAGATTAGAACAGAAAAGAAAATACTCCCTCCACATATAGTCAAAACACTAAATGTGGAGATCCAAGATGGCGGCACCAATATCACATGGTATCTGATCAACAAACAGCCCTGATTGCAGAATGACCAACAAGCCATGGATGCGGATGCTAAAATTACACTGTCTGTGCTTCCCAGATGCTTTCCAGGTGATAGGAAAGCCAACAGTGAGGGAAACAGTGAGTCCAAACTCAGGTCACCCAGCTAATCCTGGGACAAGTCTCTGGGATCTGCCAGAGCCTGGTCTCAACCTCTGGCCACCCAAATACTCTCACTTTCATGTGGGTGGATACTGTCCATGTACTTACGTGTGTCACCCAAACATTGGGCCTCTTGACATCCAGAATCCACTGAAACACCCAGCTGCCTCTCCTCTCTAAAGTGTAACTTGTCTTCCCAAGGAGAAAAACCCGACCTCTAAGCTCACAGGTTCAATAAAATGACTATACCTAAAGATTACCGTGTCCAGGCAGCTGGAGCTCATTTCCCTCAGAGCAAGAAAATCAGGCTGAGTCTAGGACTTCCCTTGGTCAGAGGAGGGCCCTCAGGCTCCAGAGAAGCCCAGTCAGTCCTAGGGATCATACATGAGAAGAAAACCACAGGCAATTGCCTGAGAACCACCTTCCAATCATAGACCATATCCACCAACCCAAGAAGGACTCCTACAAAACATCCAGCTTCCTGCCTGGGGCTTTGCCCAGTGTGCACAATGTCTGAGCACATTGTCTGAGTGGGCGCAGTTCCTTAATCTTGGAGCAAGATAATCAGTAGCAGGGTGGCTGACTCCTGAACTTCCTCCAGAGAGGAGGGTCCCCAGTCCAAGAGGGCTCCTGCAGGAACATCCAGCTTCCTGCAGGATCTTTCCACACCCCTGAGAATCCAGAAGGCAGCAAAATTTATCTACTAGCCAATGCCAAAGACAACCAGATGGCTAAAACCAAGCATATAAACACAATCAACAAAAGCCAGACTAAGATGGGATCTCTGAAACTCAGTTTTCCATAGGCAAACAGCTCTGGATAACCTAGCACAAGTGACATACAAGCAAATGACATTAAAGCTATAGTAATGAAGATGATAATGGCCTTTAAAGAGGAAGTCCTTAAAAAAATACAGCAAGATACAGTCAAACAGATTGAGGCTTTAAAAGAGGAAAGAATACAGGAAAATGTTATATCTAAAAAGTCCCTGACACAAAACATCCATGACATCAAAGACAGCATGAAAAGATGAAATTCAAGAATAATCAGAATAGAAGAAAGAGAAAATTTCCAGCTCTAAGGCCCAGAAAAGATTTTCAACAAAATCATGAAATAAAATTGCCCCATTCTAAAGAAAGAGATATCTATAAGCATACAAGGGCCATACAGAATACCAAATAGATTGGACCAGATAAGAAAATACTCCTGCCTCACAATAATCAAACACTAAATACACAGAACAAAGAAAAAATATTAAAAGCTGCAAGGGGAAAAGCTGAGTAACTTATAAAGGTTGACATTTCAGAATCACACCTGACCTCTCAGCAGAGACCATATAAGCCGGTAGAACCTGGGAAGAAGACATTTGCAAACCCTCAGAGACCAGAGATGCTAATTTTGACTACTATACCTAGCAAAACTTTCAATCACCACAGATGGAGAAAAGAAGATATTCTATGACAGAACCAAATTTAAAGTATCTATGCACAAACCTAGACCTATAGAAGACAATAGAATGAAAACTCCCACCTAAAGAGGTTAACTACACCCCAAAAAACACACAGGATATAAATAACTTCACTATAGCAAAACCAAAAGAAGACAGGCAAACAAGTACACTATCACAACCAATACCAAAATAAAAGGAACTAACAGTCACTGGTCATTGTTGTCTCTCAAGATCAATAAACTTAATAATTTAAAAAAATGGAAAAACACATACCTACAGAATGCATATGTAAACAGGACCCCTCATTCTGCTGCATACAATAAACATCCCTCAATCACAATGATAGATATTTCCTGAGAGTAAAAGGCTGTAAGAAGGTTTTCCTAGCAAATGGATCCAAAAGCAATCTGAAATAGCTATTCTAATATCTAATAAAATAGACATTCAACCAAAATTGATCAAAAGACACAATGAAGAGCACTTGATACTCATCAAACGAAAAATTCACCAAGATCTCAATTCTGGACATCTATGCCCAAAACTGCAAGGGCACCAACATTTGGAAAAGAAATATTAATAAAGCTAAAATCACATATTGAGCCCCAGACATTAATAATGTGAAACTTCACATACCACTCTTGCCAAAGGACAGGTTAACAAAACAGAAACTACAGAGAAATAATAATACTAACAGATGTCATGAATAAAATGGATCTAACAGACATCTACAGAACTTTCACCAAAACACAAAAGAATATAACTTCTTCTCAGAACCTTAAAGAACCTTCTCAAAAATTGACCAAATACCTAGTTACAAAGGAAGCCTCAATAGATACAAGAAAATTGAAATGATCTCTTGTATCTCATCAGACCACCATGGAATAATGCTGGATCTCAACAGCAACAGAAGTAACAAAAGAGCCTACACAAGCAGGGAAACCAAACAATTGTATGCTCAATGACAACTAGGTCAGAGAAGAAATAAAGATTTCCTAAAGTTCAATGAAAATGAAGGCACAACATACCCAAACTTATGGAACACAATGAAAGCAGTGCTAAGAGGAAAGTGCATAGTGCTAATTGCCGTCATAAAGTAATTGGAGATATCTCATACTAGCACCTGAACAGCACACCGGAAGGCGCTAGGGGGGAAAAAACCAGTAGTAGGAGTAGAGGAGTAGAAAGGCTGGCAAAAAACAAAACAAAAACAAAAACAGGACCGAAACCAACATGTTAGAAACAAAGACAACAATTCAAAGACTCAAAGGAAAAAAAAAATGGTTCTTTGAGAAAAATCAACAATATAGACAAACCATTAGCCAAGCAAACCAAAAGGCAGGGATAAACTATACAAATCAGCAAACTCAGAAATGAAAGGGGGCATAACAACAGAGACAGGGGGAATCCAAAGAATCATTAGTTCTTATTTCAAAACCCTACATGTCACAAAATTTGAAATTTTAAATGAAATGGACAATACTCTTAACAGATTCCACTTATCAAAGTTGAATCAAGATCAGATAAACTAAATAGTCCTATATCTCCTAAGGAAGTAGAAGCAGCCATCAAAATTCTTCCAAACAAAAGAGTCAAGGGCCAGATAGATTCAATGCAGAATTCTACCAGACCTTCAAAGAAGAGCTACTAGCAATACTCTTCAAACTATTCTACAAAATAGAGACAGAAGGATCATTACCAAGTTCATTCTATGTGGCCAGAGTCACATTGATATCTAAACCACACAAAATGCAACAAAGAAAGGGTATTTCAGAGCAATTTTCCTTATGAACATTGATGCAAAAATATGCAATAAAATATTCACAAACTGAATCCAATAACACGTCAAAAATAGGTACCATGACCAAATAAGCTTTATCCCAGGCATGCAAGGAGGCTCCATATGTGCAAACCCATCAAAGTTTCCCACCATATGAACAAACTGAATGAAAAAACACATGATCATCTCCTTAGATACAGAAAAAACACTCGACAAAATCTAAAACCAGTTCATGTTAAAGTACTGGGGATATCAGGACTAGAAGACACATACCTAAACATAGTACAGACAATATACAACAAACCTATAGCCTGCATCAAACTAAATGGAGAGAAACTTAAATCAATTGCACTGAAGTCAGGGACAAAACTGCCCACTCTCTCTGTATCTCTTCAATATAGTACTTGAAGCCCTAGATAGAGCAATAAAACAACTAAAGGAGATCAATAGGGATACAAATCAGAAAAGAAGAAGTAAAAGTATCACTATTCAAAGATGATATGACATAAGGAATGCCAAAAACACAACAAGACGACTCCAACATCTGATAAACACCTCTAAAAATGTGACTGGATACAAAATTAACTAAAAATAACAACAACAACAAAACAGTATCCCTTCTGTATACAAAAGATAAAGGGTCTAGGAAAGAAATTAGGGAAACAACATCCTTTACAATAACCACAAAAAAAAAGTAAAATATCTTGGTGTATCTCTATACAAGCATGTGAAAGATGAATATGAAACAATTTCAAGTCCCTGAACAAAGAAATTGAAGATATCAGAATATGTCCCATACTCATGGATCTGTAAGATTAGCATAGTAAAAATGACCATTTTACCAAAAGCAATCTACAGATTCAATGCAATTATCATCAAATAACCAACCTAATTCTTTACAGACTTTTAAAGAAAAACAACTCTGAGATTCCATCTTACACCCATCAGAATGGCTAAGATCAAAAATTCAAGCGACACCACATGCTGGCGAGGATGTGGGGAGAGAGGAACACTCCTTCATTGCTGGTGGGAATGCAAACTATTACAGCCACTTTGGAAATCTATCTGGTGCTATCTCAGAAAAATGGGAATAGGGCTTCCTCAAGACCCAGCTATTCCACTCCTTGGAATTTACCCAGAAGATGCTCCAGCACACAACAAGAAAATTTGCTCAACCATGTTCATAGCAGCCTTATTCATAATAGCCAGAACATGAAAACAGCCTAAGTGTCCATCAGTAGAAGAATGGATAAAGAAACTGTGGTACATATACACTATGGAATACTACTCAGCTATTAAAAATGAGGAATTCCCAAAATTTGTGGATAAATGGATTGAGCTAGAAATGATCATAATGAGTGAGTTAACCCAGAAGCAGAAAGAATCAAATGGTATATACTCACTTATATCTGCATACTAGCCAAAGGGGCATGTCCCACGAAAGCCTTCACTTACCAGGAAACTGGGACAGAGGGGAAGGCATCCTATTGGGACTCTAAATGAGAGACGCATGGGAGAATAGCAAAATAAAAGGATACAGAGGGTCCTAGAAATCTACAAGTAGAACAATATGATAGGCAGATTTGGGCCCAGGGGTCCCGCTCAAACTAAGGCACCAGCTAAGGACAATACAGGAGGTAAACTTTAAACCCCTTCCCAGATCTAGCCAATGGTCAGAATATTCTCCACAGTTGAGTGGAGAGTGTGATATGACTTTCTCACGTACTCTGGTGCCTCACATTTGACCATGTCCCCTGGAGGGGGAGACCTGGTGGCACTCAGAGGAAGGACAGCAAGTAGCCAAGAAGAGACTTGATACCCTATGAGAATATATAGGGGGATGTAATCCCCCTCAGGAACAGTCATAGGGGAGGGGAATAATGGGAAAATTGGGGGGGGGGAAGGAATGGGAGGATACAAGGGATGGGATAAACATTGAGATGTAACAAGAATAAATTAATAAAAAAAAATCAAAAAAAAAAAAAAAAAAAAAAAGAAAGAAAGTGGAGAAGATCCTTGAACTCATTTGCACAGGAAACAACTTCCTGAATGGAATCATAACAGCTCAGGCTCTAAGATCAACAATTAATAAATGAAACCTCATGAAGCTGAAAAGCTTCTGTAAAGCAAAGGACACTGTCACTAAAACAAGATGACAGCCAACTCTGTATCCATATGACAGAGGGCATATATATAATATATATGACATATATATTATACATATATATACATATAACTCAAGAAATTAAACACAAACCCAACAATCCAATTGAAAAATGCAGTGCAGAGATAGAGACAGAAATCACAACAGAAGATTATCAAATGGCCGAGAAGCACTTAAAGAAATGTTCAACTTCCTTAGTCATCAGGGAAATGCAAGTCAAAAAGACTAAGTGATTCCATCTTACACCTATCTGAATGGCTAAGATCAAAAACTCACGTGAGAGTATATGCTGGTGAGGATGTGGAGAAAGGGCCACCCTCCTCCATCACTGGTGGGAGAGCAAACTTTGGAAATCAATCTGGCACATTCTCAGAAAATTGGGAACAGCTTTACCTCAAGACATATACCCAAAACATGGTGTACCATACAACAAGGACACTTACTCAAATATGTTCATAGCAGTTTTCTTAGTAATAGTCATGATATGGAAACAACCTACACGTCCATCAATCAAAGAATGGATAAAGAAACTGGTACATTTACACAATGGAATATTACTTAGCTATTAAAAACAATAAAATCATGAAATTTTGCAGGCAAATAGATAGAACTAGAAGAGATCATCCTGAGTGATGTACTCCAAATATACATGGCATATACTTACTCATAAGCATATACCCATATAGTATATGATTAAAATGCTATAATTCACAGACCCAAAAAGATAAGTAACAAGGAAGATCCAAGGGAGGATGCTTAAATCTCACTCAGAAGTGGGAATAGAATGCACAGCGGAAGTGGTTGGAGAGAAGGAACAAGCTAGAAGATGGAGCAGAGAGAGAAATGAGGGTGGAGATCAGACCTGGGAGAAGAGTGAGGGCTGGAGAAGAGAGGGCATGCAGAAAAAAGAGAAACAGTGGTGGGAGCATCTTTCTGTCAAGCTTGAGACCCAACACAGAGTAGGCTTCTGTGAGGATATGGGGTGACTCTAGCTGAGACTCCTAGTAGGAGGGGCCATGGAGACTGAAGAGGATGCCCTCTATCTAAGCAAGACTCCTAGTGTAGAGATGGGAACACCACCCACATACAAGAACTTTGAACCAAAATTTATGCTGCATACAAGATGGGCAAGGATAATAATGGAACAGAGATTGATAGGATGTCCAGCCAATGCCTGGACCAACCCATGGGAGAGAGACAAGACATGACACTATTAATGATACTCTGCTATGCCTGCAGATTGAAGTCAAGCATAGCAGTCCCCTGTGAGTCTCCAGCTAGGAGCGGATAGAAACAGATGCTGCTGAGACTCATAGCCAAACTTTGGGCAAAGAAAGCATAGGGAGTCTTGTGGGAAAGTGGAGAGAAGGATAGAAGGACGTGGAGGTGACAGGAGTTCCACAAGAAAACCAACAGAACCAACTGATCAGGGCCCATAGGATCTTACTGAAGCACCAACCAAGGACCATGCATAGAAATGAACCTAGCCTCCTTACACAGATGGATCTCAGCTCAGGCTTCATGTGGGTCCCCTAGTAAGGAGAGTAGGAGCTGTCTGTGACATTGACTGTTTTCTGCTTCTTGGTCACTTCTCCTTGGCACAACTGCCACAGGGAAAGAGGATGTGCTCAATCCTGATGTCACTTGATAAGCTGGGGTGGGTTGGTGAAGGGGGCTGCCCCTCTTCTCTGAGGAATAGGTAAAGGGGGTGGGGGAGGAGGGACTAAGGGTGTAACTCAGAGGAGAGGAGGGAGGGGCCATGATTATGATGTAAAGTGAATAAATAAATAAAATGATTTTTAAATTTAAATAATTTATTCAGATTACATCTAATTGTTATCCTCTCACTTGTTAAAATAATTTTAAGTGATATTTATAACTATGTTTGCTGAGAAAATGAGCAAATATTAACCAGGGAGTTTTGTTTGGTTTGGTTTGGTATGGTTTGATTTGTGTTCTATCCTGGCCCTATGTATTCTGTGAAAGCACTCTTTCCCTGAACTATATCCATATCCTTTCTTTCTTTCTTTCTTTTGTTTTCTTTCTTTACTTCCTTTCTTTCTTATCTATCTATTCTATCCAGTTGTTATTTGCCTGTTTTGAGCCAGGGTCTTTTGTTTCCCAGAATGACCATTGATCTGACTGGACTTGAATTCCCTGTGACTCTCACGCTGGTTGCAACCTTGCATACTTCTTACCTCTCCAGTAGTGAGGATCACAGATGTACCAGCAGCCTTGTTCTGCCTTGGGAATTTTGGATAACTTAGACATAAGCATATGTGTTTATTCAAAACTAAAATGCAGACTCTTCAGGTCACTGAAGTTACAGATACACTCATTTCATACGCTCAGTGTTAAGTAAAAATTGTAATTCTATGGAAAAGTCTTTTTGTACTACTTAGCTGCCACTCCCCAGTGTTTGCCCATTCTTTTCCTGGATGGACGTTGGAAAAACTCCCTCCTATTCTGCCAAACCTCCTCAGAGTTTTCTGTTTATCCCAGCTGATGTGAAACTTAAGGAAATTCATCATCCTACTTTCAGGATATTGTCAGCTCATTTTCTTCAATATAGGAGAAGTTTAAATAACTACACCAGAATAAAGAATAAAAAGTGTGGATAGGGACAGGATAGAAGACAGGTAAAGTTAATGTAGCACCCATTTTTTTTAAATCTTTTTAATCAAGTTCTCTGCAGCTGTTTAATAAAAACCACCCACTTGCATTGATAAATTACTTGCAAATTATATCAGCCCTAAATTAGTTCCCAAAGTTCTTGGCTGCTGATGGCAGCAATGTTTTATGGAGATTTAAACAAGGTGATTTGGCAAAGAAGCACCAACTCGCCCTTGCATAGCCCTGAAATAACTGGTGGCAGAGAATGCCTAAGAGATGAGGGAAATGTTCCCAATAAATAATTTGTTACTTTGTCTACTCTTGCTGCCCCCAGTGAGCTGCAGCACAAATGTGCAATGGTCAAACATATTTACCCTTCATCACCTCATAAGGGTGAGTTCATCTACATTGACTTATGCTAAAGAATAAAAGAGAAAGGTTTTCTATGCAGATGGTTTGTGAGAAAGGTATTCAGTGGGATTTTATTGATGTTTTATTTAATATCATCCAAATATTTACTGAGGATAATAGTGCAGAAAGTTGTAATGTCTCTTTCTTTCTCTATTTATCTGTCTCTCCCCCCCCCTCTCTCTGTCTCTCTTTGTCTCTCTCTCTGTCTCTCTGTCTCTATCTCTCCGTCTCTGTCTCTCTGTCAGTCTCTGTCTGTCTCTGTCTCTCTGTCAGTCTCTCTCTGTCTCTCTCTCTGTTTCTCTGTCTCTGTCTCTCTCTCTCGCCCCCCGTGTGTGCTTTTCCCTAAAATATTAGCTTAATAAAGATTACAACATTTGTGTTCAACTGAATTACAATATAACAGATACAGAAAACATTTTTGTGTTAATGAAAGGTCATCATCACATTGGTAACATTCAATATTTTCACAACCTAGAAACTAAAATCATACTCACTGCTTGTCAGTCTGTCCATTTGTCTGTGACTTCAGCTCTGTCTCTCTGCCATATCTGCCTCCTTTAACACAGCCTTCAACTACAACCAAGGTGAAAAGATTGAGCTGTAATCCCTCAATTGAGATCACTGCAAGGACACTGCCCATCTCCTGAGAACTCTTTATCAACAAGACGTTTGCAACATTTTGGGTTTCCTGGAAGTCCTTCAAGAGTGACGGCTGTACTCATCAGAAACAGTCTGGCTTATGTGCAGAAGAGGAAGTTTTTCATGCTTGAGCATCCACTATGAGGACAGATAGTCTCTGAGAAGTGGGGCTGATACGATACAGACTCCAGTTACCAGCTTTATAAAATGCAACAGAAACTCCATTTGTGCAGAGGGCTGCTACGTCAGACATCACTTTGCAGGGCTGCCCCCACAAGTTACAGATGCAGGATCTAACTTCCTTAGTCTCACTGGTCTCTTGCATCCTATTGTCCAGTTAATAAATATTCTACATCTCTACTAAGACAGAAATAGTGGAAACCAATAAAGCAGAATCTACACTCAGAGCATGACCTGTTAGAAGAAAAAGGAAGCATAAAAATTGATAATTTGCACATTATCATAGATATTAGGAAGGAGACAGAACAAGAGATGTTCTACAGGGCAGTAGATGGGGAGAGCCACTTCAGAAAACATCTGCGCTCTCACTGACTCCACACGTCACTATTATCAAGAATCAGTCAATTATTTATGGCGAGAAGAAATTTGGTTAGATGAAAACTAAAGTAAAATTACTAGTATTCATTGAAACAAAACCAACGACATGTATTTCTTTCCTCCAAATCTCCTACCTTGTGCCAACATACTGTCTCTGTGGGCATATCTTTTTAGACAGTCTTAAAAGTGGGCATTCCATAATCTCAAGTTCTTTTTTCCTCTAAGAGACTACCTTGGCTTTTCTGGGATTTCCGTATGCATTTCAGGTTCTGATGCCTGTTACTGAGCAAGAAGCTCATTGGGCTTTGGGCTGGGATGACAGAGATCAGTTTGGAAATGATGAATATATATTTATTATTCAAATTGAGAGCAAAGAAAATATCTTTGCTTGTTTTAATTTCACTCTGTAATGACTTAGACTCTTGGACATCTTTGACTCTTTGACTATGTGTGTGTCTGTGTGTGTGTGTGTGTGTGTGTGTGTGTGTGTGTGTGTGTGTGATTTCCAGTAATTACAAACTTTTCTTTCATTTTTTTAAATTTAATATTATCATGTTGAATGACATGTTTTTAAATTTTTTATTAAAAATATTTTTATACAATATATTTTGTTCATGTTATTTTACCTCCTTTGGCCATCCCCTCCCAGAAACTCACTAGCTCCCTACGCATCCCTTCATGCTCTTCCTCTGTGTCAAAAAAGAAAGAAAGAAAGAAAGAAACAAAAGAAAAGAAAAGAAAAAGAAAAAAAGAGGAAATAGTTTTAAAAAATCAGACATTTAAAAAAATCAATAGGTCAAATAATTTCAAAACAAAATGAAGCAAAGGCACACAGAAAAACCATGGATCTCATTTTGTGCTGACTGCTCCTGAGCATGGACCCTGCTCCATTGAATGTAGCTGACAAGCCCAGGTTCACTCCACTGAAGAAAACTGATTGTCCCTTTCCCACTAGATATCAGTTGAAAATAGCCTCTTAGTCAGGAGTGGGGATTTGGGTCTATTTCCTCTTTTCAGTGCTAGGATTTTGTTTGCTTTGAACCTGTGCACGTTTTGTGTAGGCTGTTACAGCCAGCGTGAACTATACATGAGTCAATCCTGTTGTATCTGAAAGAAACTATTTCCTTGGTGTCTTGTAAGACATATGGCTCCTAATATTTCCACCTCCTCTTCCACGTAGATCCCTGAAAATTTGATGAAGACATCCTATTAAGGACATAGTATTTCAAAATCTCTTATTCTCTGCACATTATCCAGTTGTGGGTCTCTTTGTTAACTCCCATTGACTAAAAATAAAAATAAGCTTTTCTGAGGAGGGTTGAGGTTTGCTCTATGGGTACAGTAATATGCCAGTAGGAGTCATTTTATTGCTATGTGCTTTAGCAGAGAAGTAGCAGTATCATTTCACCTAGGCCTATGACCTAGGCCTCAGGTTCTTGGTCTTGTTAACGGTATCATATATGGGTTCCATCTTATGGAGTGCACCCTAAATCCAATCAGAAAGTGTTTGGTTACTCTCACAATGTCTGTGCCACTATTGTACCAGTATATCTTGTAGGTCGCAGGGTGTGTGGCTGGGAGAAACGGAAGACTACTTTTCTCCTCCATTGTGAAGTGCTATATGAGGCACTGAATGCTCAGCAGTAAGGACGAAGCTTGATGTCATAGTTGCGTGTCTTTACGATCAGGGTGGTGTTGTTATTGTTGAAAAGTCAATGTTCCTATCACCTATGATATTAGTTATAACTGTTTCTACTAACTCACTTCCTTATAAATGTATTTTTCTTTAATATCTACACTCTGAACTGTTTCTCTGTTTCTGTCAATTTACTTTTTCAAAGGTATTTTACATTTTTTTTTTTTTTTTTTTTTGGTTTTTGGTTTAGTATGTCCAGTGTTTTTAATTCAATGTTGAAGAATTATCTTCTATTTTTATGTGTAGAAGAATAAAGGTTAAGCAGATAATGTTCCAGGAAGAAAATGTGCTCATTTTTAAATCTCATTGCTAATTTTTAATCAATCTGGTTTAATTTCGTTATACATTTAGAAGATTTAGTTCAGTGGTGTGTTTTAAGAACATTTTTGGGAAGGACCAAGAATTCCCTTTAAAAGAATACAGGACAATGGTGTCTGATGACTGTCTGGAAATGTTTATACCTTCCATCCCATACCCTAGCTTTGCAGATTGACAGGGAATTCTCCACATTGGATCTCTGTTCCCATGTGTTTGTTCCTAGACATACGGTAGTCAGCTTTTGGGAGCCATTTGCTAAGGGTGTGATGGAGTACTGGAAAAGACACCTGTGAATCTTCCTCACAAAAATGAGCACTTTGTTTAGAAATCCATAGTTTTCCAATGTTTTCACAATGACTATTTCTTCTCTTCACAAACATATGAATGATAACGTTGCTTTACACTTTTCAAAATAATACATATTTTACTATCTAAAATTATAAACGTTATGTAGCAAATTGATGTTTTATAAGCCTTTGTTTCCAGTTGAGTGCCAATGTAGCAAGATTTGGCAAATGGAAAGTCAACGGTTGTAAATTCTCATTAAGTTAACTGTTGCAAAATTATAGGGAGACAAGCTGACATTCAGTAGCCATTTGGCAGGTGAACCCACACTTCCTACATTCTTCCCAATAGAAAGGTCTTTCTCGTGTTTTAAAATAAGTATAAACAAAGCATCAAGTATTCCCCTAGGGATTCAAGAAGGTAACTCCCCCTGTTTAATCTCTTCCCTTACAAGCTTCCTTCATTTTGATATAGAAATCGTGGTCAAAAGGTTAATTGAAACATAGAAGATGCTGATGTGAACATCACTGATGTCTGACAGTTTAATAAGTTTATTAACTTTTGGTCTTTTGCATTTGGGAAAAACATAATTTGCTATTCTCTCTACATTGGTTCTCAAGATAGGCAAACAGCACGCCTTTAATTCTCTAAAAACAACATAATCACAAAGTATTCCATCTCAGTTTGTCTTTGAAAATAGTTATTAGTCTTTAAAGTATGCAAGAATTGTCAGGAAATCACACAAAACTGCTGATATCTGGTTCCCTGCTGATCTGATTCATAAGATTGCATGTAAGGCTCTGCTAAGGAAACACCTATCACTTCATTGGTAACCAGGGCAGATTTGGTGACCTGGATGGCTACACATGTTGCTCCTTCCTCCACTGCTATTATTTGTGTATGGAAGCTCGGTTGAAAAGGACAACTTTCCATGCTAGGAGAGGGTCATTTGTAGGTAACAATGATAACAGCAGCTATACTTCCCTGCTAGAGACTCCAATCAAGTCTGTCAAGTTCCATGTAAGGCTCTGTAGTTGAATGGAGTGATCAGAGCAACATCTACTTGAAACATTGCCTAACTATAAAGTTGTGGGTTTCAGCACAGCAGATTGCACCTTGATAGTGGCAAGCTTTGGCCTCTATCTTCCTGGTTCCTTCTCACATTCCTATTCTGTCATTGCTTCAAAGTTGGCTGCACTGCTTATCATTTGGTTCCTATGAAATGCCAACTCTCTTATGCCTGGGTACTGTTGTATATGGGATTTTCTCTGGCTGGAGTGTGCACCCTTGTTTCATCAACCTTTCCTTTGCCTTGAGACTTGTGAAGATGGTCTTCTCCAGTTTCACTCCACCAACATGGCTACTTTGGTGCCATCCACTGACGTGAACTCTAAAAGCCTGTTCTCTGGGACTTAAAAGACTGTACAGCCACTTTGGAAATCTATCTGATGCTATCTCAGAAAAATGGGAATAGGGCTTCCTCAAGACCCAGCTATTCCACTCCTTGGAATATACCCAGAAGATGCTCCAGCACACAACAAGAAAATTTGCTCAACCATGTTCATAGCAGCCTTATTCATAATAGCCAGAACATGGAAACAGCCTAAGTGTCCCTCAGTAGAAGAGTGGATAAAGAAACTGTGGTACATATACACTATGGAATACTACTCAGCTATTAAAAACAAGGAATTCCCGAAATTTGTGGATAAATGGATTGAGCTAAAAATGATCATAATGAGTGAGTTAACCCAGAAGCAGAAAGACTCAAATGGTATATACTCACTTATATCTGCATACTAGCCCAAGGGGCATGTCCCACGAAAGCCTTCACTTACCAGGAAACTGGGACAGAGGGGAAGGCATCCTATTGGGACTCTAAATGAGAGACGCATGGGAGAACAGCAAAATAAAAGGATACAGAGGGTCCTAGAAATCTACAAGTAGAACAATATGATAGGCAGATTTGGGCCCAGGGGTCCCGCTCAAACTAAGGCACCAGCCAAGGACAATACAGGAGGTAAACTTTAAACCCCTTCCCAGATCTAGCCAATGGTCAGAATATTCTCCACAGTTGAGTGGAGAGTGTGATACGACTTTCTCACGTACTCTGGTGCCTTACATTTGACCATGTCCCCTGGAGGGGGAGACCTGGTGGCACTCAGAGGAAGGACAGCAAGTAGCCAAGAAGAGACTTGATACCCTATGAGAATATATAGGGGGACGTAATCTCCCTCAGGAACAGTCATAGGGGAGGGGAATAATGGGAAAATGGGGGGGGGAGAGGAATGGGAGGATACAAGGGATGGGATAAACATTGAGATGTAACAAGAATAAATTAATAAAAAAAATGCAAAAAAAAAAAAAAAAAAAGACTGTGGTAAGCAAGAACAATCAGAGCTCTGGCACAGAATTTTTGGAAATAGAGTCAAGAATGAAAAGCAGTCTCTCTTTATGTAAGTGTATATTAGTTGAAAGACAGTAAAGATAAGTAGCTATTATTCAGACATAAATCCTAACTCACATCTCCAATGTCTCTTTTGCCAGAAATGTATAGAGACAGGTTCTGAGATTATGCACATATACGTCTTGAGGGACTATTTTTCTATCTAGTATATTTAGGTGTCTGTAAGACAAATGAGCCTTTGTGTACAGACTATGTCAGTCTATATTTCCATAGCAGAAATGTCCCTTCCACGATTTAACCTATGTTTCTGTCTGTATCAATAGTTTAGAAACCCAGAGGTCTTTAAACTAGTTATTTTTCACAGCACACCCTTTCCCAGTTATTCACTAAGTCTTGTATAACTACCTTCAAGATTAGCCAGGTTGACTATGCTTTGCCTGTGTTCTAACTCAGGCCAACACCCTTCTTAGCCGGTGGCAGCAGTGTCTGCCAGTTTCTTTTTGGTCCAAGCAACCCTTCTCCAGATGGTAATCACATTATCTAATCAAATTATCTTTCCACAGATGATCACATAATGCTGCTTATCTCATAATAAAGCACATTTGATGGCTCTGAACATTCCTCAATTACATCTAGGCTTTCATACAACTGTTTAGTTCAATTCATCTTTAGGCTGGATTTTAAGGGTAACTAGATAGGAAATGTCATATTTCAAAGATTTACAGTATGAGTGCATTCTTTGGTTGTACACCTTACTGGAAAGGGTTTGCAGGTGGGAACCAGCTGTGCACCAGGCCATAGTTTCGAACAACAACTTGAAATTCCATGTGAGAAAACAGTGAAAAGATGGTTAGAGGGAGAAAGGAGGAAGAACTTAAAATCACTGCTAAATGCATCTTTATTACGTGCTAAGCACAGTGAGAACACTGTGTAAGGCTTTAGTCAGGAAAGCTGTTGTTCAATTTGTGATTTTTTTTTTTTTAATTTAAAGTTGTTTTTTTTTTTTTAAGATTTAAGTAGCGCTTTTTAAAATGTGTTAAGTCTATTTCAGACCAAGAGAAAAATAAAACTCCTTTAAAATACCCAGAATACTACCGTCAGTTAGAACTTCAAGATTCTGAGTTTAGAACAAAGGCCATTAGTGCTCACTGCATGTCAGATTTTTAAAATAAAAGTATTATAATTATATATTGATTCACTTTACACCCCTATCGCAGCCCCCTCCCTCCTTTCCTCCCAGCCTCACCATCCCATCCTACTCCACCTTTCCCCCTTCCCCTTCACCTCAGAAAAGGGGGGCCCTCCCCCTTTTTACAAACCCACCCATCACATCAGGACTAAGCATATCCTTTTCCACTGAAGCCAGACAAGGCAGTCCATACAGGGACAAGTGATCCAAAAACAGACAACAATGTTCATGTCAGAGACACCCACCCCTCCACCAGTTAGGGGATCCACATGAAGACCAGGCTGACCATCAGTTACACACGTATCATCAGCTTAAGTCCAGTCCCTGCCTGCTCTTTGGTTGGTGCTTCAGTCTCTGTAAGCCCCTATGGGCCTAGGTGAGCTGACTATGATGGTCTTCTTGAGGAGTTCTTGTCTCTTCAGGGGCCTTTTATCCATACTTTTCCACAAGACTCCCCAAGCTCCACTTAAAGTTTGGCTGTGGGTCTCAGCATCTGTTTCAACCCACTGCCGGGTGGAGCCACTCAGAGGACATGGAAGATGACAGTGACTTAGAGAATTATTAACAGTGGCAGGGGCTGTCTCTCTCATATGGAGTAGGTCTCAAGTAGGGCCAGGCATTGGTTGGCCATTCCCCCATTCGCTGCTCCATCTTTATCCCTGCACATCTTGTAGGCAGGGTAAATTTTGGGTCAAAGGTTTTGTGGGTGGGTTGGTGTCCCCTTCCCTCCACTGGAAGTCCTGCCTGTCTAGGAGGTGACCACCTCAGTCTCCACAACCCTTGCAGCCAGGAGTCTCAGCTAGAGTCACCCCATATCCTCCCAAGAGCCTCTTACCCTGTTCCAGCTGCACCTGTCTCAGAGGTGCCTTCCCCCTAAATCTCCATTCTCTCTTCTAGCTCTCTAACCTCCTACGACCACACATCTGATTCCCACCCTTGTTCCCCTCCGCACACCCTCTCCCACTCTGTTCCCTCTTTTCATCTCCTTCAGTTGTCTATTCTATCTCCCCTTCTGTGCAAGATTCAAGCATCCTCCCTCAGGCCCTCCATGTTCCTTAGTTTCTTTGGGTCTGTAGATTGTAGTGTGGTTATCCTGTACTATGTGGTTAATAGGTGCTGGTAATTGAGTACATACCATGTGTGTCTTTATGGGTCTGGGTTACCTCACTCAGGATGGTCTTTCCTAGTTCTATCCACTTTCCTGCAAATTGCATGTGATTTAAGAAGTCTACCTTGACTGTTCCAAGAAAAAGTAGACCTGTTAAATAAAGCAAAAGTCATAGTAAGAGAGCATAGCACAATGGATCGCAACCTTCCTGATGCTGTAGCCCTTTAATACAATCCCTTATGCTGTTGTGATCCCCAACCATAAAATTACATCTGTATTATCCAACAATCTTAAGCAACCCCTGGGAAACGATCATTGAAAATGAGCCAGGACCCACAGGTTGAGAGCAGCTAGCTAGAGTAGTAACTAGGATATGGAAGATAACAGTGACAGGCAGTAGGGTGAGGAGTGGATTTGTGAAAGTTAATCAATGAGTCTTAAAAAGTACAGTGTGAAAGTGGAGTAAATCATAATTCCATTGAATACTACTCAGCTATTAAAAACAAGGAATTCCCAAAATGTGTGGACAAATGGATTGAACTAGAAATGATCATAATGAGTGAGTTAACCCAGAAGCAGAAAGACTCAAATGATATATACTCATTTATATCTGCATACTAGCCCAAGGGGCATGTCCCACGAAAGCCTTCACTTACCAGGAAACTGGGACAGAAGGGAGGACATCCTATTGGGACTCTGGATGAGAGAAGCATGGGAGAATAGCAAAGTAGAAGGATCCAGAGGGTTCTAGAAACCTACAAGAAGAACATTATGATAGGCAGATTTGGGGTCAGGGGTCATGCTCAAACTATGGCACCAGCCAAGGACAATACAGGCCATAAACTTCAAACCCCTACCCAGATCTAGCCAATGGACAGGACATTCTCCACAGTTGAGTGGAGAGTGGGGTCTGACTTTCACACGAACTCTGGTGCCTCATATTTGACCACGTCCCCTGGATGGGGAGACCTGGTGGCACTCAGAGGAAGGAGAGCAGGCTACCAAGAAGAGACTTGATGCTCTATGAGCATATACAGGGGGAGGAAGTCCCCCTCAGTCACAGTCATAGGGGAGGGGAGTAAGGGGAAAATGGGAGGGAGGGAGGAATGGGAGGATATAAGGAATGGGATAACCATTGAGATGTAATAAGAATAAATTAATAAAATAAAATTTTAAAAAATCATAATTCCAGTCATTAAGCCTATGAGAGCATTGCAATTTGGTGTGTGTGTGTGTATGTGTATGTGTGTGTGTGTGTGTGTGTGTGTGTGTTTTACATATGTATGTTTATGTACACATGCGTGTTGAGTCCAGGAGTGAATGGCAGATATCTTTTTTTGTCACTCTCCAAATTAGTTTTCGAGATTTAGTTTTTGAAACAGAATCTCTCTCTGAACCTGGAACTAAGAAAATTGGGAGGCTTAGATGGTCAGCAAGCTTCAGGACTACTCCCATGTTCTCCTCCCCAGTGCTGGGATTACAGCTGTGACCACCATGTCCACCTTTTCTGTACGATACTTGGGAATTGAACCCAGGGCCTTGTGCTTGTGTGGCAGGAGCTTGACTTGTTGATCTAGCTCCAGCTTTGCAATTCTTAAAACCTGAAAAATAAAACTATCCAAAGGTGATTGGTCAAATAGGGACACTGAGGGAGCTGAAGGAAAAGGAGTACAAGGTGTCACAAAGGTCAATTAAAGCATGACCATAAATCAAACAATCTACCATGCCAAATGTGACTGACAGGCCAAGGAAGAGAAGCCAAAGTAGCAGTCACTTTATTAAGATTCCTTTTGTTTTAAGAATGAATGTCCACCTGAGGTAGACTAAAGAAAAAGGATAAAAGAGAGAAAGGTCAGCAGATATGGTCTGTTCTTGGGAGGATTTTTGATGCCTGATCCAAAGGATGAAGGTGGTTCAACCTTTTTTTTTTTTAAATCTTGATATTGATACTTGGATGCTTATACGTTTCTGACACTAGTAATGGACTTGACTTCAGTTGATTGACTGTAATAAGATTAGTAAAATCTGCCTTGGGAAGACTGCTATCATAGGAAACAGTGTGCATTGTCATTAAAGAGTTAAGCTGAATACCCTCATATTTAAATGCATGATTTTAGATGAGTTTGTTAAGATTTCTGAACCTCTGTTTTCTTGTCCATAAAGAGAGAAGAAAGGGACACATGAGAAAAGGGGAAAACAGAGAAAGAGAGAAAACAGAAAGAGAGGAGGAGGGAGGAGGGAGAGGAAGAGGGAAAGGAGATGTGATAATATATATAAGCATCTATGTCAATGACCGAGACTTGGTGAGCACTTAATAATTGAGAGGAATTATTGTCATTACTATTTAGCCTTTGTTAATACTCTCCCTAATCAGTGGGATAGCAAATTAGGATTTCAGCTGCACCAAAGAGAACAATTTCTGTCTCAACTGCCTCAGCCTTGATGTGCTTCTTGTTCTGAGCCAGACCTTAATGCCCTTTCCCATTTCAAAGCACCACAGGGGACATAGCCAAGGGGATGGAACAGCTGTGTACCAAGCCTCACACGGAAACCTATTGAGCTAATGTCATTTTAAACATAGTTTTCTTATGTGTAAATTAGCTTGCAGAGTTTTAGCTTCCTACCACTAATTACTAGATTAGCTGAAGTCACCCTGCAGGGAAAGCTGCAGCCAGGAAGACAAACATGGCATTCTTATGTGACTGCCTATTTGCATAGTTCACACAACTCTCACTTTACAGGAAACAAGAAAGAGAGAGAGAGAGAGAGAGATGGGGGTGGGGGGGTGAGGGGAGGAGAGAGACAGAGGGGAGGAGGGAGAGAGAGACAGAGGGGAGAGGGAGAGGGAGAGAGAGAGAGAGAGAGAGAGAGAGAGAGAGAGAGAGAGAGAGAGAGAGAGAGAGAGAGAGAGAGAGAGATCCTTGTTTATTCTGGTTAAATCTGTTAGGACACATATAGTTATAGCCAAGAATATTAGGCAACAAATTAGCCCAAAGCTACAATTAATCGTAATCCAGAGCAGACCCAAGGGAATAAAGAACTCAACAAATATTTTAACATTTAGCTCTCTTTCTAACCCGTACAAGCTGGCAAGATCATTTCCTAACTTGTGAAATGCTGAATGAAAACTTACCAGTAAAGCTTTGGGAATGCAGCATCAGATGCTGAAATGGGTAATATCCCCCAACATGGCCAGATCTAAAAGCACTTTGGAGATAAGCCTCTGACCACACCTGTAAATTATCTATCTAGTTTAGATTATTTTATAGGCCAGTGCCTGTGAGAGATGATCTCCTTTATGTTATCTTCTGGGCATGTTTGTGAGAGATTTTTTAGATTAGGTTACTTGAAGTAGGAAAGTCCATTCTAACTCTGGTAGCAGTATTCATGGGCTGCAGTCCTGAAATTAAGAAAGAGTAGACAGAAAACAATGTAAGATTCGTCCTCCTTGGCTTTCTGACTAGCACGTGTAACATGAACATTCACCTGGAGCTCCTGGCTACATCCTAGAACTGAGAGCAAATTCAGCCCTTCATTTCTTAAGTTGCTTATGTCTTAATATTTTGGCATAGCAGCAAAACCAGTAATTTCCACAGATTCCTAGTACCTAACTTCAAATTCCAATTCCCATTAACTGAACTCCTGCATTGAATAAGTTGGTTTTTGGGGTTTTGTTTGTTTGTTTGTTTTGTTTTTTTGTTTGTTTTGTTTTGTTGGGTTTTTTTTCTTTTTTTGCTAGGAAAATCCTGCATTCTTAGAACAATTCTGACAGTGTAAATCAGTACTTTGGGACACTTCAGGGATAAAACGACTTCAGGCATGATTATACGCCAGTGTCTGCTGGCACTTCCAAAACACACTCTCTCTTATTCCCTCCTAGTTTATGATTACAATAGTTTAGATATAAAATTTCCTCCCACATTCATGTATTGATAGCTTAGTCCACTGCTGGTGTTACTGTTGAGTGTTAACTGGGGAGCCCTAACTTCTTTGATGAATTAATTTATTGGTGAGGTAGGAGCTGGATGGGCTAATAGGAGATGGGCTGTTTGGAGGAACTAGGTCTTGAAGATGTGACTCATAGAGTTTATCTTGGGCCTTGCCTGTATCGATGCCTGCTTCCCAGCTGCCATTAAGACAGCAGCTTTTGTCCATCAAATCCTTCTACAGTGATGTTTGTGCCTTTGACGCTGATGTAAAAAGCCATGGATCATCCACTCAGACACTGAGAGCCCCCAAACCAAACCTCCTTTTACAGTAGTTTCTCAACTAGTTATCTTATTAGAGACAGATTTACCATATTTTCAACAGTTAAACTTCTACATGCATAAAAATCTGTGCAGAATATTTTCTCTTTTAAGGTGACTTTTTTTTTTAAATATTTTGTTGCAATGTTAGAACATTAGCATAGTGTTAAGGAAAGTACATTGAGCTAAGTAGTTGCATAATCCAAGGTCAGATTGAGGATCTTTGTGAATGGCTCCTGTAAAATAATTCAGCTTCTCTCTCATTCATTTTGTATTTCCTTACAGTCTGTGACATGATTCTCCATTTTTAAGATATCTTTTACAGATGAAACATTTAATTTGATTAAATATAGCCTGGTTTTTATGCTATGTATAAGGATTCTTCCTATAACTCAAAATCATGATTTTTCTGTTAATGTGTTGTTTTGGTTTTTTGTTTGTTTGTTTGCTTTCAGTTTTACATTCCTTTAAAGAAAAAAAAATAAACAAATTATTAAAGCCCAAACCAAAATAGACCATCTTAAATTGTACCACTCTGCAGAGTTCACTACATTCAAAATGTCATGCCAACACCATTTAGATCTGCTTCCAAAATGTCTTCACCTCCACAAAGCAAAACTCCTTTCCCATTGAACAGATGCCCCGTGTCGCCATCTTGGCCTTATCATTGTAGAATATTGATATATATTTGCATTGTGCATCTATAAACATTTTGGATGTTTCATATAAATAGAATTAATCAAGATGTCACCTTTTTTGTCTCTAGCTTCTTTCATTTAGCAAAATGTGTTTGTGGTTCGTCCGCATTACAGTATTTCACTTCTTTATATGGATGAGTACTTTTATATACCACCATGTGTTAATTCATTTTTGTAAAACATTTGAACTATTTTGAGCTTCAAATTATAGCAAATGTTGCAGCTAAGAATAGGCACGCATACGTACTTGTGTCAGTAGCTATTCTTAAAAGTTATTTGGAGTGTGTATTTAGGAGTGGAGTCACATATAGTAATTACAGTCTAATGTTTGTTTTACACATTGTCTCTGCCCTTCCATCACCACCACGGATACAAGGATGCTCTGCTACATCCGTGCCAACACTTGTTATTTTTCTTTGGATGCTCTGCTGATGTGACACAACAGTTCACCATAGTTTCCCATACTTCCCTCATGACTAACAGGCTGAGAATCTGTTTACATGCTAATATGTTATTTGTATAGCTTCTTTAAAGAAATGTCTATTGAAATGTATTCTATTTTTAAAGGGGAAGTTGGGTTTTTTAATCAAGTCATGTGGTGTCTTTTCATTTCATAAAAGAGACTTATTTCTCTTTTTTAATAGTCATTAAGATATTTTATGATATGTTATGGTTATTAGGCAAAGAACACAGCAATTTTATTTATCTACATTGACACTGTTTGATAATTCTTTATGGTACATAATTTGTGCTTTGATACTGCCAAGTGCTTATATTTTGGCATATGTTACCTTGATGTAATGTCTAATATCTATTGACGAATGTGTGGTCAAAGAGATTTTCCCTCGTGCTTCTTCTATGAGTTTTACAATTTGGGGACGTTATATTAGGCAACAACCATTTTAAATTAATTTTTCTGTGTGATCTGAGTTGGGCACCCAACTCTACTTACTTTATATGAGAATCTATTTCTCCCAATATTATTTATCAAATAAATCATCTTTTCCCAATTTTAATCATTTTATCTTTGTCAAAAATCAATTGGTCATAGATGCAGTAATTTATTTCTGGACTTTCAAATGAATTCTATTAGAATATGTGGTTATGGCTCATGTCAGTGACACATAGTTTTGATTATTGTAGTTTTGTACTACTTTCTCTTTAATGAAAATGCAGAATACTTGTCATCATAGGATCATCTTCTAATGGGCATATTGTATTATTTTACTTATATTCACAGTCCCACACACCACCTTTCCTCTGTTGCCTCCCAGCCACTATCTTGCTCCCTCTAGAATGTTCCCTGCTACTTCATACCACATATCATATGTACATATATGAGCTTATATGTTTCCCGGGGCCATGGCCACTCAGAGTTGTGTCTTCACTTGTTGTGACATTGAAGACAAGACAGGTGGTTAAAAATGGGGGCAAGAGAAGACGCTGAAGGTTCTGGTAACTATTGCAATAAATGCATCAAACTAAAAAAAAAGCCAAGATTTACCCAGACTGATAAAGCACGCTCTGTGAAAGCTTGTTTCCCTCATTATATATCAGAAAACTACCGAAGTCCAGCTTTCACAGTAGTATGGCAAGGCAAATCAGGCAACACAATGAAATACGGGACTCGCAGCCTACCCGAAAGAGCCAGCCGACTCACAGCCAGCCTCAGACATGATGCAGACATTATAGGCACAGCATCTAAAATAACTACGGTAGTCATAAATAGAACCACAGACAGCAGTTGGATATTATCAGACAAGAGATGGAGGGTGTGAGAAGAATCAAAAGAAAATGTTGGGGTTAAAAAAATAAAAAGCACAGCAGCAGAAATCAGGAAATATTTTCATCAAAGGATATGTCAGTCATATTGAAACATCTGATGCGGAAATAGGTGAACTTGAAGACAGGTCAATAGAAACCTTCAGAACTAAAATGCAAAAAGGAATAAAATAATGATTTTTAAAAAGAACAGGAACATCCAAGATATGCAGGATAATGTTTGCAAAGGGGAGAACATATTCACAATTAAAACGCTGAAAGGAGCAAGCAAACAAACAAATAAAAACAAAACAAAACAAAAATACTATTGGAGAGACTAGATACTAGGAACATTCAAAAGTTAGTGACAAATGTGAACCCCAAGCCCAGAAAGAGAACACAAGCAGAAGAAATCACTGCCCACAACACACCAACAAATGTCACCGGGGGCTTTCCATATTCTAAAAGCAGAAGACAACATCAAAAGAAAGTACTGAAGCAAGCAATGGACTGGAGGTGGCTGGGGACCTTGGCCACAGGGGAACAGTAATGCAATTGCTTCTCACCAAGAACTGTGCAAGCCACAGGGGCATGCAGACAAGAAGAAACAAGGCACTCGTAGCCAACTGCTTTGCCTGCCATTTTCTGCCATTACTTTTCTTTCATTTTTATCAGCATCTTTATTTCTTGGGTATGTTTGGCTGTAATTAATGGGAGATACAGGAAACAGTGATCATTCTGTGTCCCTTGGCCCAGTAACAAATCTCCACTCTTGACTCTTAGTTATACTGTGAATTAAGTATAACTTTATTAGTCTTTGAGGAAACTGAACCAGCTTAAAGGATAAATATAGACATCACAGTTTGTTAAAGGTTCTACCAAGAATTCTAATACAAGATTGAAAACAATTCTTGTATTCTCCCAGAAGCTGTGTGCGTGTGCCTATATACACGTGTGTGTGCACATTTGGTAACGCCAACTATTGCAAGTTCTTTTTAAATAAACTTCCTTCTTAGTGAGTATGATGCCAGTCACTGGGAATTTTATTAAAGGAACCAAATGGAATGTTACTTAAGAAATGACTCACCAAGTTTCTGTTTTCTGCATTATTACCTTTACCTCTACCTTCATAAATGGCTAAAAATTTATTAGGACAAAATAGCAGAGAACAAACATTGGTGTATAAAAAGCAGACATTAGTGACATTTGCTTTAACTGATGCCATTAGTTAAAATTTGAAACATTTTGAAGAATTTTGACACATTTCATGTGTTTCACAAGTTCATCTTAGGACACTTATCCACCAAAAAGAAATAACCCTTTCAGGCCTCTGTGAGGTCAGATGCTACTGTATACCCTTTTTCCCTTATAGTTATTACTTAATCTTATATACAATAATTTCATTAATATTCAGTCTTAGCTGGATTGTGTCCGTAACTGTGTTTATACCAAATTGTTTCACTCATATGCATATTTCCTGATATAGTATCTTTGATAATATATATTGATTGAAAATTATCTCCTTGAAGCATGCCTTGCTTCACTATGTTCAGAATGTAAATCAGCTCAATATGGCCTAGACATACAAAAATATAGACTATAACTAAAAAAATCAATAGGAAAAAAGACTATTTCAATATACAGGGTCCTTCCTGTGTGAGGTTTTGGTATGTGCTGAGGAAAGCCAATTAATGAACATGAAATTACTATGGCATTAGCAAGCCAAATCATTTCTATGAACCAGATGTAACAGAACATACAATTAGACAAGTAAACAGACTGGACATGTGTAGTCATTGTTCAAAGAAAAACAGAAGGAGTAACAGTCAACTCATTTCAATTAGACTAGGAAATAGCAATTTAGAAGCAAGATGCTGTGTGCCCAGGAGAAAACTGCTGAGCACACGTCTAGACATGCATCAGACACAGGATGCTGACGGTAATGAGTGTGAGCAGAGAACCTGGAAGTCAAAAACAAGGAAGCCTATGATTCTTTCTAGGGGCTGGAAAGGAATGGTGACACAACTCAGATGAATTTACAAAGAGTGGGTGAATCTTGAGTGAGAACTTTAAAGAGAGAAAATTTGTATGGGTGGCATGGACAGGCACTGACCTTCTCAGACAAAAATCCAACTCAATCCCCATCTCAATTTCTTTTCTCCACACATACCAGGCCTAGCCTTAATATAGAGTAAACGCCTTATTAATTTCATGGATTATTTTTGCACCTCTTTTTCCTGTTTTGTCTGTTAAATAATGAATGGTGCAAGCTTACCGTTAGGAGCTTGTCCGTGCACTTTTTGCAAACTTGACACATATGCACACCTACATGTATATTTAGATATGTGTATTTTTCTATTACAAAAGAGATTAACTTTGTATTTAACTTTTTAAGGAATTTTTAAGGCCAGCAATCTTCTTTAAACTTAACCTAAGTCATCTTTACTGCCACTATTGTGTGTGTGCTCATGCATGTCATCATGCCTTGGTGCCCTTGGTGCATATATAGAGGTCAGGCGACATTTTTTAGAAGTCAGTTTCAGTTTTCTTTCTTCCACACTAGATATGTTTACTGAAGAGAAAAGTAATTTCCTCCACTAAGCCATTTCATCTACCCCTGTTCTATGATCTTTATTTTTGTTCAAAATATTGCCTTCAAACACTATATCCGTGTGTGCTAATTTTGAAACACTAGTTATGCTATTCACCTGAAACACAATCTAGTAAGAGCCTCCCCATTTAACATTTATATGTAATCAGTAAAATTCCATATTTTGCTGTGCCTCACAAGAGAGAAGAATAATATTATTATACACCCCATCTTCAAAATATATAGAGATTTTTATTAATGTTAGAAATTTGAAAATCATAAGAGATTCTCATTCTTATTCCAATAATCTAAATAAACAGAATAAGCTATGAAATCACAGTTTTTAAATGCTCACCAGAGAGCTCAGGATATAAATAAATCTAAATAAACCAAATTGTGGAAGGACCACTTATGTAAGAAAGGAGAGGCTATAGAGTAGTTTTAAAATATCAAAAGGTACATGACATATACATTCTAACATCAGAAATGAAAATTTCACATAGTGGGCTTAATAACAAATAGAATAAAGCAGAAAAACTGGAAGGCTGGCCAAGAAAAAGTATCCAAGTGGAAATACACAATTTAATGGGAAAAGAGATTAAACATCAGATATCTGTGGGATAGAATCAATTGAACTAATTGAGCGTGTACATTTAGAGACCTAGAAGGCAAAACAAAGAGACATGAAAATGTTTGTATTCAAAACTGCCAAGAGCTTCCTAAGACAAATGTGTATGACGTGACAGCACGTCTATTTCATGAATTTCAAATCAGTAACTATAATTTACCACAGTGAAGAATGAGATGATAAAATCACACAATGACCTCAACATATATAGAAAGGACATCTAACAATAGTTAACTTCTTTCTAATCAATGCTATCCTCAAAGTAGGACACAAAAGCAACTTTGCCATTGATAAGAAGTATATTTTAAAAACACTAAAGAACTTCACCAGAAATAATAGTAAAATTTTTAATACTTTTCTTCTTGGGTCAGAAACAAAGCAAAAATAAGTAATAGTATTCTATGGATGATCTGGGTTCCTTAGGAAGTCTACGTATTAAGAATGAAGTGCAACCAACCAAAAGCAATACGTGCAGTAAGCATCAAACCCCTACCCAGATGCAGCCAATGGGCAGAAAATTCTCCACAGTTGAGTGGAGAGTGGGGACTGACTTTCATAGGAACTCTGGTGCCCCATATTTGACCACGTCCCCTTGCTGGAGAGGCCTGGTGGCACTCAGAGGAAGGATAACAAACAGGCTACCAAGAAGAGACTTGATTCCCTAGGATCATACACAGAGGGAGGAGGTCCCCCTCAGTCACAGTCATAGAGGAGGGGAATAGGGTGAAAGTGGGAGGGAGGGAGGAATGGGAGGATACAAGGGATGGGATAACAATTGAGATGTAATATGAATACTATCAATAAAAAATAAAAATAAAAAAATTACTTGTAAGACTTTTGAAAGCAAAAAAAAAAAGAATGAAGTACAAATATTGTTTTGATTGTTTGAGAATGATGGAATGATGGGACTGTATAGGTTAAAAAAAAAGGAACCATATGTACAGGAAGACTTAAACCAACAAACAACTTCAAGAACTATGGAGACTAGGTGGTTGATGTACAAAATCCATGTGCTCCTGGATATTAACAAGAAATAATTTCAAATTTTAACTAAAAATATACCATGTATTAAAAAGTACAAAATTATATATATATATGGAAGAAATGTAACAAATGCACAAAACTCTTGAACATTATTTAAAAGTGATGTAAATAAAACCTAAATTAGGAGAAACAAACTTTAATATATTGATGATTGGCCAGGCATGGTGGAACACACCTTTAATGCCAGCACTTAGGAGGCAGAGGCTGGGGCATTTCTGAAAGTTTTGAGGCCAGTCTGGTCTACAAAATGAGTCCCAGAATAGCCAGGGCTACACAGTGAGACCCTGTCTTAAAATAAACAACAACAACAATATACTGGTAGCCCATCTCCCCTAAATATGACCGCTCACTCCTGTGAAGAAATCAACAAGTCGATCGAAAGTGCTATGAAAATGCAAGAATAAAACATTATTTTTTAAAGAAACAGGTAATAAATCTGTTTGTTTTCATAACTTATTACGAAAGTATAAGGACAAAGTTAATTTCATACTACCTTAAAAATACAGACTGATCAAATTGAGGACAGAGTTTAAATAATAAATGGCAGTGTATACTCAATACATTTCTCTTGGTAAAAAGTCAATGCCTTTTTGCTTTATTGGGAAGAAGGATGATATTAAATTTAGAAGTTTTCAAGTGTATTTGAAATAATTCAAATTTACTCCTTCGTATCCCACCGTAACATCATTACAACTATAGTACATTTGTCAGCAAACAAACAGGCATTGGCATGCTATTAGCTGAACTCTATACAAGCTTATGTGCATTCCAATTATTTGTGCACAACTTTTATTCCTGATTTCCTGTTCTTTTGGGGTCAAATGAAGGACGTAAAACTATTTGGTCAGTGTGTGTCCCCACTCTCCTCTGTTATAGAGTTTGTCTGTGTTTCTGATTACTCTGATTATTTCTGAGGACTGTCCCAGAATTCTGTGTGGTAGTCTGTAACTTAAATTTGTCTTATTCTAAGGGTGGATGTATCTCAGAAGGAACCAGCAAGGAAACCGCCTCTCTTGTCACATTGTATCTTGAGTGCTTACTCTTCAGGTGACTTTCATTAACTGCAGTCACTTGTTCAGGGTAGATTTGCCTGGTTTCTCTGGCCCATGACTTCGTTCAGGGGAAAGCCAGTCACTGAGACAGCCCACGGTCAAGAGTGGGGGAAAATAAACTTTGGTTTCAGGAAGAAGGAGACACAAAATAAATTGTTATGCAATTCTTCCATGTAAATGTATTTATTCAGCTATTAAGCTTTTATTTTATATTAATGTGAACTACTGCACTATGATCATTACCATTTTGCCTAGTTGTCCCAACCTGAGACAATAGGATTTCTTTCAGTTTGACCCCTATATTCTTTTAATGAACATTAAAAAAAAACTTCCAGCCCTAAAGGAAGCCTCAGACTCATGTTGTTTTCTATTCCATAACACTGGGATCAGCAAATTCTCTAATAGCCCATGCACATTTTGCTGGAGTATAACATAAATACAGGAACTAGTATTTGGGCGCCAGCTCTACTCATTGCCACTAGGATGCCATTGCTGCACAGTTCCCATTGCTTCAGAGTTCAGTAATTTATATATGTAGACTAACACATGTATACACATAGATCTATAATTATTTCTTGGTCTCTCCATCTGTATTTATGTTAAACTAAACATATGTCAATGCAAATGTCTCTAACTCTAATCCAGGACTACATAATTACTCTATTTTACTCATCTATAAAGTTCTGAGACAATGTGCCTGTGTCCCACTGATATTCAGGTCCACTTTGACTCTAGTACAAGAATAAAGCATTTTCAATATTGGTAATCTGTATTTCTACAACAAATAGCTTTTGTTAATGAGACAGCCGTGCTTGTATTCAGTTCATTTTTTCCCTTATAACCTTATAATTTCTAATTAAAAAATTGCTTTTTCCCAAGATACTTAAGTGCTGTTTCTTGCCTCTTTGGTGAGGGTATGTCATATGTATGGTATAAATAGAGTCCCTTGTTATGCTCTATCATTTGTAGTGGGATTTTCCCAAGCTCTTGGTTGATTTCTCAAGTTAATTAGCATATCTACAAGTTTATTCTCTGTTATGTATAAAGTCCTCAGGCCTTGACAAGTTCATAGACTCCTATATTTGCTCTTCAGGACTGCACAGAAGGGCTATAGCACCTGAAATGCCCTAAGGCATCTTCTGTGTAGTCAACCATTATCTTTTGTTACAATCCTCAGCAATCTCTCTTCTGTGTTTTACCTTTACTGATTTACACTTTCTAGAATGTTCAATAAATGGAGTCATACAGTGTGCATTTCTTGGGCTGAAATTATTTCACTTAGCACTGAAAATTCACCCACTTATGTGAACCACTATTTCATTCCTTTTATTGCTCAGCAATATTAGGAGTATTTGCAGTTACCTAAACACATTCTGATTGTCTGTATATCAAGAGCTTATGCATAAAACTTCTATAAACATATTTACATATGTCTTGTGTGAATGTCTTTGCAGTGTAATTAAATAATTACAGAGGAGGGTGATAGTTGGGTCATGTGGCAAATATGCTTACTTTTTACAATTCCCTTTGAAGTTACCCTATAAGTACAGCATTTCCCTTGCTTCCCTGAAAACCTTTCAACATACCCTTCTTTGTTCTCTTTCCAGTTTATGGCCTCTTTTATCATAAATTGTTGTTACATGGATATGAATGCATGTATGGATATTTATATTCCTACACATAGCTTGCTCAAAGTGGGTGACATTACTTGTACAGTATATGTCTTCAGGATAGCCTATCGGTGTGCTCTTCCCTGGGGAGGACTATACGCTTGCAAAGCATCTTCTAAAATGGCTGTCCTGTTTCTATTCTGAATAGCAAGCTCCGTTAGTCTCTGAATCCTTGACAGCTTTGGGTACCACCACTTTTTAAATATGTCCTCACCAGCACAGACATCTGTTTATAGACAACATGAAGAAATGTAATTCTCTAACTCTGAGATAAGTGAAGTCGTTTTGACCAGGTCTAGTCAAAGCTGCCAATCTAAATTAGTTCAGGATGTCTGCTTTATAAATATTTTATGAAATTAGATCTTATGAAGAGGAAGTCAAACAAGGAAATGGTTAATTGTGTGTGATAATCATCATCATTCACTGGAAGTATGTTTGGAAATGCATAAGGATCAGAGGCTCTTCCTTTCATCAGTGAGAGCCCTGTGAGCAATTAGCAGTTTGTTGTAAACAGAACACTGGACACCAGAACTCAAGCACATTCCGTTTCTAAGCTTTGTGTTAATTGGTGCGATCTAATGGCAGTTCACCACAAGGACCTATTGTTGTAGACAGAATGAGTCTCCAGAATGTTCAGGTCCTACACTCCAGAATATATTAAACCACAAATTCCTCAAAATGCAAAGCAAGGGAAAGAGTGCTAGGGCTGAAGAAGTAGGAAAGCCGACGCTCTGCTGACTTCCCGATCACCAGGTTACTCTGTGAATGTCTACCCGATTCAGGGTAATCATAATGTCAGTGAGTCAGAAAAGGGCACATAGAGGAACTAGGTAAAACACATTTGGTCACTCCTAGCTTTAGAGATGAGAAAGGCTATAAGTCAAGAGATTCAGTAGCTCCCAGATGCCAGAAAAGTTAGAGACAGAGAGTCTGTCCTACAAGCACCATGGACAAATGTAGCCCTGTCAGCTCCTGGGGCTTTACCCACATGAGACACACATTCGAATTCTAACTTACAGAACTCTAAGATAAATCCATACTGTTTTAAGGCACCCAGCTTGTGGTAATTTTTTATAGAGGACATACTGACAGACCTAAAAGGAAGAGATAGAAAATTAGAATGTGACTTTTCACCATGAAAACAAATCATTTAAAATTTTGAGTAACTCAGCTCTTCCTATAAGTGGCCAGAGATGACCTGTGAAGATGGTTCGCTACTCACTTGACCAGAAAGCCCTACAAAATCATGCAAATCAAGAGAGTCAAATCTTCATGTTCACTTTAAGAACACTCAGGAAACTGCTATCACATCACTTTAAGAACACATTGAGATGCTATCAAGGATATGCATATCTGAAAAGCCACCAGATGTTACTGTTAAGAAGCAATGTGTGCCATTCTGGTGGTATAATGGTGGAGTTGGGAGGTGTGCCCAGGCCAAACAATGGGGCTAGACTCAGGGTCAGTGGCCAAAATAGAGTGCTGAGGTTTTGCTGCACGTGCTTTCCGATGCAGGGTAATGCAGAACTCAAGGGTTTAGATGTAGAGATTCTCCAGTCATTGAACATATCCTGGTGACCAAGGCACCTAAGATGTGCCAACCAACTGGCAGAGCTCATGGCGACATTAGCCCATGCATACATAAGCTCCCCCTGCCACATTAAGATGATCTACACTGAAAAGGAACAGATCATTCTATAGACAAAAGAGGAGGTTGCACAGAAGGAAACAATATCCCAGAGGAAATGGAAGAAACAAAATCTGATGGCACAACCAATGGTCAGAATATTCTCCACAGTTGAGTGGAGAGTGTGATATGACTTTCTCACGTATTATGGTGCCTCACATTTGACCATGTCCCCTGGAGGGGGAGACCTGGTGGCACTCAGAGGAAGGACAGCTGGTAGCCAAGAAGAGACTTGATATCCTATGAGAATATACAGGGGGAGGTAATCCCCTCAGGAACAGTCATAGGGGAGGGGAATAATGGGAAAATGGGGGGGGAGGAATGGGAGGATACAAGGGATGGGATAAACATTGAGATGTAACAAGAATAAATTAATAATAAAAAAAAGAATTTGAAAACAAACTTGAAAAAAGAACTCAATATAAAATAAATGCAGATAAAAATAAACACACACACACACACACACACACACACACACACACACACACACACACACACACACACACAACTCCCACCAGTTTAACATTAGTGATGTTCCTAGGGTTGATGGCTTTTTGATGATTGATTCCTTCCTAAAAAGATTAAAGACCTAAGTCTTATATGCATTTGTAACACTCGGCACTAACCATAAGTGAATAGTGAAATTTCTTAGTAATGAAATAAATGAGTTTGTCACTGTCTGCAACAAAAGGCAAATGCAACTTGATGATCATTAGGGACTGAAGTATAGGCCTCACTGCCCCACTGATGGCAGAGATCCACACCCAGGACCCAGTCTCAGCTCCTTCAACCAGTTCCACAGTAAGAACATTCATTACTGTTTAACTGATCCTCATCCCTTGGGAACCTCCCGGTGTCACTTATGATGCTACACTGTGCTGATGCATGGAGAACGTGGTTGCTAATTTCTATGGGTCCCCAGGTGTTCATGAGCTCTGTTTGCCTATTAGTGACTAATTCTCTCTTTAGTCCTATGCACACCTCATTCTCTTTTCACATGCTATCCAAGGTAAGAGTAAAAGCAAGCTAGTTCTGAGAGCACATCTGTGCTTTCCGAGAGCTGTGAGCCATGTCCATTTTCACTAACTAAGGAACTATACATAAAGAACAAGACCCCACATCTTGAGCAAGCCAAAGAGAGTTTTTGCCTAATTTAAATTGAAATTGAAGTCTACAGACAATGCACACTTCTAAGAGGACAAAGTTATGGAAATACATAAACTTCAAATATCATAATTGTAGGCCATCACCAAAACAAATAAATTACAAGACTGGTACCTAGAATGTGCGACTAATAGAAGTAACTATAAAAGTTAAGAGATAATTATTATTATTTTTCTCCAATAAATATAAGTGAAATTGTTTTTGCCTCCAACAGAGGCAATTAGGACTGACTGAAGAATTATTTAGTCCCAAACTAGGAATGCTGGCTCGATACGTCTACCAAACCCTAGAATGGGCAGTCATTGCCTGGAATAGTGGTTCTCAACCTTCCTAATGCTGCCATTGATACTTAAGTACAGTTCTTCATGTTGTGGTGACTCCCAAACAAAAAGTGACTTTATTGCTACTTCATAACTGTAATTTTGCTACTGCTGTGAATTGGAATGCAAATATCTGATGTGCAGGAGATCTGATAGTTGACCCCTGTGAAAGGGTCATTTGATCCCCCAACATGGTCAAGATACACAAGTACAGAACATCTGGCCTGGAGGGTTTAGTGGGATATGTTAAGGGTCACTGAAAATACTAAGGAGACACAGAAGCTGCAGTTACCCACACAAGACCTGCACAAGACCCACAAGATTGAGCCTGCCAACTTTTGACCTTCAATAAGGAAGTGACTTGTGAAATTTCACACCTCAAAAAGGAGCTGCTTGTGATAAATAGCTGTTGGAGCAAGACAGTTATTTTCTTGCAGTAGTGTAGCTCAAAAAGCAACCTCAATTAGACTCAGTGGATCATTAGGAAAAAAAGAAAACAGTAACTGTTTCTTTGTCCTACCCTCAGCATCTCCAGTGCTACTTTGTGTCCTAGACTCTAAAGATCTCATTTTACTTCCTAGTGGGTAAGGGCTGCTTGTGCATCCAGACTCAGGATCTGTAACTGGTACTTGCTGTCAGGGAGCCTGGCTGCTAGCTTCCACTTTGACCACCTGAGTAGCTAACTCTACTCACATTTATTGTGTTCAGCACAGCTTGAGGTGTTAGCAAGACTGTGGAAGAGTTGCCTGTAGACCAGCAGACAGAGCCTAGAACTGACTGGGAGGAAGAAGTCATAACTGCTAGCTTCTGTACACAATGGTCAATTGTTCCTCTACAATAGTACTTGCACACACTGTCACCGTTCTCACTTGGATCAGAGGAAGGCTTCGCCATTCCCATGAGCCTGAGGAATTGGCTCTTGACACAGCACAACAATATGAACAATACACCTTCGCTCAGGACTTATTTGGCTCCCCACACTCTCCTTGGGATGCAGAGGCAGAGGAAATACTGAGAAGACTGGCAAACGGATTGTACTCCCCATACCAGGGGACCTAAAACTATCTGCTAATGGTATGGGTAGACACCTTGACTGACGAGGTTGATGCCTTGCATTGCCAAACAGAAATAGTGCAGGAGATGCTAAAGGCCCTCCTACATGAAATTGTTCTTAGATTCAAAATACAAGATGCTTATACACAATAGTCTAGTCTTTGAGATGGGGGTCACTGGGGGAGTCTCTTAAGGCACAGGATACAGTCTAGCCACCACTGGAGATGGCAACCACTAACTTTTTGAGAGGTACAGAGAAGAAGTAACCTATTTAAAAATACATCTCATTAATTGATGGAAGAGGTTCAAATTCTCTGAAAAATTTGTTACCCTTAAATTTGGTGTGGCCAAGGGGTCTCCCTGGGTCACTGGCTTTGGCTGCAGGTCTTTCCTGTGGAGAGTCCTGCTGCAGGGCTGGGGACTTTCAAGCCGGTGTCCCATATGAGTCACTTAGCCAGATTCCAGCAAATTCTCTCAGAGCTTGAGTAAGGAACCCTTAATGGAAAGAAGAGATGGAGTATCCCCCATTCTGATCTGAAGATCTGTTCCTGACAGAAGTGCTGAAGATGGCCTCATTTTGAACCCCAGTTAGACGGCTCCTTTGTGTTGATCCTTATACCCAGCAAGGTAGCTGGTGTAAACTTCTGGCTAAATAGAACAAGACAATCTAGAACCTATGCAAAGGTAGATGTCTATCAGGAATGCACTTTCATCTTGTCCTGAGCCTTGACAAGAGCATTCGTTTCAAAATTTCTCTGACAGATACCAGTGCTATGAATCAAAATTGTCAGACCCCTGCCTGTATAAGCATCAATGTGACAAGTGTCCTTGACCAGGAATGGATAACAGATTTATTGTCCACTACCAGTCAAGAATATCCAAGTGTAGGATTCATGAACCTTATCATAAAATATAAATTGCAACACCAAACATTGTCCCAAGAATTGTCTGTCCCAAACTTGTGGGATAGTGATGGCACAGCTCCCTTATTGATGAACCCAACTTCTGAGTGTGACCTGATGGACTCACCCACTCTCCAAACTGTTTTAATCTCAGATTAAGAAAAGCCCAACGGACTCAAAAGGATCATAACAGCCATCTTCTTTAGAGGGTCAGCTGACTTTGGGAGCATCTGTGGCATATATAGATCTCTTTTTACCTCAAAGTCCAGACTTATTCTTCAATGAGATATTTGTAGTTTCTGGGTCCATCACTTGTATCCTAACTATACTACAGGGCTACGATCATCCCACACATCCACTTCATCCTGTGAATATTCCAGATTTGGTCCAGAGAAACAACAGACCAAGGCAGTTGTAGCATCTTCATGCAGTAGGACCATCATCCTGAATGCCAAAGGCAAAGTAGATAAAGTCTAATATGTCACATTTGCCTCATAGGTACCCTTGTCTCTTAATGTTTTCTATGAGATGGTCTTGATAGAAGTAACACAGTGGTTGATTTCTAATCTGAGATCAGACAGGAATTTTTCTGAGCTCTTGAGTCAACCCATTGGCCTTCTTCATGGAGTATAACTTGCAGTGGCCAAAACAGGGAGGGAAATCACCAGCGTAGTTGTAACACCAAAGCCTACAAAGGATTATCCCATGCTTTTCCTGTATGTTCTCCTTCAGTGTGGGCAATGCTACTCCAACTGTTTATTTTAATCAGGTTCTCACTAAGGGTTATAAACTATTCTAATTGTTTCACTCACTGTAGGATATAGATTTTCCTGACCCACATAGCACACTGAGAACACTCTCCCTTTGATCAGCATTCTGAAACAGCAACTGCTTTCAGCTGGAATTAGCCTGAGTGGTCATCACCTCCATCCCTAATAACAGTCTGAGACAGAAATGAAGGAAGGCCAGAGGAACTTGGGATGGTTTAGAAAACAGTGACTTGCTGTTTTAAGGAAGGCTGGTCTTTGTTTCTGGCAGGTTTTCCTCCCCAACACACACACACACACACACACACACACACACACACACACACACACAGACAGACACACACACACACTTCAAGAGATTTTGACTATTAATAAGTGGAGAACAGGGCATAAAGAACCCATCCAAGGAAGAATGCCCTGGCAGAGCCAATCAGAAAAAAAGAGGACTTCTGAATGGGGGTGCTGCTACGTGGGAGCCTATAAAAACTCCTGCCCTCTGAAGGGACTTTTGAATGTAAGTTGTTTGTCTGTTCTAATAAAGTAAGTATATTTGTTCTCCCTCTCCTCTTCTTCCTCCTCCTCTTTCTTTTCTATATCTCTGTCTCTGTCTCTTTGTCTGTCTGTCTGTGCATCTGCCTGCCTGTCTGTCTGTCTGTCTGTCTCTCTCTCTCTCTCTCTCTCTCTCTCTCTGTGTGTGTGTGTGTCTGTCTGTCTGTCTGCTCTCTCTCTCTGTGTGTGTGTGTGTGTGTGTGTGTGTGTGTGTGTGTGTGTCTGTCTGTCTGTCTGTCTGGTGTCTCTATTTATCAATCCATAACTCTCTATACAGGTCTCTCAGGATCTCTCCTTTAGGTGTAAGAAGTCGCTACTTGCCCTTCCAGCCTTGGCTCTGTAAACTTAAGGATGCTCCTGATCTCCATTCTCACTCTTGAGGAAGTGGGGCTGTCTTAAATTTGGCCTCAGGATCTATACCTGTGATCATCTGCCAGGAAACCTCAGTACCTGGCTGCCACTTTCAAGTCCTTGCTTCAGGTCTGTAGGTATTAATGTCTGTCAGTGGTCTCTCACCTTCCAACTGCCGCTTCATTTTCCTTTCTGATGGATCTACTTTCCAGGACACACGATTCTTGGGCTGCCCCATCGAAAGAACTTGGTAGTGCCCCAAGAGGAACACTCCTCACCCAGGACACCTGTGACATCATGAAAGTAGGAGATGAAAGTCCAGGGAGAATGGAGGGGCTGAGAGAGGAGAACGGATGTGGTGATGGCATAGGTGGCAAGAGAAAATGTTAATCAAGGAATTGCCTCCATCAGATTGTCCTGAGGGCAAGTCTATCTGGAAATATCTAGATTGCTAATTGATGTAGAAGGGTCCAACTCACAAAGGGAGGTACTATCCCTGGGCAGGAAGACCCAGGTGGTACAAGAATGGTAGCTGGACATGAACCTAAAAGCAAGTCAGTAAACAGCATTCCTCCCTGGCCTCTGTTTTAATTCCAGCCTCCAGCTTAAGTTTAAACTTGGGCCTTGATTTCCCTTAATGTTGGAATATAACCTGTAAGATGAAATGAACTCTTAACACCCTAAGTTGCTTTTGGTTATTGTGTTTATCACAACAACATAGAGGAAACCAGAGGAGGAGTGAGTATGATCAAAATGCATTGCATATATTATGAAGCTGTCAAAAGTATATATGTATGTATGGATGGAATGGAAAGAAGTGTTCATAGTGTCTCACAGAAAGTACATAATGAGTAGGGATGAGTTTTTAAAATGAACCTGTGATATAAGAGCATATAAACAAAGCAGCATGCTCTGTTAATTTTTTTATTTGTTAGTGTGTTGAAGCTACGTATGGCAGGCTATGGCTAAGAGGCCATATCTAGCACAATGGAGTTTGCAAATGCCTTAAACTCTTTGACCCTCGATCTCTTCATCTGTCTGTCTATCTTCATACCCAACTTCCTTTCTTTTTTCTCTTGGAAGGTTAGGCAAAGAATGCATGACTCAAATGATATGCTTACTGGTGGTTGAGTGACTGAATGATTAAGGAAGGCATGCACAAAACTCTAGCTGTTCCTCCTAAAACGGTTTCACACAACTCTGGGTCTACAGATAGTCTCTCTTGCTCTGTGTGCTCCTCATAAAATCTGTTGAGAAACCCTGAGCATCTACCCAGGACTTGACTTCTTTTTAATATGTCAATGACTACTGCCACATCTAACTAAGATACATTTCTCTGATAATCTACCAATAGATTTTCTCCTCCTTCTATACTAGTCACCCTGCAATCTAATCCCAGATTCTTCTTGGATAAAGAATAGTACAAGACTCTCCTCCCTCCAATCTTTATTTTACCCAAAATAAAGGCCAAGCTTCTTCTAGAGGCCCACAAAAATTCTGTTATCACACTCCCTGTTTTCCTTCTAGCTTCATTCTCTTTCTTTTTCCACCCCTCTCCTCTCTTAGGCTTTCTTTTTAAACAGCCTCAGCACTGAGCAATATGCTGTTTTATGTATTTCCAGATTATGTTTACTATTGGTTGATTTATTTCTGTCTCTTATGGCTAGATGGAAATCTTTTTGAAAGCTTGGTTTATTGATGTATTCCATGAGCCTGGATCATCAGACATTCTCAGTAAATATTTGGAGAATTAGCATATGCCATTATAACTGTGCATTTGGTATAGTGGTATTATCACATAGTTGCTACCTACATGGTGTCCTATATTAATGGTCTTCCTAAAGGAAATCAATGACAAAGGCAAATTGTTGAGGTGTGAAATGACTTTTTGACACCAGCAGTTCTGTCTCTGGGGGATGAAGATAGATTTTGTTTTCCTCCTTGGCATGTGAAAATCAAGGTGTCTACTTCGATGCATATCCCCAGAGATTCAGACTCAGAAGCAATTAAGGAGCCTTGGAGACTCCAGCTAATGGGATCAAATCACATATTGGTATCAAAGTCATCTCCAGGAGGATAAACAACCAAGAAGAACTCATCAAGCTTTTGGCATCAGGAAAGAAATCTAATGAAGAGACTCATGAAATGCTTAGGACAAAATAAGACTCAGAATGGCTTTCACCTTTTCTCAAGCAAAGATCTATCTAATGTTTTTACTATGAGAACAACAGGGATGAATGGACAATTACCAAGATTTTTTTTCTGGGGATAGAAGGGTCAACAGTGATGATCACATGTTCTTGGCTCAGATTCTTTTGGTGGCTTTTGGCCATCAGTTACCTCATTGGTTAAAAGAGGGAATAGTACAAACAAGAATAAAATTAAGTGATGCTAAACTGTTAAGACCATGTCTGTCTAGGAAAAACTGCTCAGATGTTTTGCATGCTGCAACAGTTTATGCTTTACAAAGGCATGCCTCGAAGTCATAAGCAACCAACTGTCAGTTCAGTGGCCTCTAGCTCCAAGGAGACACTCTCCATTGGAGTTGCAAGAGGAATGGTCTTCATAGTCAGCCGTCAAGCACTAGGTAAACAGAAAAACATAGTGAGCTTCCTCACAAACTCGATTGGGCAAATAACCCATCATTGGCATGATTGCTATGGAGATAAGACCCCAGGACAGAGCCTGGCACATAAAATTCGTCACTGATACTTTTCTAATAGTACTTTTGTTATGATAATCATATATACCAAAAGCTTATTCCTTCCTGATCTGTTCCTCAACATAGGTCTCCAAATCGCTTCCTTTCATCTTTCTCCACTTCTGAGTTGTTGCTCGACAATCTTTCCCATCTGATCCATTTTTTATGTCACTTTCCTCATTAGTTAAAAAGCTCCTGATACTTCTCCTTGGCCCCTTCCCCAGTACTAAGGCTATTGCAAGTCCCCCCCCACCCACCCATCCCACTCAATCCTCACTCTACTCAGAAGTCTGGCTGGCTCTAATCCCAAATCTTCTTAATTAGGACAAGCACCTATGTCAAAGGGCTGAGAAAGACCAGGCCTGTTTTTCATGAAAATATAACATGGCTTACCCACCTATATGAAGACTCATTATTAGCATTCCAACCACAGTTTGTCCTACTTTCCTGTCCACTGCATAATTTCTCTTGTTCTGCTATTGTTTCCTTTGAAGTACCATAGTGTCAACTCATAGTTTTAAGGCACAGATGGACATTATGCCATCCTCTATGTCAAGAGGGGCTGTGTGGGTTAGGGATCTAACTTAAAACCCATTCTGTGTAACTCAGAAACTATTTTGTGTTTCTCAAAAGTCATTTTATATTATTTAAATATGAAGCTGGAGTTTGCCACCAGGCAGCTCTGATAAGAGCTAAGCTTCAGGGGCAAGCCCCTGGCAGGCCACCTGGCAGCTCAGGCACAGCCTAGGCCAGGAAAGGCCTTGCTATGCTAATGGAGTAACCCCAAGGTAGTGTTGATATGCTAATGGAAAAGCCCCAAGTTTTAAGCCCTGGTTCTGCAAAGCTATTGCCCAATGTAATGGTAGAAAAATTGGAACTTTGGGAATGGTCTCCAGCATGCTCAAACTGCTCTCAAAACTTGACTTCTCTTGTCTCTGTGATAATTCCCACTGGCAAGAGGACTTGAGACTATGCATGACTTTGGCCTCAGCGGTCCTTGAGGCACATGGCTGGGCCTGTCCGTGCTAGCCCCTGGCCAACACTCTCAAAGTCTCCCTGGACCTCCAACAGTGCCATTCTCCCAATCAATCTGCCAAGCTTGCACTCAGAGGAAGGATAGCTAGTTACCAAGAAGAGACTTGATATTCTGAGAGCATATATAGGGGGAGGAGGTCTCCCTCGGTCACGGACATAGGGGAGCGGAGAAGGGGAGAAATGGGAGGGAGGGAAGAATGGGAGAAAACAGGGGAAGGGCTAACAATTGAGATGTAATATGAATAAATTAATAAAAAAAAGATAAAAAAAAAAAAAAAGAACTTCACAGCAAGCTTCCCAAGAGTCCTCACCAGAATAGATTCCTCAGTGGAATGGGGCGCATTACTGCCCAAACAACTCAACTGTTCCCCCACTTGGTGAGATGCCTATTTAACTTTTATATTAGCATGATATTATAAGGAACGTTTGTGTGAATAAGCCAACCGTATCTTGTGTGAGCACCCTAATTGTCTGGTGACCCACAGCCTTTAGGCCATGCTCTCCCCATTTGGTGTGGTCAGCGGGATTCCTCTAGATGGATGGTTGCTAGACTAAACAATTATTTAATTGGGCAGAGAGGGATCTGGTGGGAGTTCCTCTAAAACTCTCAGGGTCTAAATTATCTTGGTACATCTATGAAAAGAATTGTCTGAGATTATTTAAGAAGAAACCTAGGCAAGATGATTATTCAAAAGACCTATGGGAAAATGTTGACTGACAAGTCAAAAAGAAATTGCCAGTGAAAATTTCACATGATATACTGGTATGCTCAAAAACCCCAAACTGGTTAAGCCCATATTGACAAGAGCAAATAAAAAGGAGGTGGCAGCTATGCTCATGAAAATTATAATAGGCATAGATAGGGACTTATCTAGGAGTTAGCTAGGAGGGTAATTTCCAGATCCACCAGTGACTTAAACCAGGCATAGCTTATTACCATCTTACAGTGTACTACCACTCACTCCACCTCCACCTCCATTTAGGACATCCAGGAGAAGCAGCTCTAGATATGGAAGATGTGTAGTAGCCTGAAGGAATAATCAGGGCTGCTGTAGAGCAGAACTCCAAGGCTTTCTTTGGAAAGGAAGGAATGACTGAAGTAGACTGCCACCTTAAAATCTGGGGAGAAGGAGGACAGAGCATACAAGTTAGTAGGGATGAAGTGCTACTATTAATAACAGCCTTGGAGAACCCTTTGCTCAGAACTGTAGCCATGCAAAAGGCAGAGGGATTGAGACAACCAACTTCTTTCCTTGAATTAATGTATGATGCTTTTGTAGCTCCACTTCCTCGGCTAGATGCTAATGCTAAAAGTGGTCAAATTAAATGGGAAACTCCAAAGCAAGAGATTAAAGTTTATGATAACCTTGCAGTCTTATGTATGGTATATACAACAGGAAACAGACAAGCTATCATGGTGGCTGGTGCCCCAGATGGCCTTAAAAATGCTTTGATCAGGAAACTGGGACAGAGGGGAAGGCATCCTATTGGGACTCTAAATGAGAGACGCATGGGAGAATAGCAAAATAAAAGGATACAGAGGGTCCTAGAAATCTACAAGTAGAACATTATGATAGGCAGATTTGGGCCCAGGGGTCCCGCTCAAACTAAGGCACCAGCCAAGGACAATACAGGCAGTAAACTTTAAACCCCTTCCCAGATCTAGCCAATGGTCAGAATATTCTCCACAGTTGAGTGGAGAGTGTGATATGACTTTCTCACATACTCGGGTGCCTCACATTTGACCATGTCCCCTGGAGGGGGAGACCTGGTGGCACTCAGAGGAAGGACAGCAGGTAGCCAAGAAGAGACTTGATACCCTATGAGAATATATAGGGGGAGGTAATCCCCCTCAGGAACAGTCATAGGGGAGGGGAATAGGGGAAAATGAGGGGGAGGAGGAATGGGAGGATACAAGGGATGGGATAAACATTGAGATGTAACAAGAATAAATTAATAAAAAAAATAAATAAATAAATAAAGGAAAAAAATGCTTTGATCTGAAGTATACACCCACATGTGAGGCTAACCTTAAACTCAGTCCTGGCAGTGCCACAAAACTGGCAACAGGGGCAGGACATGCTGAAATTCCTAATGGAATTAGAAGGACCGTCAGAATCCACCCTCACTACCCAATTCTTATCCAAATTTTCAATTTTTTGGCCAAGAGAGAGCTCCCAAAGAGCAGGCTCCCTAATCCCCAAACCTAGAAACCAGACACCACACAAGAGCCTGTTGTCAATTATTGAAACTTACATAATACTCCAGGGAGCGTGCTAAGCCCCCCTCACCTGAGGATGGATGGAGAGCATCAGAGAAGGACCACTACCCTGGGCCAAGCCAAAGCAAAATCCAAATTCCACACCAATTAATCCGAATTGAGCTGGAATAATCCACAGTTGGAATAAACCACTAAACCACAATAAAATTAATCAATGAGCAGAATGGAAGCTAAAAACTAGATGGGGATCCCCAAGGATCCAATCCTCAGGTCTGGTAGATTGGGCAAGTCTCCCAGACTGCCACAGCTGAACATGTTTAATGGTGGACATGGGTCAAGCACGCATGCCTCCTGTGCGTCCTCCTCAGAGAGGAGCCCTGCAGCAGCACTTCTGCCCAAAGAACTGCTCTCCTCAGTGAGACGTACCTTTAACTTCTATACGAACATGATCTATGAAGATGCTTGTGTGAGTTAAGTGAGCAGATTCAGAAGACAAGTCATCTGTGTACATCCTAATTACTGAGCACCTTCCAGCCCATGCGCCACTCCCTCTGCATGATGAATGCCTTAAAATGCACAAGGGTAAAGCTTTAAAAGGCACCCACCCAGGCAGCCAGGGATAGCAGAGCATAAAGAGAGATGAAGAGAGTAAGACCTGGTCCTTGTGGCATTGTTTATGTCCCAGAAGCTGAACTAATGCTGTCAGATAATCATTTTTGCTTAAGCTGTGTCAACTTGAGATTGAGAATGAATTTTAATATTCCATCCAATTGAAGTTCTTCTCTGTTGTCTGTTGTCTGTTATTCAAGCCTTTTTTTTTAGTTGTTTGAGACAGGGTTTCTCTGTGTAGCCTTGGCTGTCCTGGACTCACTTTGTAGACCAGGCTGGCCTTGAACTCACATGATCCACCTGCCTCTGCCTCCCGAGTGCTGGGATTAAAGGTGCACGCCACCACCGCCCGGCTTATTTAAGCCTTTTTTTCTTTTCTTTTCTTTTTTTTTTTTTTTTTTTTCATTTTTGGAAAATTCCAAATGTTAGGGTTGACACATGAGGATCTGATGAAAGCTCTGACAATGCACCCCCTCAACACAGAAGAAACAGAAATGATCTAAATGTCTTCAGATTGTTTATGATTGCCCAGCCAAATAGGCAGAGAACCACATCTCTACAGGCATGAAGAGGAAGAATAGAGCGTATTCTCAATTGCAGGAATGAATCATCCATCCCTTAGTAAATTTGTGTTGGTTCCAGATGTGAGAGGGGCCCTGTAGATCTTCCAAAATACAATGAATAGGCTGCTCTGATAGAACAAAGAATTAGGCAAGAAACTGAACAGCAGTATGGAAGGTATAGCATTGAAAGTGGAAATAAAAGCATAAAAGGTAGAGCTCTAAGACTGGGGATGGGTACAGCAAGCAGGTAGTTCAGGAGGCCCATCAGAGTTTAGGGGATTTTTTTTAACTACCAAAAGAAAAGAATGGAGTTCTGTGAAGGGTGGAGCCTTTTTTGACTGACATAAATGATTGACACCTCTAGATTACATAATGTTGTGTTTACAGTGCTTGAGCCATCCCATGATCCTCTGTGTTAAAATCATGTGCATGAGATGCATTTTATATGCATTATATACATTAAATAATTTTTGACATCCTTAATGTCACCTTGGAATAGTGCTTCCATTCCTGTATGCTCAGGATTTTCCTATTTGTTGAAAGGAAGTTGTGCAATTGGAGAAATGAGCAAGGGAAGGTCAAGTGATGGTGGACACTTTCCAAGGGCATGTCTTTATTAGTTGTTGGGTACTGAAGCTAACCTTCCTCTGAATTACAGTCATCCATGTCTCACACCACCTTCCTGCCTCCATGTCAGGGAGCTTCTGGCACATGAACTGCTTGATGGGCAGGTAGTTCAATCTCTTTTGCAAAGCTCTATGGCTCTGCCAGTAAGCTTAATTATCATCTTGTGAGTTTTTGAAAGAACTATTTATTCTTTCATTGTTAAATCACAAGGTTATAGATGCTTTAAAATGTATCAGATACGCGATTTTTCAAACAATGGCCTCATTATTTAAGCTGTTTATTCACTTACCATATTTTCCTTTAATGCACCAAAGTTTTCTAATTTTTGTTTGGTTCTCTTTGATTGAATTTTTCTGTTAAATAAAACTTTCCTTACATTTTGGGAAACATATCCAGTAATGCATGGTGAAACACAAGGCTATGAGATTTGTCCTTGCTTTCTTTTAACACTCTTGTTTTTTATACTCTCACATTTTAAACATTAATGCATTTTGCTACTATCATCTTTGAATATTTGCTATATATTTAGAACTTCAGACTGATTATCTCACTCTGTCTTCAAAGGAACACTTTATGCTAGGAACTGAGAAGGTGTTATATGTACGAAGAAATGGAGCAATCAGAGTTCTCTGTTGAGACAACTAGCTTCTTACTGGTCTTGTCAAAACCACATTTGTAAAACTTATTTACTGACTTTAAGGGATTGAATAAAAATCATCATCAATATATGTTACATTCTCTTTATCCATTTATTGTTGATTGGCATGTAGGTCAATTTCATAATTTGTGAATAGAGCCATGACAACTACAGATATGTATGTATTTTTAAATTAAGTAGCTGGTTATTTTACGTATGCATCTGGCAGTGGTATGCTCTAATCATATAAAAGTTACAGTTTCAGGTTTTGAGAAGCCTCCATTCTGAACCAGTGTGGTAGCTACACTATTTACACTCCCACAGCAGTAAATGAGGATTCTGTTTTCCCACATCTTCACCTCTATTTGTTTGTTTATTTTAATGATAGTCATTCTGACTAGAATGCAATAGAATCTCAAATGTTGACATGCAGTCCCATGATGACTATTATTTTCCTGTATTTAGTGACAAGGTCCTTTTGTAAGGTCTATGTCCATTTATGTTGGGTGGGTTGTTTTCACATTATTAGTGGCATGGATCCTTATATCCAACACTTGTCATGTTAAGTTCTTTCTGGTGTCCACTGCATGCTAATTCTTCACTGAAAACAATTCTTTGACTATTGACATCCCCTACTTTCCTGTGCCCTGGAGGCTGAACAGTATGGACCACATCACCATTAGTGTTTTATCCTCTGGACTCCTTTGGGTTAACCAGTGTTTCTCAACCTTCCTAATGCTGTGGCCCTTTAATATAATTCCTCATGCTGTGGAACTGTAACCATAAAATTATTTTTGTTGCTACTTCATAACTGTAATTTTGCTACTGTTATGAATCTTAATGTAAATATTTTAGAAAGTAGAGGTTTGCCAAAGGAGTTGAAGCCCACAGGTTGAGAACCAGTGATTGAGACAGTGACATGGATGGCCAACTATTAGAGGCATGCTGTTTGGCCTATCAGCTTCTGCTCTTTGTCTGCTTTTATGTTGTGCTGTGAAAGGGCTGCATTTTTTCATCACCATATGCTTGCATATTCTTCAGGTATAGTCCTCTAAGTACTGCAGTTTCATCTCCCACCTCATCAGATCTAGAGATAAAAATGAGACTCACGGTTTAAAGTACGTTAGGATTTAGTGCTGTGACAGAACTAAGACGGGTTTGATGAGATGATAGAACATTTAACCATCATTGCATCTATTGAAACTCAAGTTCTCAGTCTCAGTCAACACATACACAAGGAAACTTCGGGATGGAAGCTGATGGGTTTCAGTCTCTAGTATTTGCCTGCCTTTCTCTCTCTACACAGTCTACAGGAAGGAATATCTATGCTACTACTACGAACAAGAAGTTACCTTCAAAGAAACAAGCTAAAGTGTGTTTATAGAGCTAGAAGTAACTGATTAGCACAGCTGTTAACATTGAGGGATTAGCTATTTATAACACTAATAGAAGTGCAAAAGGTGGTGATTAATTTTTCTCAAATCTACCAGTAGGGAAACCTTTAACTATGAATCAAGAATCTATAAGCCATAAAAGAAAAAGTCATAAATGAAACTATGTATGTATAAATTTATGCACAAAAACTATACACCATAAATAATATGGGAAATATACAAACTGAACAAGAGGAAAACTACAATTTTATTTTCAGCACAAAGGACAAAGTGCTTTAGTGTAATACAAAAAACTGCTTGCTAAAACCAAGAAACAAAGGCTGGTTGACAATCGAATATAAAATCATTGGCCAGAGATACAAACATAATATAGGTAACAATGCTCTACTCCCTTAAAAATGAAAATCACAAGCTAAACCAAACTAAGACACATTTGTCCTAAAGTGGTTACCAGAGGTTATGACACCATTCTGTTTTCACTATTTCTAAATGTGTCTTGGCAGCAGGCGGGTCTCTGCAGGTCCTCTGCCAGCCCTACTGGGTGTCATGCAGGCATGAATCCGTCTTAAAGACATACTTGCATAGTATGCAACTATTATCTTATCTTGGCAATGACACTAATAACATGAAATGTGTGGAACCATGCAAATGTGAACTAGGCAGTTGCTAAAGTAGATCATCATTGACACACGTGTCATTGTGCCTTACAGTTACTGGGAGAAAGGGGAGCTGTGACAGCTACTGCCATTGGTGAAACAACACAAACACGAGGTATATGATAACAAGAAAGGTATTTGTAGCCTCTATTTTACTTAAAGTGTGTGCATGCATTTATGCATGCACGCGCACACACGTGTGTGTGTGTGTGTGTGTGTGTGTGTGTGTGAAAGAGAGAGAGAGAGAGAGAGAGCGAGAGAGAGAGAGCGAGAGAGAGCACGAAAGAGAGAACAATATAAATGTGTGCTTGTCCAAAAAACAGTGGGGAAGATAAATAAAACCTAATAAAACTGCTTCCCTGTAGGAGTTAAGAGATGGAAGAGAGCCAGAACAAGAGAGAATTATGTGAGAGCACCGTTCAAATTCATCTTTACCCTCAAACTGTGTAAAATATTTTTTATTAAAATGTCAAAAATATAACACAGATATAAGAATCATTGTGTGGATCTTTAAAATACATTCTGAATATATAGCCAGATATATGTAAACAAACAATTCATCCACCGAAATGCAAACAAACCTTACAAACCCCAGACTATGTTCATATGCTCAAGAGGGTATGGGAAAAGATGATCAGCATCCCTTCACAGGGTCTAGGTGAAATGATGAAGGGACTTTGACAGTTTTGCTAATTTAAATTTAACCCAGTGTTTCCAAATTACTGAATTGTAGAAGTTTTCTCACCGTCTAAGCTTCTCGATTACCTCCTTGAAGAGAAGCAGTCTGGGAATACCACTTTGTGCACCCATGACTGTTGCTGTTAATTTAAAAGTAGGGTCTAATAAATATTTATTATTAGCCTTATAATTATTACAGTGGTATTTTCTAATGTGATATTGATCAATAATATTTTACAATAGTCTTGGTCCACCTGGGCAGGGCAGATATTAATCCCCTAAACTATCTCCCATATCTCTCAGCCGCAATCCCATGCCATTTGCTTCTAATAATTTCTGTGGAGCTACCTCCCATCCATAATCCCAAATCCTTGCTAACATTCTTACTCTGGGGCAAATCCTCTATCCACACTGGCCATGTACTCCTTACACCACTTGACCCCTAGGAGCTTCCTTCCTTCTCCTTTTCCCTCTTGTCCCCTTCCCAAGATCCTCTTTAGGTCTTTCTGACTGCTTCCTCTCCCAAAAGTCTCTCTGTTCCAAAACCTTGGAACCTTAGCCACGCATATCCCATTTGCCCTGAGCGGATGTGTTGGGTTTTTATTGGCCAATCAGAAATAAGATTTTAGGCAAGATTACAAATATTTTGGGGTACATGAGTCTGCTCATTTGGGCAGCAACCAGATCAACTCCTAACACATGACTTAGGTAGTTGGCTCTGACTGTTACTTATAAAGGATTTGATCCTTTGGGTGTTCACTGCCCACAAGGTTCTGAGACTATCACTTCCTGACATGTACAGAATTGCTTTTACAGGACCCAATAAGAGCTTGTGTTAATTAAATTTCTCAAATTATTTTATCCTCTTCTTACTTTAAATCTGGGCCATGTTAGAAAAAATTTCACTTCTTGATTAATATGTCTGTTTTCCGCACTTACTCACTGGTCACCCTCTAATGGAAGTCAGTTGTGAGAGACTGTGCCAACAGGTACTGACTGAGATCAAACATTATTTTTCCCCAAACGAGTTGGTAAAGGACTTCCTGTGAATGTCAATTTTCTTCCCTATGGTAAGAAAATGTATGACATTAATAGTTACCTGAAGGAAAGGTAGAGCAGAGTGCTGTGGAGCACCACCGTTTAGCATAATAACAAGAAAACATGCACTGAAGAAGACAAGAAGGAGTGTGGACCATGTTATCCCTCCTCAAGCACCGAGAGGCATAAAGCCACGTCTCCTTCATGGGGTATAAAAAATAATTAGAAGCTTGGCCTTAGACATGGAAGCCCGTGCCATCCCCCTCTGCCTGGGCTATTGCCCATAGAACAAGCTTCTGGGTCTGAGTTGAACTGGTAGCCAAAATATTTCTTCCACCATCCCATTCTCCAGTTTCGCACATAACAGAGCAGAAAAGACTCTGGTCTCATCTTCATTGTAAAGACAGTGAAGGAAGCAAAGGCCCATCTCATGGACAGCAGCATCAGGCTGATTAAAGCCAACACCAGAAAGATCAGATGTTAGCATGTACATGTATAAGTTAGCTGGTTAAAACCAGTACATAGATCAAAAAACTAGTAGACACACCAAAATAATAACCGTGTAGCCCAGTCACTCCTAGATGAGGCACTGAATCAAACAAGAAGGCTGGAGGCAATTCTCTGGAGGTCCCCATGTTCACACTTGGGGATGCACTGCCTTTCTCAGAATTTCTCTCTACTTGCACTTAGGATTAAGCCCACATTAAAACTTCTTAATAAACTTCAGGTCTGCTTTATTCCAACTCCCCTGACAATTGAGAGTTCTATATTCAGCTGAATGGAGTTTCCTTAAGGAATACAGGGCGCTACAGTAAACAGCATGCTCTTGTGTCCCCAGTACCTGTTCCTGCTACTGATGTCTTTCCAGGTGGCTGATATGTAGCTACATCTCTGAAGCATTATCTCTACAGTCTCAAGAATATCTTGAAAATCCTGAAAACAGAGTTGATTATACATTATACTCACAAACTCTTAAAATCTCAATATCTATCAAGAACCAAGAAAAAATGACATCTTAGCTTCTTACAGACAAAAAGAAATCTATTTATAAACCTATTGGTGGCTGACCAACCCATGCACTCCCAATCTTATACCCACTGAGACATTCACAGAACCATGTGAATTCAGTGGATATAAAAGAAGAGTACATGAAGTTCAGAGAGAGAAGCCATGGAAGGGATAAAGGAGGATTTACGAGGGAATGGGGGTGGATTTAATCAAAATACACCATTAATTCAAGGAATTAGCAAACAAAAATGCCTAGTGTCTCTAATTTTCAGAGAAAGGAAAATTATAACCTCAGTGAGCTATCTCCTCACTGCAGAAAAAAAAAACATCTCTCTTATCAGAAGACACACAGTGTGATCGTGTATATCTACAGTCCCCGTTTCTGAAAGGCTGAGGAGGAAGAATGACCAGTTCAAGGTCAGCCTTGAAAGAAGGAACATCAGAGATGGGGGTGGGATACTGATGAAGATGTGCAGAAAAGAACTTTGTTGGAATACAAACCAGTTAAGTCAAAGCAAAACACAATAGAAGTCCCTAAAAGCTAAAAGGATAGCTTTACATGGTTCAGTGGTCCTCCTATTAGCAAATATACAAAGATAACTAAGTCAGCATACTAATGATACATTTGTACTCCCCTGTTTATCACAACACTGTTCACAAAAGGCCAAGATATAGCAACAACTTAAGTTCTCATCAGCTGAAAAAGAAGGAAAAAAGAGAGAGAGAAAGAACATGATTTACATACACTAGGAATATTGTTTAGGCATAAAGAATGAAATCCTGTTACTTGTGACAACTGGGAATAACTGAAGGTCATTATGTTAAGAGAAATAAGGAAGACATAAAAAGATAAGTAGCATATTATCTCACTCATACACAGAAATTGAAAAATTTTACCTCACAGAAGTTATGAATAAAAATCCTTGTAGACTGGAGGCTGGAGGAAGAGGCAGGGCCTATGTAGTCAGCAAGTAGTGAGTTGCAGTTCTAGAAATAATTTCTGATTTCCTACCTCATAAGTCATGTAGATATCAGTATATATTTCAAAAGAGGCAAGAGAAATGATTTTGAGAGCTTTCACCCCAAGGAAATAAATAAAATTTTAAGGAGGTGTGTGTTTAACTTGACTTGAATGTACACAGCATATACATATACTTAAACGTCACATAAAAACTCACAATTTCAAGTGTAAGTTAAAATACAAACTGGTGCGCAATTAACTCAAAATGGCCACACACACACACACAAGGGAAACCTGAGCTTGTCTCAAACTCGGAAGTAACTTCAGAGCATATGTTTATCCACAGGTGATTATCTCAGCAAGGTAAGGAGCCCATGGTTCCTAAGTGTGTGTGTAGAGGTGGGGTTGCCTTAGGAGAACCCTCTGTTCTATTTTTAGTGCATGAGGCAGTTTATTTTACACTTGTGTAACTGTCTCTGGGAATTTTTTTTTCCAGATTTACATGAATATTTTCAGATTGCAATACACACCCTGCACGCCTGTAGCACTGTACATAATGAAAAGAAAATACATCTCCTTGATGAATTCCAGGCTAAAAAATAAATTCACAACTATATCTGTTTCTAACCAACAAGCCAAGCCAATTCTACATCCCAAAAAATTAAAAAAAAAAAAAAAAAAAAAAAGATTTCAAGTGAACTTTATAGTAGTCTGTTTTGAGGTCGTCCCTAGAGTGTTATGGTGGTTTTCACACCGGTGTGTAGAAACCATTATTGATGGAATTGGGAACACGGAGGCTTTGTTTAAGTGCTTAAGTCATTTTCGTACATCCCTCCACTAAACCCACGTGTCTATATAACTCTCAGTCTGGTCACAAAATGATTAAAATCTAAAAACATCTTAAGAGAGATCTATTTGAGCCTCACTTCTGTGGAGACATTTGCTATGATGGTCTCAGCCTTCCACTGGGCTCCTGGGCATGATGGCCTAAGGGTAATGGCTGAGTGCAGACAGCACTCTGGCTTTCCTGGTGTAGGAGCCTCTCATAGTAGCTTCTTAATGAATTCTTTCTGAATGAAGCGTTTCATCGGAGACAGAAGCTTCTTGATTTTTTTAATTGAAATTTAAATACATCATCCCCAGAGCTGGGAGATGATAGTAAAATCTGGTTGTAAAATAAAATTATAATTGGTTTTAAGACAGCCTCCTCATCAGCCAAATGCTCCTTGCAGTGTTATGATGTTTAAAAAAAATCTCATCATCAAACAATTTAATTTTCATCATAATATAGTGTACATCAGGTAGTCATGCCCTAAATGTAATGTTTGAATAATATAAATCTAACTGGCATGAATTCTTATGAATGTCAGGCCTTGAGAAAATAAGTTTTGAATAACTCAAAGAATATTCTTTTCAAATATGGAGGAAGATCTTCAAGCTGTACGGAGACTTCAGAGGACAGGAAGTGGTACATCCATTTGTAAGGGGTCTTTATAGGAAAGAAAAAGCCCCGTGTTTGAATGGTCTGTCTGGTAGACCTCATTTTCCTGGAATAATGCCTCTGTATAAGTAAACACAGAGTAGACCACCTGTTCTGGAAGTGCAACACTACATGCAAAGCGCACCATTAGTGCTGGAATCCTCACAGAAGGGAGGGTGAGGGAGCAAGGGTGATTATACTGTGGTCTCGCTGTGTACCACAGCCACTGCTCCAGACCCTCCGAAGAGCCTTTCTGTGCTTGTCTTGTGAGTGTCATTATGAAGAGAAATGACCTGCCATTTCCTCTTTTTTTTTCTCTCAAAGCTTTATTCTTATACATGACATAATTTTAAGAAATGTACTATTTTATTAATTTATTAAGAATTCCACCCTTCTCCTACCCCAACTCCTCCCAGATATATGCCCCTCTTCCCTACAACAAGTAAGGGTGAGAGAAGCATAAACGCTGCATATCATTTCCATTAGTGTTATCAAAGTGGTTAATGATTGGTAGTTTTCAAATCTCTCTCATTCCATATGCAATCTCTTCATTTCTCAGTATCGAAAGTCTTGGGATAACATCAGAGCCATGAACTTGCCATGAACATAATCCAACACACATTACAAGATAATTTTCAACTCAACTGTGTAGTTCTTCCATGCTAAGGCTGTAGATGGCTGTGCTTGATCATGATTGCAAAAAGCTTGCCGTATCACTTTTAATATGCAATAGCTCTTTAGTAATAACTAAAGTGATGAGCCATCGAATAAATAGATTTAGAGAAAAAAGGAAATTGAAGAGTAACAAGTGTGTGATGACTGGTGGTGGATGCCAGGGTCCCTGGAGTCTATGGAAGAGCCTGAGGAAAATTAACTTCCTCCAGAACCAAGAATGGGTAGCACTCCTTGCTCTTGCCATGTGTGTGCACTACAGTCCACTGCCGAGCTACTTTCCATCCTCCTTGGTTTGCCCAAGGGCTTCAAGGACATCAGATTACCTTAGCCTTCTTTGCCATGGCTCTTCTTTATACACAGGCATCTACATTAGCGACTGCGGTGTGCTTCCCAGCTGCAAGCTTCTCAGCTTAGCTTGGTTCCTGCACATTTAATGAAGCCCACAGGCAAGCAGAAAAGCAACACAGAAAGGAGGTCAGGCCAAGATGTCTCTTCCCATTTTAGTACAGCGTGCGTTAACTATGACAGTCAAGGGGAAACTAAAGCTGAAGCTTCTCTTCCCTCTTGTCCATTCTTCACTTCTTTACTAAGAGGACTTGATTGGCCTTGAGCCTTTGGCCAGCCCTGAGTGTCTCTCCTCTCCTCCATTGTTGTTGCTGAGGCTAGGAAACCGTATTAGGAGATGCTCCATCAAATTCCTCAGGTGCTATTCTCACAGGAATACCATCAAAAGGGAGAATTATCTGAAACTTGGATTCGTATATGCCTTCTCAGGACTAGGCCTACTAAAACCAGGTGATTATAATGCCTAAGGTTAGAACCCACACTGGTGTCCTAGATTGATGATTGAAGCAATTGTGTTTTATTTTCCAGGCATGGTCTTGAAAAAAAGAAAAACAAAATAGTAAAACCGTACTTTAAAACTTCGGAGGCTTCACACAACAGCCCAGATTTCTTAATAATCTTGAGAAAAATTACTACTTGTCTCTCAAAAGCCTTGTGCTGTTTCATCTGTAATTTTTCTTTTTTTAATTATAATTTATTCAGATTACATCCTGATTATTATCCCCTCATTTATCTCTTCCAGCTCACTCCTCCCTCCCTCTTTTACCCTATTCCCCTCCCCTAGGCCTCTGACAGAAGGGGACCTACTCCCCCACCATAGGACCACAACCTATCAGGTCTCATATGGATACCCTGTATCCCCTTCCTCTATGTGCTGCCAGGCCTCCACACCCAGGGAAGTGATCAAATTGGGGGACACCAGACTTCATGTCAGAGGCAGTGCCCACTCTCCCCACAACCGTGGAGAATGAGCTGTCTACTATGAGTGAAGAACCTCTCTCTCCTTCACCCTCTTGCCCCCTCTTTCAAAGAGATGCAACATTATGCACGGAAGTGTACATGGGGAATAGTGTTCTTATGTACTCATCTGCGTTCATGTTGCTGCTGTCCCTGTACACTTTGAGTCAAGAGAACTTAGTTAAAATGGGTGGTGTAAGAGCATCTAATTGTAAGGAAAGTATAAGCACAGTGACACTAGCAATGGCAGCTAATGAAGAGCATTTACTGTTCATTAAGTGTCCAAAATACAATACATAATAAACACCACCATAACCTCCAATTACTAAGTAAAGAAGCACAGTCTAGAAAATTTCTTTAACTATCCAGTGCAGGCAGCTTGTTAGTTATCCCATCTGGTGTGTGTCAAATCCAGTTTTCTATGACACCCAAGGCCACACTTTGAATCCATACCCACACTTACTCCATCAAATATAAAGTGTTCACTTTTACAAGAGAATTCTGTTCTTGATTAAAGATTAAAAGTACTTCAATAAAGATTTCTAGGATACTTCATACACCGTCTCTAAAAGAAAATGGCAGTGACAGTTATACAAAACATAAATATTCAACAAGATAAGTTCCTAACAATATATTTTGGCATAATTATTTCCCGATTTGGTTAATTATTTTTACTGTGATGTACTTCCTTGAATAACAATGACTTCAAGCTGAATTTGAAACGAGTTCTCCAGAGATCGTAGTTCTGAGATATCACTTGATTTATAGCCAGATTTTTATATTATTATTATTATTATTGTTATTATTATTATTATTGGCCAAGATTCTACACTGAAGCCTTTGAACACTGCAAGCTTAGATGAAAAGCCAGAGTGTAGAAAAACACACCTCTGCATCACTCGGGTTCCTGGAAAAAAAAATAGATGTCAGCCCTAGTAAGGTAGCTGAAGGAGAGTGAGGCAGTGAAGCAAGGAAGTAGACGCAGCAGGTTGTGAAGCCTTAACATTGACCGGCACAAACACGCAAAGGGAAGAACCAGTCACCAGACCTGGAGACAGAACTTTGTGAAAAGAGTCAGGTGAACGTATCTAAGCTTTGGGAAGAGAAGCAGCCTTGGTGGTAGTTCAGGGATGGGATATATATATATATATAGTGTTATAGTCTTCCTTGGGCTTGCAAGACCCTTCATGTTCTCTTCATATGCTGGAGAAATGGAGAGAACCCACTGCTGTGACCCACAGAGGTCAGCTCTTCCAACGTGCAGAATAAGCCAAAGAGGGATGGAGGATGTCTCCAAAAATAGCAAATGGAAGATACTCAGAATTGTAATCCTGGATAGGATTTCCCATGGAAACAACCAAGAAAGTTGCATTTAGTTGGAGAAGATTCCAAGAAAATGAAAAAAGACTCTCAGAATATTAATACTAGAAGCTTGTGGGCATTGCATACAGTGTTTTCATTTCTTTCCCGCACACAGTGTTGAGGGTAATGAAATCATGAATTAGTCAAGCCCTACTCTTACGTAGATGAGTACCTCAAGTTGTAGGTAGATGAGGAGAAAATGTATTTTTTTCAAGACCCTGGAATTTAACCAAAAAAATCATAGTGATGCCTCCCCTCTATGTGGGGAGAACTTAGTATCATATAGGAGGAAATGAAAATATCTACAGCATTCTAATTACTGGAAAGTTCTTCCAAAATCTGACCCATGGTCAAATGCATTTGTCCTGGAGGGGCTTATGCAGTCATCTGCAGATGACACAATTCCTTTTTTTTTTTTTTTTTTTTTTTCTTCACAAAGACTTTCACATCTGAATCATGTCTCTTATATGCCTATGCTGCTGCATGTCTTCATGGTGGAAACACTCCTGATAGATTTTATCACACCTTTATTGAACTTGTTTTCTTAATCTCAGCCATTCTGGGCTTCACTCTGTATTCTCTAAGGTTCATCAATAGCCTTAGAGAACAGTGTTCACAGGAAAACAGCCTCAAAAGGCTGTAGTGAAAAAGCACTAACGTTTTTCCAGAACTTCTTATTCCCTAAATCTAATCCAGGATGCTATCTACTTTAATCCATGTACTCTTCACATCACTCTTCTGAAGGACTTCCGACAATTATTACTGTTTTATGAGGCACCAGGTTTAGTAACTTACTTAAAATTACTCAGTCCAAACCCCAGCAATGGTCCCTCCGATGTTTTTATTTGCAGAGACCTTGAAGTCAGCTCAAGACACCCTAAGACCAAGTTCTCAACACAAAGATTTATTTGTTCCAGAGGGACAAAGGGCAAGGGATAAGGGACAAAGACAGGAGATAGAGGATGAAGAATAAGGGGAAGGGACCAAGGGAGAAGGAGTAAAGGGGGAAGGGAGAAGAGGAAGGGGTATTTGTCCCGGAGGGAAAAAGAACTGCTTCTGGTTAGAGAGAAGACAGACATGGCTGATATACAAATGGCAGTTTGTAAAGGTAAAGGGGGAAACTCTGTGTTAGGATGAGGTGTTTACTTTTGATTGGGCATGCTAGTTAGGGATGCCAAAGGGGGCTTTTGATTTATGGACTCCAACAGTTTGATAGTTGGGACTTGGTAGTCAGCCTCAGGAGGAAGAAGTGGCCTAATAAGGGTGGTTAGCTTAGGAATGTAAAGCTAACAGATTTTTGACAAGGCAGAGGAAATGGGAGTGGAGAGGAGGGCAAGACCCAGGAGAGCTGTTTTCCATGCTCTGGCTGGGTGAAGCCCCTTCAGAAGTCTTGTGTTCTAATATCATTAAAAGGCTCATACAAAACATATATAACTTTGAGGAAATGTTTTCTGTCATGTCATGGAAATTTCTCTGGTATGAGACAAATTTTAACCATCGAACTGCCATATTGTATTAATACTAATACTCAAAATAAAGCAGTAGGAAATATAAACTTTTACCACTACTTATGAAGTTGTGTACAATTTTCCTCAGGCACTCTGGAATTGCAATAGCGGTATCTCACAAACATGTTTATTAGGAATATAGTCTGTGTATTTATTACACCTATAACTACAAGGATATATAAGCTACAGCTAAAATGTTAAAAAAAAAATGAAAATTTAGAAACTGGGGGTCAACTAAATAAAGTTTTAAGGCATCTTCCAAAGGCATACAAGGCAACCATGAAAAATCATGTTATACGGTGGGTAATAGAACACAGACACATTTACTCTGTTTCATGGAACATGTTTAAATATATAAGCACAATCTGGAATGGGAAAAAGAAAAAATAGACTACCTGATTTAATCCCTGAGGAATCCAATCCACATAATGCTGGCTCTTGTAATTAATTCTGGAAGCATATGTATCACAGCAGGTGGGCTTGGTTGAAGTAAGTGGCGCACATTTGTGGCTTCAATCCATGTTAGGAACACCTATTCTGTATCTTGTGGTATTAAATTCTGATGTTTACCCACATCAGAAATAGAGGGGCGTTAATTCTTTGCCTCACCTCACCATTTGTGTGAGAGAACCTCTGTTATGTCCTCATGAGCCATGCTTGGGCAGAGATTCCGGCTTCCTCATCTCCAGCCCTATTAGAAAAAGATGGTAGAGGAAGAAAGCAAATTATTTGTGTATCTGCTCCAGTGAGAGTTCCTTCATTTTCTCTCCAAATTAAATTTAAAAATAAAGTCCAGAAGCTTTCATCTTCTGCTTTGTGTGAGGCAAGGCGAACAGCCTGGGGCATAGTATTTTTTACATGCAATAATAGAAAGTGAATTGAAGAATATATATTAAAAAGGTAAACCTCAAAGTGAAACTATCTCCAATTTTGGCACTATTGATAAATACCATATTTACTATATATTTTATTCATATGTCTCTAGGGTTTGCAATGTAACTCATGCTTTTGCTTATATGCATGCCTTCATATATGCCCCCTTGGTATATCCTTTTACACTTACTTAAGCACCGTGAACATCCTCTCTTTCCAATGTATATTCTAGAACAGGAAATTTACCACAGACACAAGTCTGTTGAGAGAGAAGGAAAACTGTGATCAGTGAATGATCAGGAAAACAAACCAAGATTTTCTTTTTGTTTTGATGCTTTGGTTGCATGCTAATATTACAGTTGCTATGAAAAGCAATCAAGGATAACGAAGATAAAATGACCAAAAAGAAGTTGAATATAATAAGACCACTCAGCAAATGCTCTACAGCCATTGGACCATTCTCAACTCCTCAAAGTAGAAGGGAAGAAATGTGAAAAACGTTAGAGCATGAGAAGGTTTGTGTCTTACCAACAGTCACGTTATTGTAACTTCAGAAAACAGAACTGACTATGGCTGATTTCAGTTCTAGAAGTATACATTGGAAAGACCAAAATGTATCAGTTGTGGCTTTATGACAAATCTTCATGGGATTTCACATTTCCATTGCTTCCTAGATATGTATATACACAAAGGCGTGTAGTGACTGTGGCTGGAAAAGCATATACTGGGTGCCAACCTGTTTCTACAGTGTGCTTGTTACCTTTAGACCAATAAAGGGAGGGAGCAGAACCACTGGGTGGTACATGCCAAACTCAAATAAAAGCCCCCTGCTCACTGGAGTCAGCAGTACTCAGTCCCTGAGCTCCTTCTGTATCTGAGAAGTCTGTAACACTTGCCAATAAACTTCACTGTCAATTTTTCTAAAGAAAATTTAATTTTACTTTTAAACAATTTTTTAAACTGTGATGTAATTACATCATTCTCACCTTTTCTTTCCTCCATCCAACCCCTCCCATGCACTCCCATGCTCCCGCCCAAATTCGTGGCCTCTTTTTTCTTAAGTTGTTGAGCCATCTCTCCAAATATATAAATATATATATGTTCCTAAATAAATAAATACAACTTGCTCAGTCTGTGTACCGTTACCTGGATGTACATGGTTTCAGGACTGACCACTTGGCACTAGGTAACCAGTTTGGAGCACTTCCTTGGAGAAGACTGTTTATTCCATGTTGCATGTTCTCCAGTTGTCCCTACTCTTTAACCTAGGGCTGGGGAACTATGAGGTTTCCCCCATCCGTATCATCATGACAATTGGTGTTATTGTTCACGTCGTGTTTAGGCCACCATGTTGATGAGACTTCATGTGTGTGCTCTTTGATATTTATAGGAGACAGTTTTATAAATAACATGCTACTTTGTGGCTCTTCTAATCTTTCTGCCCCTCTTCCATAATGATCTCTGAGTCTCGGGTGTAGGGATTGTATTGTACATGGATCAACTAGGTGTAAATGCTATCTCTTATTTGTAGCATCAGGATTTGATAGCACTGGGAGCCAAGACAATAGATACACACCTCAACACAATCCTCATGGGAGTCAAACATATCTCAGCATGTTTCCAGGCTCTGCCACTTACTAGTTGAATAACATTAAACACAATGAGTTAATTTTCCCAAAGTTTTTTCTCATCCTAAAAAAAAATAATGGGTATTTTGATAATATCTACTTCAAGAAAGTGTTTAGAGAATTGAGTAAGATAATATGAAATTGAACTGGCATAATATCCTGCTGCATCTGAACATTAACTCTAATTAAATTTACAGCCCTTTTACTGCTCACTGTCATTATGCTACAAGCTTGTCCTTTTAATTTAATTTTTTAGAAGTTCATGTCTGATTATTCTATTTACATACTTTTCACACCTCTCTCTACCCCTCCAATTCCTCCTGTCTCCTGTTACATACACATACATGCATACACACATAGACACACATATTTTATATATAATATATTAGGTATATTATGTATATATCACATATCTATATGTATAATGTACATATATATGAATAATATTAAATACATTAGAGCCATCCCTCCAACCTTATTGTTTTCATTTTGACCATTATGGATCTGTGTAATAATCTCTGTTGCAAAAAGAAGTAAAGCTACACTACCTGTGGTATAAGGATAAGTGTTTAGAAGAGTTATAAATTATATTGCTTTCAGAAATTAACCATAGTACATTCTCTTTTCTAGTCTATGACCTTTCCAGCCATGGGTAATTGGTTATGTTTACAGCATCAGACATGCATTCTCTTCAATTGATTGTGTCTTACATCCAGATAGCCCTTGGGGATGCTTGCCATGGTGGTCACTGATGTGGTTTGGGCTTTGGACATCTGGGTAAGACTATTGATTGCTTTTCTCACTTGGCTACTTGCATAGCACCTTTGGATGCTGTGAAAGCATGTGCTCTGGGGAGTGGTTTCCAGGTCAGTTCCAGCTTAATTCCTCAAAGACCCATAACTGAAGTGTGTGGTATTTCCGACAATAGGGTTTTACATTCAAGTTCCAAGAGTCAACCAAAGGCAATGGCAATAGCCTGTATTATTTTGAGAGTCTCATGCCTTCCCTGGACAACAAGTCTAGAGGAGATTCTATGTCTGCCACTGCGGTTTTGTTATATAGGTTATTTTTGGCTTTGTCAAGAAACATTATCATTCTTTGTGGCATAAATATATTTAAACTATAAATACACATATTCATATATTATAGGTGTATTTTCATTTAAGACTGTGAAATCATGCTTCTTTACTGATTTTTCAAACATCCTTAGTATTATTTCTCTCTTCTTTTTCTAATTTCAATTAGCCACAGGTGAGATAGTCTAAACTGGCTAAATCAAGGAGCCAATGCAGAATAGTGATTTTGTGTGTGTGTGTGTGTGTGTGTGTGTGTGTGTGTGTGTGTGTGTGTGTATGTGTGTGTGTATGTGTGTGTGTGTACATGCACGCATATTAAGAAAAAGGTATGGTTGGTTCTAATGGTATGAATACCCCATTTGGTTTAAAGATACACAATAGAAACTTCTCACATTTTTCTTCTTTTCACCAACATTATTATTTTTTAATTTCCTTGAGCATACTATAGTAGCTCATTTGCTTTCATCTAATGACACGCTGGAGCTGTCACCAAAAAGAAAGGTAGGGCATGAGTTAGGCCTTGTGACTGAATGAGGTACTTGTCTGAGTTTACCATAACGCAACATTCCCACATAGTAACTTGTTACCACAGGCCAAGCTCCTTTGGTTTTGAGTAAAAATTTCTTAGCTTGATGTTCTGTTATTACAGGGTTACATTTTCTTCTGGAATACCAAATAGACACAGTTAATCGAACAAATGAAAGCTTTTGCTTTGCGCTTCTAATAGTATGCACATTCAGGTTCTGATTCCCAGGTACAAATACAAGTGATGCACAAGGAACCACAATTTTCTCAGAGGCTTGAGCAGCACCTCCTCTTCTGCTGTTTTGTATCTAGTGAAATAATTAACACATTCAACAAGATTTACATCCTTAACAGACTGTACAATCTGGTAGTTCATATAGATAATTGATAAATACAAACACATGAAAAGTTGTATCTAGAAAATGCAGAATTGTAGGAAGTGAAGAGATCTTGTGACAGTGCTAGGTGAAAGGTAGGAAGGACATAGTAGAAGCAATTCTTTTCTGTTTGTTTGTTTGTTTGTTTGTTTTGTTTTATTTTTTTATTAATTTATTCAGATTACATCTCAATTGTTATCCAAACTCTTGTATTCACCTGTTCCTCACTCCCTCCTGCTTTCACCCTATTCCCCACCCCTATGTCAGTGGCCCAGGGGGACCTCCTCCTCCACTATATGATCATGGACTATCAAGTCTCATCTTGGTAGCCTGTCTATCCTTTCTCTGAATGCCACCACACCTCCCCATCAAGGGGAAATGGTCAAATATGGGACACCAGAGTTTGTGTCAGAGTCAGTTCCTGCTCTTTAATCAAGTGTGGAGAATGTCCTGTCCATTGGCTGGATCTGAGTAGGGGTTCGCTGTTTAATGCAGGTATTGACCATGGTTGGTGCAGTAGTTTAAGCAGAACCCCTGGGCCCAGTTCCATACATCCTGATGTTTTTCCTGAAGGTTTCTAGGACCCACTGGATCCTTCTATTTCTCCATTCTCCCATACTTCTCTCACCTAGAGTCCCAATAGGATGTATTCACATCTATCCTAATCTCCTGGTAAGTGAAGACTTTCATGGGACATGCCTCTTGTGCTAGTGTCCAATTCTAAGTGAGTATATATCCTGTCAATCTTTCTGTTTCTGAGTTAACTCACTCAGTATGATCATTTCTAGTTCCCTCCATTTGTCCACAAATTTTGGGATTTCCTTGGTTTTAATAGCTGTGTAGTATTCCATAGCGTAAATGTGCCACTGTAGTGTAAATATCCATTCTTCTACTGAGGGACATTTAGGTTGTTTCCAGATTCTGGCTATTATGAATAAGGCTGCTATGAACATGATTGAGCATATGTCCTTGTTGTGTGGTGGAGCATCTTCTGGGTATATTCCAAGCAGTGGAGTAGCTGGGTCTTGAGGAAGCCCTATTCCCAGTTTTCTGAGATAGTGCCAGATAGATTTCCAAAGTGGTTGTACAAGTTTGCATTCCCACCGTCAATGAAGGAGTGTTCCCTTTTCTCCACATCCTTGCCAGCATGTGGTGTCACTTGAGTTTTTGATCTTAGCCATTCTGATGGGTGTAAGATGGAATCTCAGTGTCGTTTTGATTTGTATTTCTCTGGAAGTAATTCTTGAGCTATGATCTGTGGTGCAAGAAAGAGAAGTCTGGAGGGAAGTGAGCAAGGAGAACGTAGTAGTTGCAGCCTGCTCGAGGTGCAGTAAACAAATGCCTAATGCTGAGGAACAAGTAGAAAGCCTTTATAGCTGGGGTGGTCAGTGATGAGATTAAAGGTAGATTGGAGGTCTGAGAATCCAGTGAGCAGGCTTCTACTGCATTCTTCTTGCAAACGATTTGATGTATGATGCTTTTGTTTTTAATTTGTTAATCTTTGGCTAAAATATTTGGGAGTTAGAGATAGTATGTGAGCAATGCAAAGGTTCATAGGGGAGTCTCATCAACGCTACTCAGAGAACACAGTGGGATTTTGTACAGTGTTATAATAGACATAGATCAGCCCAGATTAGAGTCCAATTCACAATGTCGCACTGTTATCTTCAAAGACAGGATATAAGAACATGCACTTGAGTGGGTTCTGTCTAAACATAGGTCCACCACTTGTGAAATGGGGCCAACAGCAGCAGCCTATCAGTCTAAGCAAAGTTCCACAGCATCAGGCTGCAACATAGCGATAAACACATTAAAACCTGCGTCTCTGAGATAGCGTGCTTTTAATCTTCCCATGCGTCCCTTGCTTTTGTAGCCGCCGAGGGGAGCACTTTCCTAGAAATCCTGCCAGGAGTGAATCCTCCACTCATTTTCAAGGCATCTCTCTTTACCTTTTTTCTATGTGTCATCTTGATGCTAATGGATGAAAGGTCACCAATTTCCTGGATGTTTATAGTCAGCCTGGTTAATTTTTCCAACTGGTCAGAAAATGTCAAGCCCATCAGTGGCGCTACTCACTTCATTAGCTAATGTAGCATAATTTGATGTTTGGTGATCAAATAAAATGGAACATTGAAGAATGCTTTGGAATAAGACCAAGAATATTTCTCAAATTACCTCCATCACATCAGCTGATTATCTTTTCTCAGAAAATAACCTCCTATGACTCTGCCAAATAGCTGTATATATCATTTTGGGTTTTTTTTTTTTTCCAAATGGCCCTGAGCTATGCTTTAAAGAACTTCTGTACTGTTATGGAATCATTCTAATAGAAATTATTTGCTAAGCACTCAATATGTGTGATTGTCTGAGATGAATGTTTTGAATAAACGGCCTCATGGAGTACTCTCGGGCATTCTCAGGAGAGAGGACTACACTTTCCACTTTGCAAGTGAAGGAATGGATGCTTCGCACTCTGGGGAAGCTTGGTGTGCCCATGAGCATTCAGTGACTGAGATGTTAGGGTGAAGTATAGAAACTCACCTTCCAGGCCTTTACTGGCTTGAAATCAAGATAAAAGATATTCAAGGTCTAAATGGCAGTAAAGCAGCATGCTATCACTTTCAGACTTGCAGGAAATGCCATGCCAAGCTGCCTCAAGCTTGACAAGGTGTGCTCTACCATTCTCTTTTCATAGAAGCTTACCAGAGAGGTAAAGACTGACCAAGAGAAGAAAGATGCCACTGCCTTAAGATCCTCCCTCAGGGCCCTCTGTGTTGTGTCCCCTAGTCTATGGTTATTTATTCTATTTGCTGATATCTTACTTATTCTGTCTCATTCCCACCCCAGGATTTGACAGTCCTAGCACACACTGGATACTCAAGAAAAGCAATGTTGAGTGTGTTGTTAAATTCTACAGCATGAAAGACTAACACGTGAGGGTGTCCACGATCTTTGAATTAAAACACAGTTTTCAGATTTTTTTATTTATATGGTTTATTTAAGTCATTCCTATATTGTGATCATATTCTTGGCAATGTATTTTTCATCTCCAGGAACAGCTCATACGGGACAGATGTTAATACAAAGGCCCAAAGAAAGGGGTACCACTTTCTTAGTCCCTAAAGTAAAGATTGCCACCTGACACTTTTAATGAAAATGTATACCTGGCATAACACAATAACAATGAAGGTGACAGTGCTGATTTCGAATCCAAAGGAAAGTGGTGAGAAGTCCTCAGCTTAGTATGGCGTAACTCAGAAAAACTCAAGAACAGTCAAATGGCCATTACTACTTTTACATATGATTTCCAAAATATTCCCACAGGAAAAATCACTCCAATATCATAACTCTCAGGAGAAAATGTCACCAAATATTAAACGGTCCTGGTGTTAGGGAATAGTATCACATTAATGATTCGTTAAATAGGTTAGGCGAATACTGCAGCAACATTTGCCCCATATTTTTTTCCCTAATTATTTTCTTTTCCTGCTGATAAAATGCTAAGCCCTAAGCTGTTAAAGAATAACTTTGTCTTTTTTTTTTTTATAACTCAGCATTATTTATAGCCCAATAAATCTAAGACCCTAAAGCTGATGCTGAAGTGATTTTTGCAAGCACCAGAGAGATTTCTGATTTTCTTTCCCTGTTCCATGGGCAGAGAAAGTACATTCCTACTATGCAGACGCAGTGAACATTGCTGGATGAGGTAAACAACTGGGAGGGGGCGTGAGTTGATGAGGATATGAGGAATATATTAAACCTTAGAAAATAATAGACAAAACCATATGTGTTTGTTATTAGACCTCTGGTGTTCCAGACTTAAAAATAAAAACAGGAGTGCCAACAAACAGATGAGAAAAATAAGACAAGGAGGCACCCTGTGGGCTGGGGTGGTAGCCTACTTTGCACTGAAACTAGCCCTGCCACTCACCAAGGAGGCAGAAGAAGCACTCTAGCCTGTTTTGTTAAGTAGGAAAGAACTGTTTCCTTCTTTTGAAAAAAAAAATCTTTCTTTCATAGTACAGAAAACAGAGGCCATTATCATTAAAGTGTCTGTAGAATAAAATGACAAATGACAGCTCTCGGAAACAGTTCCTGCGTGGCTAACAGTGAATCAGTCCATTTTGGTTGGGACCCCATAGTGACCGGGCTGGGTTTTTACAAGTGACCTTTAGGTTGTTTTTGTTTTTACCTGACAGGGGAGATAGTCTCAGAACATCTCTGTCAGGTAATAAGACTGCCTCCTCTCTTTATCCCTCATGGTACCTTTACTCTGGAATTGAGTTCTGCAGGGTTAACAGGTTGGCTTGCTTCTTCTGACTTTTAGATAGATGTGGCAAAGTAAGATACCAGTGAAAGAAAGTGTTGGCGTATGGCAGAGAGACATGTTTCCTCCTCTGGGCCAATGCCTATCAAATTTCCATGCTTTGCTTGTAATTTTCCCTCCAGCCAAAGCTCCAGTGAAATAAGCTTTGCTTACAGCTCTGGCCATTTGTTCTAGATTTGGTAGCAGCTCCTTTTATTTCCTGTTGCATCTAAAGATGCTGGCAACCGATTGAGTTTGTTCTCACCAGCTGGAGAGCACACCATCTCTGATAAACTGCTCTCAACTATGGTCACAACTTTGTAATTCATGTCTTTGTCCCAAATTCTTAAATAGCCCTATGTGAATGTTGTATTTTCTTTCTACTGTGATCACAGAAGTTATAACAGGGAGGGCTTGAGGCAACAGAGTCTCCGATGGAATTCTGAGGTGGGTTCCTTATGTATTTTCAATGAGCATGGATATTCTCCTGGTAGGAGGTAAATGGATCACTTGCACTACAGGAGATAGGGGAGCATTATTTTATTCTCACTACCGCTGAAGGGCTAGAATGAATAAGGAATAAAAAGCAAGAACTTGAATCATCAAGTGGTTAGCACCCGTGTTAACAAAGCTGTCAGAACATCTGAGACTACTTAGCTGCTTCTGACATCTCTGGAGTTGTTTTTTTTTTTTTTTTTTTTTTAAGATGGGATTTCTTAGAAAAAATACTAAATTTAAGTCTTTGACTTCCCAGTTCAGCATCAACAACAACTATGGTGGCCTTTATTCTCTTTTAGATCACAGGGCTGATGTGTCTGAAATAGAACTCACGGCCTGGCAACCTGATTAAAAACAACCTCCACAACTAGGGCATATTTTTTTCACTCTCCCCTTGTGTCTCAGAGATCATCTCTGAAGAAGAGCAGAAAAATCTGTTAAGAGCCAGAGTTTGGGAGGACCAAAGAGGAACAATACCTTACAGATGTTACAGAACTGACATACTCAACTCATGGCAGCTGTGATTCCCTGTAGGGACCAACATAAGGCCAAGGCAGTCACCATTCCAGCATTGAGGCCAGAGTGATGTATAAGCCCCCACCTATGGACATTTGATGGCTTCTAGTAGGAGGGTGAGTCAATTTCTTCAAGGGTGTGGGCCCTGGTAGCTCTAATACACTCCAGGGGACAGCATCATACACGTGAATATATGCTCAGCATAAATTGCACTAGGAAGACTAATTAAAAATGAAGACAAAAATTTGGCATAGAATGACAATAAATCTGGAAAGAATTAGAAAAAGAATAGAGTGGAATATAATTAATATATTATATACCTGTATGAAATGTTCATTTGATAAAACTAACTTGGTCTCACCAGGCTATTGGTGTCCTGGTATGAATGGAAAGTAAAACTATAACAGGAGATTATCAAGATTACATTTAAGCAGGACACAGATAAGGCTAAGAAATCTGCATCCCTATCTCTCTATAAGAATGCAAAACCAATAAAAGTTAAATCCTGGTATAGCTCAGGTAGTGAGTTATAAGGTCTAGATTCTCAGTCATATTTCCATTGACTTTAGAGCATCACTGACTTCTATTGGAGAAGGGAGGTAGAAAATCATTCATGGAAACATACGCTAATAGTGTTAGGTTGCAAAAATAAAATATAAAGCTGTATCATGCCAAATAAATGGTTTAGGTATGTTTACTTTACCAGGAATAGAATCAGTAGTCTGTTTGGTTTGCTAGTTAAACTCAGACTCAGTGATGACCTAAAGCCTGTTGATTGGCTTTCTAGAAGTATGAGACCTACTTTGGGATGGTTGAATGGGTCCCACACTTGTAGCCTGCCAGGACATATCAATCCAAAACAATCAGAGACAGCTGCAGAAGACTTCTTTGCCAAAACCCTAGAAAGGTACCTGCGAGAGGCTCCAGCCCCCTTTGACATATGCCGGGTGTTCCGCAGGACTAGGCATGATTGAAGATGTTATGAAGGAGGTCATTTTACTATCTTCAGTGCTAAAATAGGTTCCTGAGATACTCAGTCTATCTTACTGAGAACAATAGCTTCACATCACTGCATAAGACGTGCTGATTTGTTCAGCCAAGGTGCAGGCACAGGATACATGGGTAATGGGTGACAAAATAGAATGCTATAATTACAAAACTAGACACCTTGGCTAGTTACAGAACTGGAGATGACAGTAACTATATTTGTCCCTAATAGCCTCTCTTGCTTCTGCCTCATAGAAAGAGCAGGGGTAGTCACTGTCATCTGAAGGGCACACTACTGGTTAAGTGTCCCTCTGTTCCTTTTAGATTCAGATTACTGCCTTATCTTTGGACCCCCGAGGATCTAATTATGACAATAGCTCTTATGTTTTCATTCGCCATCCCTCATTGCATTTTCTTCATATCACTCACACTTAAAAATGCTTCTTTTAGAACCTTTTATTTGTCTCATTTTCATGTGATGTTTCTTTTTGGAACCTTAACAACTTGTTTCGTTATATTACTGTGAAGACAAATCATTAACAAGCACTAAGTCCTCAGAATGGCTCTTGGTATCATTGGTTATTGATAGTTGAGATGTTTGGTTGTTATTATTATTACTTTTTTCTTTGTCCTCTCTTAAATTTATATATTCATTTTACTTCCTGATTATAGCCCCCCTTCCTCCTCTTCTCTCTGTCCCTCCCTCCCATCCTCTTCCCCTATCTCCTCTTCTCCTCAGAAAAAGGGAGTTCCCTCACCACCCACAGGGAGCAGAGTCCATGTCATAGATAGCACCCACTCAACTTACTAGGGTACCCACATGAAGATCAAAATGCTCATTAGTTATATATGTGTAGGGGTCCTAGGTCTAGTCAATATATGTTCTTTGGTTTTTGCTTTGTTTTTACCTTTAAACTCAATAGATCATTGTATGAAGAGATTCCAAGGCAGCATAGGATGAGTGATGCATCTAGCAAGACAGAACCTTTAATATGTAGTGGTTAACACAATAATAATTTATTTTTATAAAGAATCAAATCATAGTCATGGAAATATTGAGACTCCCTCTCACAAAACTTCTATTTTACCTATTTTATTTTATCTTTACATTGCATGATGTTCATTTTCTCAATCTAGATAATCAAAGCAATGAACTTTACAAAGAGTTTTGTTTCAGCCTTCATAGTATCCCTAAGGATTTCCCTGAGAGAGAAAGCTACTTGTCCCTTGATGATTTAGTTTTTCTAAGAATCTGTGACTTAGAAAGACCCGTGAACCACTGACTTTCACATAACACATTTAGCATTTAAAATTTCCCATGCACTGTTAAGCCTTGTACCATAAAATTCATAGAGCAACAATAATCATATAAAATGAAATTACAACTGTAAGCTGAGTAGCAAGTTCTATGCAGAGTTAGAAAATGACTTGGAAAAAGAATTTCAGGATATCATCAAAGGATACAGACTGGTTTATGACTAGGGTTTATAAAGAGGTGCTCTCTACAATAAGAAGTATAGGAACTACACACAAAGGATCATCCTGACATATATCACATATTTCCTACAATCTGATTTAGTTAATAATATTAAGAGGGAAATCTGAAGGGAGGTGACACCATCTCAAATAGATAAAAAGGAACCAGAAATAATTACATAAGATGGCTTATCTGAACTTGTAGTGAAAGACAGAGGCTGCTCATGTCTTGTCCTTTGAGTCTGATCTGGAAAATTCATTTGCCACCATTAAACAATCAGATACATGCTCTTTGGTTGTTGATGGACAATGTTGACTGATGGCTTGTTGGTTTCTGTTTAGAAATGGTGAAGATGCTCTCTTTACTGACTTGCATTTGCCTAGAAGACTTTGCTCAGGCTACTGTTGCCTCCATCTTATTGCACATCTCAGAGCATCTCTGAGCAGTTGGCCTGCTTCTAGAAGACTGTGATTTTCCAGCATGCTCCCTGGGAATAAGCTCAAAAAGTAATTTGGAATGTCTCTAAAAGCACATGTGCTGTTGTATAATCTGTCATAATTCTCAAATGAAATGTGAGTAAAAAGGAATGGTTTCTTGCATACAAGGGAAATATAGAGATCACTGGCAAAACATGCAGAATCTCATACTAGCTACCTTTTCAAGATTACAAACCCACACTGTATGGGACAATTTATCCAACCTGCTGAAAAGCAAGAAATCTTATAATCAGAGGTGACCTGATTATAAGTCACTTGAAAGCATCATAGTAGTGATTACCAGACACAGGGAAATGTGTGGAAAGCCAGGGGTCTGGGACAACAGTGGAGAAATGTGGCTGGATAAACATGGACAAAACACATCAAAACCCATTAATAAATATGGATTTAACATCAATAAGATCTCAAAGCACTTCAAGAAATCATTTATATAGACAAAACAGTAACTGATATTTCTATATCAATACAGTTTTTTAAACTTGTGGCTTAAATCCCACTAGATTTCATAAAAGGTAGAGAAAATGTCATTTGCAGGAAAAGAAACTTGGTTCCTGTTAGGATAAGGAAACACCTCTCTTTAGCTATGCTATCTATCAAAATTGCAAGGCGAAATCACATAGGATGGATGTTGAGTGAGTACCTGCAGGGAAAGAGAGAGCCAGGCTGAAGATTTAGAAAGACAATCTTCCAACTGCGTTACCTACTGTCTCCAAAAATACTGACCTTGAAGCTATGCCGAGCCTTTCTTTCCTCAGGAAAGTACAGCTCCCTCAGACACTTTCTTATTTTGCTTTTAGCCCAGAGGAAGGAAAGAACAGATAACAAAGGTCAATCTTTGTTGTTAATAATTTGCCTTAAAACAACTGTGCTCCCTGAAATCCCCCTAGGATTGCATCCAGAGGCACTTTGATCATCTATTATTATCTATCCTGAAACGGGGAGACCCTTGGGGAAATAAATATACCTTGCTGACTGTTCCAGTTGCATCCCCTCTCCTAGAGTCCTTCCATCCTCTTGGCTTCATCACTTTCACCCCACCCCAACACAAATCCGCACCCTGGAGATTCATTTTTATGGCTTCATTTTTCCCTGTTCTTATAGCAAAATATTTCTCTTTGTGATGTAATAGTCTAATTATTCTTTCAAGGAAAAGATGTATCTGATCGCTATTTTCCTCCTTTCTCATAATTGGATAATTGAATATTTAGCAGCTTCATCAGTTAATTGTGCATGTGGAAAGAACCTCCTTAATATTTAAAGACAACATTTTATTTAGATGTTAGCAAAAAAGGATTAATGTTTTGGTTTGGAGAATTTGTGAGTAGATTAATTACTTCATGGATCTATCAATGACTCTATTTTTTGTTGCTTTTAAAGTCCTCTGTCTACTAAAACATGTCCCCTCTCTGTACAGCATTCCATCCAACGACAATGAAGATGAATTGGTCGACTGCTGCATCTCCAAATACAATAAAAGAGACTCAGTTTCCCCTAAAGTACACTCAGGATAACAGTATTTTTTAATACTTTACCAATTTCACTTCTGTTGCTGTGATAAAACATCCTGTCAATAAACACCCTAAAGAAGGACAGGTTTATTTTACCTTATAAATTCAGTCTATTATTTCAAGAAACTCAAGGCAGAAACTGAAAGCATCTAGTTATATCCACTGTCAAGGGCAGAGAGGATACGGCATAAAGGCCTGCTTCTTTGCTTGCTTTTGTTGATTTCTTCACTCTTAAACAGTTCAGGGCTCAGCCTAGGGAATGGTGCGCCCAAGAGTGTGCTGGCTCAGGTAACAGTCAAGACAGTCCCCTTGAGCCATAACCACAGGCCAACCTGATCTACCTACTTCCTCAACTGAGACTCTCCTCACTGGCAACTCTAGATTGTGACTATTTAATCAAAAATCCTCTTTGTCTAATCTTTGTGACTAATTTGTCTCTGTGGCCTCAGTCCTTAGTAGGGGAATACATGGTGTGACATGTGGCCAACACATAACAAAGGAAAAAAAAAAAGATTGAAAACCAGGCAAGAAGAAAGTAATAAAGGTGTCAGAGAGAAACAAAAGGAAGGAAAGATGAGAGGGCTGAGTGGGGTGTACAAGGAGCAAAGGTGAAATGAGGACAGGAAATGGAAATCTGGCGTGGAACAGGTAGTTAGAAGTTAGAAACCAGATAAATATGTGTTATTCTATTTTTCTTCATCTGAAAGCAGACTGGTAATGTTTTGTTCTTATTTATTTGTTTCTAGTATGAGAGATGATTCACTGTCAAGCTGCCTTGCATTTATTTGGTCCATGGCCACTCTAGTCAGGGGTGATACTTCCCTCAGTTTATCTCAGTTAGTCCCCAAGTGAGAGACAAGTTGGGGACCAGAGAAGAATTTTGAGATTTCTGGCTAGCAGAAAGGAAGAGCCCAATATGGATATGTCTAGTGGGGAGATGAAAACTGTCTAGGTCAAAAATAAGCCCCGCCCCATCCAGAATCTTAGGTAGGTGGCCCCAAGAAAGGCAACCTGCTGTAAACACACATCCTTGTAAGCTTCCTGGGTGGAACAGCTACAGTCTGGTGGCTTTTCCTGTTTCTACCACCAAATGTCCACACCATTCTGTTCCCTCTTTATTTTCCTCTGAGTTAAAATATCCTGTCATTTGTTTAGCCTAAGGAGTTTGATTTTCTTGTTGGCTGTTTTATAGATATGTATTTATTGTTATGGTTTCTTCCTCAACCGGCAAGTATTCTCACATAACTGTCTACTACAAGAATCAGGAAATATGTGAGAATTCTTGCAGTATAGTAGGCTGGGAGAAAGGAGGGAAACTCACATGTTAGTATTTGAAAACTTTTCCTGTATTGTGTTGCAAGAATATAAGCATGCGGTAGATGCTCAGACAAAAAAAGAACTCTTCTTATTCATCAGAACGAGATGGATTCAGTGTTCCATGAACTGATAATGTAATAAAGGGATGCTCAAGTGAAAAAATAAATACTTATTATGGTCACCTGCAAAGGGAGATGGATCATTTCCCAAAGATGGGGTTCCATTGCCAAGAATTATGATACCACACCTGCACAAGCTCATATGAAGAAGTTCATTAAGCACACAGTTAAAGCCCCTGAGAATCCAGGACAGGCCTCACCAGCAGGCCCAGGACAGTTTGTATGAACAAGAAAATGTGACGGGAGCAACTGTCTTAGGGATTCTATTGCTCTGATGAATACCATGACCAAACACAACTTGGGGTGGGTTTATTTTAGGTTACACTCCCGTCACATTCCATCAGTGAGGGGGGTTGAGGCAGGAAACTGGAGTCAGAAACTGAAGCAGAGGCCATGGAGGAACACCAAGTACTAGCTTGCTCTCCATGGTTTTCTCTGCCTGCCTTCAAATAAAAGTTAGGGCTACCTGCGCAGGAGTGGCACCACACTCAGTGTGCTGGGCACTCCCAATATACAAAATGAAAGTGCTAATCCTCCCCTTGTCCCAGTCAAAAATCTATGTACCACACCTTGAAACTCCCATCAAAGCTAAACGTTAATGTCTTTGAATTTACAGGAAGATCAGATGTTATGACATAGTTCAGTTGATAGAGTGCTGGCTTAGCATGTACAGAGTCCTAGGTTCAAATCCCCAGCACTGTATAAACCAGCCATGGCCATGCATTCCTGCAGTCCCAGCACTCAGTTGGTGAAGGCAGAAGAATGAGAAGTTCTAGATCATCTTCAGGTGCATAATGAGTGAAAGTCCTGCCTGAGCAACAGCAGACCTGTCTCAAAAGGAAGAAAAATAAAAGAAGCAAAGTAAATCCCTATAATTAAGATGTTAATATGTACCTGTTTGCTTTGTCTCTAGTTTTTATTAATCCAATGAAGTGGTCTTTTATTTCTAAACATAGTCAGGAGAGAAGCTGATTGTAATTATTCTGAGATGTCCACACTCAGACATTCCCCTACTCTTTACATCTAATTTAATTTATACATAGACATGCAGTTCTGATGTGTTATCTCTATTACAATCCAATAGAAACAAAATTCCCCAAATTAGCCTCCTCTCTTGATACACGTACATATGTACATACATACATACATACATACATAAAAGGAATATTCGAGAAAGAAAAAAAAACTCTTAGGTCACATAGCCTCAACCTCCAAAGAATAAAGAGAAAACCAATTAATGAAGATAGCCTCCAAGAAGAGGCGACAGTGTAACCCAATACCATGAACTGGACAAATGAATTTCTTAGACTGAAACAAAGGAATCCAACAAGGGACTGAAGCTAAGTCCCTTTGAGCATCCAGTAATTTATAAGCAAAGAGACAAAAATCAAGGAAAAAAATTGTTCATTGAACTGAACACTAATTGGTCTCAAACAGTCAAGATTTGCCTAGGGCAATGGCGATCACTTTCTCTGCTATACTGAAGAAAAAGACATCTCTCCTTGCTCTCCTCTAAGTCCTTCTGTTGTTACATGTTTCCCTTGGCTCCAACAAAGGGAGTCCATTTATAGATGGATAATGTATTGACCAAGATTTGTGGTCCTTAGTTGGACCAACTTGTGACTGTATATAAGCAAACCAAAATACATACCCTGAAGCTTCAGCTCTGCTCCAGAATAAGCACAGACTTGTGGGACCAATGATCAACCTACCACCTGGACCCAATCCATAGGGCTTTTCCAGAATCTTGACTAATCCAGGGTCAGGTCAGTCCACACAACCCCAGACTTAAAGAACTAGTCACTATGCCACTTGTGGCCTCTAGCACATGCCAATAGCCAGAGCCAGGCCCTGTGCTATGTACTCTCAGGCCAGACTCTGGGCCCCAGGGTCAGCCCAGCAAAGTCTGCAGGTTCCACATTTCATTAGATTCATACTCCAGACTTACAAACTAAAGGTGACCTAGGGTCTTCCCTGTTCCCATGGCTTCCAAAACTAGTCTATTTCCCACAGTTTCAGGGAATGCTTTTGAATCAGCCCTTAGGGACTGAGCATCTGGCACAGGAGGTTTATGGGAACAGGGGAATTAGACATTGTTGGATTCAGTTCCTGGGAACAATTCCCCTGCCAGAGTCAGCAGGATTTCAGCAGACCAGCAATGCCACCAAAGTTGCTGCTGGAACCTGGAGCAATGGGAACCTGAAGCCTCAGCTGGAGCCCAAAGCCTCAAAGCCTTAGCTGGAGTGGTTCTCTCTATGAGCATCTAGAAGTGCAGCAATGAACAGCCAAACAATACCAAGACCCAAAATGCCCAGCCTCCTGCTTTGGGGCATGTATATATATATATACTCTGAGAGTGTGTGTGTGTATATATATATATATATATATATATATATATATATATATCTCCTCTCAGAGTACTAAGATGTTTTTCAGCTGTCAAAAACCAAGCCCCCTATGAAGTGGTTCTAGTTTTAAGTGGATAAACATCACCTGCTCTCTCACAAATCTGTTCTCCATTCCATACTTGGGATCAAAACAAAAACATGTTTATATCCAATACCTATCCCACACTTGGGATCAAAACAAAAACATGTTTATATCCAATACCTATCCCACACTTGGGATCAAAACAAAAACATGTTCATATCCATTTCAGAACTCGGCACACTGTACAAGTTATAATAGATTTAAAGGAGAAAACTGGGAGTCTCTTGAGCACCCATGACAAATACCTAGAATAGAGAGTGTCTCACCTCTGCCGCAGTGGGTTTCCTTAGATTGTTTTTGGCTATTGGAGGGGAATATTGTCAGCTCAGACTGGGAGTTTAATTTAAGCTATTTGTGTATATTTAAACACTGACTTATGTGTTCTATAGGAGCATTTAGGTAGATAGCATGGCTCACTATAACTTTTTCAGACATCCTTACTGCTGTTTTACTCTCCTTCTATGTTTATCTCCACATCCTTAGTTCAAGGCCCTTGCCCCAAGTCCCCATTGCCTCCAACGAAGAAAGTAAAATTTATCTGTAACATGATTCCTTTTTTAAAAAAAAATATTTTAAGAGTATCCTAACGTCATTTTTATTGTTGTACTCTTCCCTGGGGAAGACTATTTCTTTTGCTCTCCTCATCCCTTAGTTACCTATAGCTCTTCGTCTAGAACTGAGGCGTTTCCCCTGCCCACTTTGGCATGTCCATTGCTGTCACCCTGCTCAGCTTGCCAGCTCATTAGCCAGCATCAGTGGTGAGCCCTGAAAACATGTACGTACAAGTACTATTCTGTATACTGAGCAGGTTGTAGTAGTATTGTGTATTGAGGGATATAGATGTGTATGCATATACAGATATGTATATAACAACAATAAAATGAAAAAAAGAGGGCCATGAATTTGAAAGACAACAAGGATATATGGAAAGTTTTGGAGGGAAAAAAATAGGTAAATTATATAACCTCAAAAATATAAAAAAAATATTTCAAAAGGAATGATGTTATTTGTACATTGTGTTTTATTTTACTTTTTAGGTTATATAAATGTTTCCATGATCTTCTAATTCCTATAATTTATTGAAACACATTATATGTACTGGTGCAGTACTGTGTGATATTTCAATCTATATGTATATTGCATGCTCAAATCAAGTTAAATATAAATAACTTCTTTAAAAAATGGAAGACAAAACTGGGTTTGCTGGCTCCATTTGGCCTTAGCCCTAACCACTTAACATGTCTTCTCTCCCTCATGAGCTTCTTTTTTCCCCCTTTTTTTCTTAATATTTTTTACATATACATTTATATCATTATACATATACAAAATAAACTACATAGAGGAAGGGGGACCATGAAACAATCAGGAATTATATTAATGTTAAATTCGTAGTGTTTTTGGCTATTTGTATTTGGCAACCTTGAAGAAAACATCACAGGCTTCTAGACTTTTCTTCCCTCAACATTTACAAGACACCAGCCATGACTTCCTTCCGCAGTCTGCTCTCTGTGACTCTGCACAGATGGTCACTTCATCTTCTGTAGCCTGCAACTTCAGGAGAAGTTTACGAATGTCATTGAGATGATCAGATGTGAGAGGGGCTGACATTCTATTGAAGTTCTCCTGGCTAATACACACGTCCTCTGGGGAAGACAGCTCTTGTCAAGTTGCTTCTTGTGTGCCTTCAAAGGACAAACAAGAAAAAATTGCAACAATTATTCAGAAACTCTAGGCTTTAAGAGCAGCAGCTGCTGGTGATAATGAGGTGGGATTTTGTTCTGAACTGTGTCACCACTAATCACATTTCCTAGATAAGGTCTTGAGCCTCTGAGTTGGCCTCAGTGGATAAGACAGTGAGCAGAATACTGGAGCTGGGAATGTAGGAGACAGTTAATTCAGTAACTTAACAAATCAATTGAAGTTATGTTGGGAAGTTTAGCCTCTGATTAGGGGAGTTATAAGTGCTCACATAGGGCACTTCATTTTTTTAATCATTGCAAACTTAAATGATGGCTATTTTTCTAGCCTTAATTTGGGCCTTTACCTTAAGCTTTGTAAGTGTGGGGGTTGGGGGTGGGGCGTGCATGTGTATGCTTGTATGACAAAGTAAAGAAGAGATCTGTGAAACAAGTGTTGCCTGGGTTAAATTAGATATTCCATTGAGAGTGTTTGAGGGACTGCAAATTACTTTCTTTCTACTCTGTAGGTGACTAAAAAGAACTAGTGCCTGTTGCTCAGTCAGCATCTACTGCTTTAGCAAAAAGAAGAATGTAGCTGCTGCTTCCTCAGTAGTTGTACCGATGTGCTCTGCAGTAAGAATCTCAGCTTGCACTTGACAGCCAATTAATAATATTTTTTAAAGACAGGGTTCTCTGTGTAACCTTGGCTGTCCTGTATTCACCTTGTAGACCAGGATGGCCTGGAACTCACAGAGATCGACCTGCCTCTGCCTCCTTTCCTAGTGCTTGGATTACAAGTGTGTGCTACAGCGCCCAGTTTTGATGATAAAATGTATGTAAAAATGTATGTATCACTTTATCATGCATAAAATGATGTGGGAAATGATATAGCCACAAACTGCCAGTCAACATCTTCCAGGCCAGTTTGTTAAAGCTCAGACCCTAGTAAACTCTCCATGCTTCCGAGAAGATGGAGGGCAAGGACGTTTTAAAGCTATTAAGGCAGCTAGGGGAGAAAGATAGTAAAATGGGAGCTATAAGAGTTACATTTCACTAACATTTTAAATATAGAGATGTAAAGAGAGCCAGGAGACAACAGCTATTAGACTTCAGTGTAAAAAAATTAGCATCTATCAAGTACTAGGAATTATTATAAGGACTTCAGATGGAGCAATTCATGAACAACCAACAAGTTTACTGCTGCGTGAGGCTCATATTCTGTGGACGAGAAAAAGGATGCAAGTAAATAGTGTGCAAATAGCTAAATCTCTGACATGATATATAACAGAGATAAAAAGGGGTGACGACGATTAAAAAAAAAAAAAGCTGGAAGGAGAGAGTAGGCCCAAAGTACTGCCAGTGAAGGGGCACTGCGCCAAGTTCCCACTGACCAGAAAAAGGTTGTCATGAGCTACCACAAAAAAAGGCAATTCTTAGCCTGTGTGTGAACAAGCTAAGAGGTGCAAGGCCAGAATAACTGGTTGGGACTGTCAAAGAAAGCTTTACTAGGCCAATTTAAACAGGCAAAAAGACATCTTTCTTTCCTTCTTTCTTTTTATTTTAAAGATTTTTTAAAAAATAAAACTATTTGTACATGTTTGTGTCTGTTTGCAGGTTTGTACATGTGAGTAAAGTGCTTTAAGAGAAAGAGGCTGTTGGAATCCCTGGAGCTCAACTTCCAGGTGGTGGCGAGCTATCAATCCATATGGGTGCTGGGAACAGAAACAGACAGTACATGCTCTCAACTGCCAAGCCATTCAATCCTGGTTGATTGTTGAAGTGTCTTCTACTGGGTTAGCCAATTCCTTGTCTATTAAAGGCGCCCAGACCATCATAACAACGCAACAGAGCTCATAGTCCAGCCAATCTGTGAGTACTCTCATGCTTAGCTTCTTCTAAGGAAAATTAAAAAAACAAAAACAAACAAACAAACAAGTATCTGTACAAGCCTCCTCCGGAGGAAATAACCTCTGTCTACCTGTTTTCATGCATTCATTCAACAGATATTCAGATTTCTTTATATTGCCAGGAATAATGAAGGCCCCTGATTTTAACTGATTCACCAAGGACAGTTCTCAAGGAAACTCCTGCAGTGCACTTCATCCCTTGAGGGAAAACAATGCATATGTCCATCCACTGAGATGGAGATTCCTGCTTTACCTGTTTTCTAACTCAATCTAATACATCTGGCTACCAGTCTCCTTACAAATATAATTTCCATGCCTCAATGTAGTCGTAATATACGCGCTTGCTATTTATTCTTCTCTGTGATATTTACATTTTTATTTCTCTAAACATTGTGCCTCATTTCTGCTTCAGAGTGAGATACACATACATGTGTAGACTGAAAATAAAATAGAGAGAAGCCAGATTTGGATTCCATGTCAACAAAACCAATCCTCCCTAATAGATGTTCTCTTAATTAGAACGCTATAAGTCGATAACCACAAAAGTCTGTACAATTTTTAAGAGTTGGGGTACTGGGAGAAGGAACACAGGAAGCTGGGACAGCGTCTGTGCTGTTTGGAATGAGACATAACAGGGAAAGCCTCCGATTTGCCTTGTGAGTGATGAGTGACTGTGTACCATTTTTTTTCTGAGATTTTTTTTAATACGGTTCTCTGCATGTCCCAGGAAACTCAGCGCCCATCTGTCAATCCAGGAGATGGCTCTGTTGTGAGCTGTGTTCCCTTTCAGCTGTTTTAGAGAAGATATTCCTCTAGGATTTTTTCCCACTCCTAAATTACTTACCACTTCAATCTTTCTCCAAATGTTAAGCACCCAATTTATCATGCTATAAAACATTTTAAAAATTGTTATTAGATTAACTCTCAGTATGGCATGTGAAACTATCATTGTTGCTCATAGGCTGGCAATGAGGTTACCTTCTATCATTAGAACTCTAGGGCAGATTTCTTTGTTTCAAAAGCATTTAAAAAAAAAAAAAAAAAAACAACAACAACAACAACAAAACTAAAAACCAAAAGCAAAAATGTTCTTCAGTAGAAATTTACTTTGGAAATTATACACTGTGGCTTCACAGACATGGAGGACAAGCATGTGACACCTATTGCTATATTATCAGGGCCCAGCTTAGTGTTTTTATAGGTATCCAAAAAAATCTGGTTAAATACTAGCCCCTCCCACTTTCCTTTAGACATTAAGGAAAAAAACCTTTTCTATAAAACACACTTAGTTGTTTTTACCAGCAGAGAGCCAGCCCACACCTTAAGCGTGTTAAACACATCTTGTCCACTAAACTATATCCTTAACCTTCACATGTACACATAGTATTTAGTTAATGTATCGGACAATATTACCGATGAATCAATGCATGCATTCAGATTATTTCTTGGGTTAGAACTCTATTGTCGTAAGTTTGGTTTTGTGACATTCTGGTCTCATCTTCTAAAATTAACACTATTATAAAATAGTAACAAATGAAACAAAAATGATGTCGCACACTGCAGTTATAATACAATAACTTATAAAAGTAAAAGTTCATGTTTACATTTTGCATTTTATGTTTTTCTTTTCACTGAAGTTGCAGTGGAAAGGAACAAGGAAAGATGGAGGGAGAGAAGTAGTAGGAGAAAGAGAAAGAGAAGAAAAAGGAGGAGGAAGAGGAGACATTAACTCAATATACTTTACAGCGTGGGTGCTGAAATGGAGGAGAATGCCATATGATAAACGTGAAAACCAGTGCTTTGGATGCATCCTTGTAATGTGGAAAGGAGACGGAGAAGCTGGCTTTGGAGGTAGAAGCCAGTCAGAGCCGGAGCTTCAGGGGAATTTCTGCGGTCAGAACTGAGGAAAACACCACAAGGTAAATAATGAAGGGAGCCTCTGAAAGTTGAAAAATTTCCAGGAAACGATTCCCTTCTGCAGTTGCTTACTGAGCACAGCTCTATGGGCTCATTTTGATAGCCTCCTTCAGAACTATAAGGTGATAAATTTATTCATCCACAAAGTCTTTGTTATTTTGTTATAACTAAGGTCAGGACACAATAAAACTATTTCAAATTGTCTATTAATTGAATTTCTTTTTCAAAATATGAAGTTGGAAAAATATTGAAATTAATGTTCGTCAGCATAGCATAATCATTTAGAACTATGACAAGACACATTTGTTAGTGATATATGATCCACAAGAAATAAAACACAGTAAGTATTTACTCTAATGTTTTTGACAAATGTGTAAACTTGTGTCGTTGTCTGGTCAAAGTGTAAATGTTTATATCATTTAGGGACTCTGTAAGCTGCCTTTCTGTTAACTTCTCCTGGCATAGTGACCATTAATAATTTATCTTTCTATGTTCTATTACATGTTAAAACTAATATAAATAAAATCTTTTTTATATCTTTTGCCCAACAGAATGATCTTGGGTTGCACCCAAAAGTCCCATACACCAGTGTGTTTTGTTTCCCTCTATTTTGTGCCAAGTAGAGCTAAGTGACTATACTACAATGTTCCATTCGTTTCTGGATCACTATGTTGACTTAGTTATTGCAAACAAATTGGCTAGAGGCACCTTTGCAGAAGTCCTTGTCAGTGCGCATGTCTATAACAATCTTTATACTTAACATGGAAGAGATTCCAGGTCATGGAGGATTCATTTTATCTTCTAAGAAATCCCCAGAAAGTCTCCCACAATGGTTGCACAAATGAATATTCCCAGCAGTATAGAACAGTATCCTTTTATCCACATCCACACAAAGTCCTTGGGTCTAAGTCTATTTGTAGTAGTGATTGTGATACGCAAGAAGTGGATTACTCCTGATTTCAATGTGCACTCCTCTAGTCACTATTATTATTATTATTATTATTATTATTATTATTATTATTATTATTATTATTATTTTTATCATTATTACTATTAAAATGTTCTTATTGCTTTTCTATAGTTTTTTTTTATTATTATACAATTTGGTTCTCAGTTCCTTACCAGATGTATAGTGCCCTAGTTACTTTTTTGATGGTTGTGACAAATATTCAACAAAATAAAAATTTAAGGAGGAAGACTTGGGAAACTTACAGTGGGTGTCCTGCCCACCACAGCATAGAAGACATGGTGGGTCCCACAGAGGGATGCTGGTCACAGAGAGGACAGCAACTAGGGATGTGGGATGGAGCTATAGCACATCAAGGCCTACCCACTGTGGTTCACTTCCTCCAGCAGGTTACACAGTCTAAAAGCTAATCTTTTTAAACAGTGCCTCTAACTAAGGCTCTCTGAGTAACAGCTCATATCCAAACCACAGTGCATAGCTTGCCAGTATTTTCTCACTATCTGTATGTTGTCTTTTTCATTTGTTAATTGTTTATATTCCTACTTTTTTTTTTGAAGATTTCATGTACAAGTACTATTATTTATGTCATCCTGCCCTGTTTTCCTTTTGTCCAGAGCCTTTTACTTTGATGCATTTACACATACCTATTCTTGCTTTGTTGCTTCAGCTTTTGGAGAGAATATAAAAATGCATCACTCAAACACATGTGCTATAGTTTTCTTCTAACAGTTTTACAACTTCTGATTTTAGGCCACATAATATCCCTCGCCAGTTCTTTAATGCAAAAAGCTTGAGGTCTGTGATAATATTCTTTTACAATTTAATGAGGATTTTACCCCAGACTTTTCTTGGCACACATTATAACTTTTAAACTTCCTAAGGTCTCATCTCATGCATGCACAGTTGAACAATATGTAAAAGATTTGCAGAAGACATGCGAACATCTCAGAGTTTTGTGGCTCTTTCCTTTCATTGGATTTTCCTTTCAAAGCCTAGCCATTACTATAACCAGGGAAATCTTTCAGTGTGGATTCAACACTATACTTTCCTTTAAAAATACTTTTATTCTTTTGATTTTCTGCTATTTTTGTGTCACCCTACTATGCTTCCACTATTTATATATTTTCCTTGACACTTATAATTGTTGAGCATGAACGTAAATGTCTGTGCTATTATTACTCAAAGTAAGAATTATCCAAAGAAATGTTTAAAATGTTTTAAATTAATAACTGAAATGTAGAATATAAGCAAATTCTTAAAAAACCCTCACAGTATAAATGAATAAACCGTCAACTTATTCAGCCTCTTCTATCTACAGAACAAATGAAAGATTAGATTAGCCAAGTCATGCAGGAACAGATAAGTTCAGCGTATGCAGAGACCAGTGCACAGAACCAGCAATCGAGTTTCTTTAACTGCATAAGGGTATAAAAATGGAAACAATGCTTACACAATAAACATATGTTAAAGACAACTATGGCAGCCAAATGCCGTAACTGGTTAGGTTTTTGTTTTGTTTTGTTTTGTTTTGTTTTGTTTTGTTTTTTGTATTTGTCCTATTATTATTATTTTTTTTATTAATTTATTCTTGTTACATCTCAATGTTTATCCCATCCCTTGTATCCTCCCATTCCTCCCCCCCCATTTTCCCATTATTCCCCCCCCATGACTGTTCCTGAGGGGGATTACCTCCCCCTTTTAAAAGTCAATTCCAGAGGACATATTTTGAGTTGTTAAAGAAACTTGAACACCACCGTGGCGTTAGATGACATTGGACAATCTGTATGTAGCTGCCACAATATTATTATAGCATCAGCAGTTAATGGCGCATTCCAAAAATCCTAATTGCAAAGTGATATAGCATCAGGAATATATTATAAAATTTCAAAGGATAAACAAGGCAGAACAAGGAAATATGGAACACACTGACAAAAATCCTGAGGTTCTAAGTTAGGCACGGAAAAGTTGATTGTAGTTTTTGTTGAAAGCTTCAGCATCTCTGACATGTTTCTACTAACCACAGCAGGAAATGAGCATGAGAATGCCCTCATGTTAACTCAGGCCAGGACTGGCAAGACTGTGCTCTGTGCACTGTGGTCCCTGCCTTCTATGGCTCTGGGAAGTGTTGGTTCATGATGAAGGCATTATTCCCAAGGAGGAAGGAAACATCACATTAATTGTCTTCCTTATTTAAGTTTATTTCCTTATGTCTTGATGAGCAGTATTTTCTGTGTCTTCACTGTGTCTCCAAGGGTTTGCTGCAATGTGTGTGTGAGAGAGAAAGGCACCAGTAGAGACCCTAACACTCATTTTCCTCTTCTGGCTCACAGACAGAAGATAAAATATAGGAAAATGCATAGTTCTAACTGAAGCTACTTGGACTGAATTATTGAGAACCACAGGAGTCTTTAGGTCAACAAAAGTTATATTTAGTTTTGTTAAATTACTAATATTTGAATGAGTTTCATTATTTTTTGTTAGCACTGATATTCATATTAGCCCAAAATAGCTTAGCTAATAAGCATTAAGAAGAAATGTCAACATTTATCATAAATAGAAGTGTAAAAAATAGTATATTTAAAAAATTGCACACTAATAGAATAGCTATTAATGATTAATTGGGTGCTTATAATAGGTTAGGCATTGAGTTTTATAATAATGTTCTCTTGTATTTGTGTAATATACTCAAGGAGGTTCTTACATTTAACACATATAACTTGAGGCTCCCAAAGTAATAATACAAATTATTTTCTCAAGTTCACATTGGTAAGAAGCAAGAGTTCCAAGTTCTTAAACCAAATCCACATACCTCTGAAGCCTGTGTTTGTAATCACTGTGTTGAAGGCTCTTTTGATGAGGTTTATCCTCCAGTGTACATGATCAAAATGTTAAATCCGTATTTAATTCAGTACCAGTTGATTAATGAATAATTGCATAATGAAGTATAAGGAAGAGAACAGTGAGACCACCAAAATGGCAACTCCATGTATTAGGGGAAGGTGTTGATTGAAGAATTGAGAGAACAAGCAGACTGATGGCTGTCAGGGCTATCTTTCAGGTGCAAAGAAAATGGCAAAATTAAAGGGTGAGTACTGCCAGTGAGAAAGGGTCGTGTGGCAAATGGAGGAATGTGGCTTGCTAGAACCACCTGGAAATGAGCATAGAGTCAGAGGGGTGGAGCTTAGAAGAGCCATGGAGGCTTTGATAGTCATAACAGGTACATGTTACTAGGGAGCGGAGGACCCTGCAGGTTTATGTAGGGTTTTATATGTAAACATAGGTACACGTCAAGAGAAGTGGCCCTTCTGGCAGGCAGAAACTGGTTCCATGGGTTCTTGGGAATGACTGTAGGCTTTTATATATCCATCAGTGTCTCAGGTTGAATTATTATTGCTATAATGACACACTATGACCAAGAACAATTTGGGAAGGAAAGGGTTTATTCAGCATACTCTTCTGTATCCATAGGCCGTTACTGAAGGGAGTCAGGCCAGGAACTCAGAACAGGGTGAGAACCAGGAGACAAGAGCTGATGCAGAGGCCATGAAGGGGCACTGCTTACAGACTTGCTCTCCATGGCTCCTCAGTCTGTTTTCTTGTAGAATCCAGGACCACCAAAACAGGGATGGCACCACCAAATATGGTCCGGGCCTCTCAACATCAATCACTAATTGAGAAAATGCTCTACAGGTTTGCCTACAGCCCAAACTCAATGAGACATTTTGAAAACTGAGGTTCCCTCTTCTCAGATGACTCTAGCCTTGTGAGGTTGACATTAAATTAGCCATCACAGCAATTCTTCAGAATTTAGCATGAGCTAAGGGAATTGCGACTTAACAGAAGGAAATGAAAACAAGTCAGAAAATCAGTTGGAACATTTAGAAATCACCTTCTCCACGTTTTAATTCAGTAGGTTCCTTGAGAGTTGCAAGTATTTATTGTTAAGCATGCTGTTTGTAAGGAAGTCACAGATTCACTAAGCAATGGGTATGCAAAGGGGCATCGGGAATGTGAGGGAGGGATCCCTTACCCATTTGATTAGTTGTTCTATGAGTTTCAAATTACAAGTAATATAGTAATAGAGTGTGGACAAACAGTATGGAACACTTGATAGAACCAGGCATCGTGATAAACACTTTTCCTCTGCTACCTCTTTAGGATGCCACAGTGTGATGCTAGTTGCATTAGTTACTGTTCTTGTTGCTGAGATCAAATACCAAGGAAGAGGCAGAGAAGAAAAGAAGAATTGTGTTTTGTATCTTAAAGGTGCAGACCTCTCACCGGCAGGAAAGGATGATGGTAGAAACAGCTGGGGGTTATGGCAGCTTCACTGTTGAGGTTACTGACTCACATCTCCAAGGATAAGGAAGCAGAGAAAAATGGACACTGGGCCTCATCAATCCTTCTTCTTTTCCCTATTTTTTACAACCTGGGCAACCAACTCAGGAGCTAGCACTATTCCTGTTAGAGGTGGATCTTCTCTGCTTTGAGTTAAATGTTTTGGGCTCAGCCTTGGTGGGCACATGAAGAGATATGGTTCCTAGATGACTGTTAGTCATCTGTGAGCTGGATAATAATGCTTAATCCCACCATTGCTACTATCTATACTGAAGACAAGAGAAATATGAAGCTGAGGAACGCTAAGAGTTAACAGTTCTGTGGCCCCATAGATCTTTGGCTCTAGAGGAGAGGTTTCAGTAGCACAGCCCACCTGGCATCCCAGTCCAGTTCAAGCCACCAGCAAAAAAAAATTGTACTCCACTACAGAGATGGAGGTCTCCGGGGAACTGTGCAATACCGTTGGAGAACGACAAAGACTCTTGGTTTATTTCTGCTTTTTAAAAAAATTTTCCATCATACAAGGAAGTTGCTCTTTGGCATTTTCTCTGAGGCCAACTGTGTGGCTTCTGAAATTTCTAAAATTATGCTTGAGCTTTTGGGAGCACCTTGGTAGGAGTAAGCGCACTTTACTACTTCAGACATAATAAAGGAGTTCGAAAAGCTGGGGCAGTATTTTCAATTGGGTTAATACAAATCAAGACCTAAATTAACACTAATAATATTTTCCCACTGAACTTGAGCTTGGGCCTAAACTTTTCTGTAGCACCAGTTCGGATCTTTACAAAGACTAAACAGAAACAAGAGTAGAAGACTGAGATGCACCACCTATGACTGATGGCACTTGACACTCAGAAGACAGCTGTGCTGTCATGAAGCTCAGACCTTATGCTTTACAAGTAAGGGAACTGTGGTAAACACCAGCTCAATACAAAGACATTCTTATCAGGAGAGATAAATGGTATACAAGAACCATCAACATTCAAGGATCTACATTAGGGGAAACTGCCATTAAGCACAGTTAAATGCAATAATAGAAAAGGAATTGTCCTAATTTTCATTCCCATAAGCCTGAAAAGTGAAAATGATTTCTGTAAATATGCATGGTCATCCTCATAGCACCCATTGTGGCCAAGCATGAGTGGTTTATGGAATGCCTCCGAGATGCCCAAGTGTCCTTAGGAAATATTCTGATAACTTTATTATTTATTTTTTAAATGCACATTAATTGAAATAGAATTACATCACTCCCTTCCTTTTCTTCCCTCCAACCTCTCCCAGTTACCCTTCCTTGCACCTCTCCATGTCCTCCTTTTCTTGGACTATTATTTTAATGAAAGAGAAAGGAAATTAATAATCAGGCAAATCTATTGGATAAATTTTAAATGTGATGGTAAGAAAGATGTAAAGGTGCCGGAAAGTTAAATGGAAGGTTCAGCTATCTATAGGATGTTAGGGAAAGTACATCAGACTGAGATCTAAAACATAAACATTTCTAAAAAAGGAGCAGGTGCAATGCCTCCTAGGAATTACAAAGGTCTAGAAGTAATTTTCATCCATAAGAACTATGGATGTGTCTCAGCCTCACAGTCAGCCTATCAGAGAAGAATAATCTTCCTTTGGGTACCGTGTTTGTCATCTCTCACTCTGGTCTTTAAAGTTTTTTACCATCATCTGCTTTAAAATTTTTTATTTTCACCTTAATTTCTTTAATATTTTTATATGGATGTCCATCTGGCCTAGCTAAAAATCACTCACAAGACTCTAACCTTTTAACAACCACTAGGAGTATTCTCCATACATGTTTAATTACAGTATGTCTAGACTGATTAATCTAATTTCTGAAACAGACAAAGAGCTAACATCTCCATGTGTACAGACAGATGGAGAGGGAACGTCTAGTATTCTACCCCATGGAAAGTCTCTACAGTAATTCCCTGGCCACCATACCCATGGAACAATGACAATAATGATTTTGTGGTTTCAGTGCCATCGTGAGGAAAGAACGAGCTGATAAGAATTGCTAGGGCACCGTCAGGAAGCCAGTCTCCATTCCTCACTCTGACAGTCTTTTAACTATTATAAATGGCCCCTTTACACATGCCAGAGAGACTACAAATAAAAACTAAAATAGTGGTTGCTCTCTTCCTTCAAAACTGTAACATTGTTTTCTGGAGTTGTAGAAAATACTTTTTTATATTATTCATAATGCTATATAAATTCTGTTTAACAAGTATATATTAATTATAGCTTACTATCTATGTGATTTTGTGTGGTCATGTATGTACATGTAAGAGGGTGCAAGTACACATTTGTATATGAAGTGACCAGAAGTCCATGTCAGTAGCTCTCCATCTTATTTTCAGAAACAGTGTCTCTCACAGAATTGGCCACTCACCAAGGCATGAATGTGGCCTGGCTTGCCAGCAAGCATCAGATATGCTTCCCCAGGACTGGGGTTACATCTCAACACCATCACACACAGCTTTATACATGTGTGCTAGGGATCACTGAAAGCAAGTAAGCCTCAGAGGGGCTTCTCTGGGGGATTACTGAATGTCATCCATAAACCATTAAGGTCTTCAGTACAGATGAATGTCTCTCACAATGAAACACACTAGGTACCAATCAAATTTCAGACACAGCAGTGAACACTGATCAAAAAGTCTTTCTTTGCACAACCCACAACATTGTAATCATCTGATTGTGGAATCAGGTCCCACTCATATACAGTAACTAATGGAAGAGTGCAATCCAGATAGATGCAGGAAGTTGCTGGAAACAGGCTCATGTAATTTACAAGAGATTGCCAGTTGGAAGGCTGGGGATGTGACCTGTCCACAGGCATGTAAAAAAGCTTCAGATTTTTTCATTGCTAGCAATAGTGTCTTTTCTGTCCATGGCCAAAGACAACATTGAACCTGTTCTCAAATATCTGCTAGTGCTCAGGCTCTGTTTCTCACCATCATTGGTGATTTTTCTTCCTGGTTTCTGACAGGCATCATCACTCCTAGATTCTGTTCGCACACTTGATCCTTTTGTAGAGCCATCAAATCTGGATCCTAAGATGACTGTCAAGTTAGGTTGGGCTATAGATATTTGTTTCCTCAGGAGGCTTTATTTAGTAGGTGAGTGGGCCAATCTTAGTCCATAGCTGAGATTGCCTGACAACGTTATGACTGGTATATTTGTAAACTCTGTGCCTGTAGATGGTCTTGAACACTTGTGTGTGTGTGTGTGTGTGTGTGTGTGTGTGTGTGTGTGTGTGTGTGTGTGTGTGTAAGGAGGATTCTCAATTCTCCGTAGCTTCTTCAAATGCAGTTCAAAACGTCCAGGCTTGCTAGACACTGATTTTTGTCCAGGGGTGGGGTTGATCCTGTTTCAGCTCTGTACTCATCACGCTCTGTACTCATCTGTTATTTCACTCAATAGGAAAAGCATACTTTTGAAAGATATATAATTTAATGGCACTTTCTGTTTAAAACTCTTTCATGGACCCATCTTCTACTCACAGACAAAGCTCTTACCATGTTTACAAGGTCCTATGTGATCAGCGTCTACAGTCTTCTTTGATGACATTCATTATTAATTCATTGCTGTTTATTACATTTTGGAACGCTGGCTTTTTGTTGTGTATCTAAAATATGCCAAGCTCATTCTCACCCAGTGGTCTTGAAACTTGCTGCCTGCCTTGCCTGAGAAACGTTAAGGGTCAGAGGATTGTCTACAAGTTCTCCCTGTCAAACTACTATTGTATGCTCTGAGAGGCAATCTGGGAGCGTCCATTCATTTTCACCCTACTTCTTAGGAGTTCTTCTTATCCTACTTGGTCTTTATTAAATTGTTCTAGTTGATTTTAGCCATAGCTCTTATCACACTCTCAAACTTCCTTATTTACTTCCCTAAGTATAAATGACTATGTTAATAAATATCTAACATCCTCAGCCCATCTTGATCACCAAGGAGGTTAAATATATCCCTACTTTCACTGTTCATTTACTCTTTTTTAGACAGAATATAAGAATATGCAAGTTCTTTTAGATGAGACCATCCCTGCAGGGCTCTTAGCTAGGACTCTGCTCACCCTCACCTTCCTTGTACTTTGATGTACATTTGACCCATTGTGACTATTCAAATACTACAAACTCTCAAAGAGAGTGCACTATTTGATGTTGCAACAGCCCATTATCTAAACTTTTAGCCACTCTTCTTTTAGATTTTAGCTTTGCAAGGAGGAGCCAAATCAAGTGCCCCGTGTTCCCCAGCTAAAAGGAAAGTATAACACCGGGGTTGCCTTAAAACAGCTCTATTCCCTAGAGACAAAGAAGGAAGCATCTTTACCTCTTTCCTGCTAATGAAGGCTCAAGTTCCCTCTCTGCATCTTCTCCTCCTTCTTCCTCAGATGTTGACACTTAGTTGTGCACATTGCAGTGATGGTTGTAAGAGATATGGAAATGTACTTGCCAATTTTGAGCTCTTCATGTCACCGTCTCACATTTCACTTTGGACTAGAACATTTATTATCATAGTGCTTCATGCAAAGCTTCCTTTCCACCCACTTAGCAATTATTTATACCCACAATTACATCCATAACATTTAACTATTTGTTGGGATGAGCACCATTGGCAAGCCAAATAGAACTGGCTGAAAGAAATCAGTTGTCCGTGCTACATCATGCCAGGTTAATAGCAAACTCTTCTTTTATATACTGTGAGAGAGATTTCTCTTCCTTGTTCATCACTGCATATTCTTTGAGCTAGGGATACCTGGAAAGATTACCTACGGCAAAACTATCAATAAATTTATTGAATGATTAAACATTAATGAGTGCTAGGCGATAGTGGTTAAAATTGTATAGTAAGATAAGTACATAAAGGCAGTTATGACTCTTTTTTAATTAAAGAATTAAGATCCAAATCTGCTTAAAACATTGTCTTGGGGTATACACATACAGTAATTTTCAACTCAGATTAAAATCTAACCAATCTGACTCTAGGGTACCTATCTTATTCTATTAGACCATTAAGTACGCATCCATTTATACAACGTACTACCTGCCCCCTAGGGCTAGAACTGAACTTAGAAGTTCTGAATTTTCTTATATTCTAAGCAAAGAATAAAGCAAGGCACAGCTAACTCCAGGGCAATGTGGAATTCACTCTGTAAATGGAGGTGGCTCTAACTTTATTCGGCAGGTGCACTTTCTAAAAGGGTTGAGAATAATGGTGACTTCTCAGATTACTTTGAGAAGATGCTTTCAATTTCAGGAGCTATTCCTAGGGATACAAGTATCCTATAAAGATGATTTTAGAAGGTGAAATTGTGGTAAGAACCGAAGGAGAAAAATCATCAGAGCCACAAAGCTCAGTGTATAATAGTGAGTAACTGAACAGCTACTGTAGGTGGAGAGTAATTGACTTTCAGTGTAAGAGTTACCAGCTTGAATTGGAAACACTGAGCCCAGTAAATGTCATGACTAAGAGGAATAGGAACTTCATGACACCTTGCAATAGTAGCTGTGAAAAGTATATGACTAGATCCATAAATAAAATGGCTAGCTGAAATCTTTAGAAGCTCATCCCAAGTGGCGCTGCTCAAAATTCATAGTGGACCTATGCACCACTTTTTCAAATATGTGACTTTAATTCTAGGAAATGAAATATTGACTCTATATGGATCACTAAGCAAAGAAAAATAAGTAGTGATGACAGGACACAAGTGGTCTCTGCACATCCCAAAAATTCTTTACCATTTCTGTAATTGTCACAATATGTGACAGATAATGTACCAGCCATGTTTGACTGAGAACTGGTTTTCTCAATGTAATACCCAACTTTCCCTTTTACATATTGTTAAAGAGACACACTATACATATGACTGTGGGGTAGTTTGATGAATTGCCAAGCTGCCTGTGAGCAGTATGGTAGAGACAGGAAAACTTGGAAGTGGAAAAAAAAAAAAAAAAACCAAGCAAGTAATAAAAACTATTACCTAGGACAATGCTCAACTGAGATTATAGTGTGAAAGCATCACAGAGCATTGAGCTTTTAAGTCAGTTGGTTCTATATGTAGCTATCAGTATTTTCACACTGTATCTTTCACTCCCTTCCCCAAATGTCAAGCAGGGGCTTCATTCTGAATGTGCTTGAGTCATGTGACTGTGAAAAATGGGAGCAAAGTTTCTGCATCACCAAGGATAAGCTGAGTTGGTAAAGGAGTTGCTAGATTGTATTGCAGTGTTAGCTCCAGGAGCTTCACTCCAGGATGGTGTGTGCTGTGGTAACTCTCAGCTCAGTGAAGGACGTTTTAACAGGAGCACCTGCCCTTCTCAGAATTAGAGATCTCATTATTTTCCCAGAATTTTTATGTAAAAAAAAAAAAAAGTAGACAGCAGGCAGGTTTTCATATCATTCTAGCCTGTTCTTGGCAACCAAAAGCAACTGTTCCACTTTCTCAACTCATCTGTGAAAGCAACAAGAATATAGTGAGTGGCTGCACAAAGATGGAGCGGAGAGAGCAAATTACAGAACATTCAGTTTTATATCTGCACATTTGAAATAATATTTTCTCTGTTAACTGAAAAGCGCTTATTCTGTGAAAAATATAGTGACATAAAGCACCTAAATAAACAGGATATTTTCCTATGCTCATTTGCTTTCTCTGTGTATTAATTAGAAACATATTTACTGATATCCATATGTGACAGGCATCATATTGACCTCTAGATATATATTAACAAGAAAATAAGAACATACACTGAATTTATGGGCATTCCTTCCTTCCTAGTGAGATTTCCATGTCAAATGTTAATACAAATATTAACATTTGTTAACATCAATTAAATAGAGACTTTATTCTATGGCATTTTATTTATTCTAGAGGCTGTCATACAGGGGTCTTATTCTCACCCAAGATTCATAACTATTTCACATGACTGTTTCAAGCTCTGCTCAGGAATGGTATTTTTGGTATGTAGGGCTGACACAGGCGTATCTGTGGCTACAAGCCAACTCCATCTGATGTGACTCAGAAAATTCGTTCAACTTATGTAATGCTTTGGTCTCTATATAAAAGGGTAGTGATGATTGCTTAATGTTGTTGGAACTTAATGCATTAAAGCCTCTTACTCCCTTCATGCAGCATCTGGCACACAAAGTGTCTCTATAAACTATGGCTTAAGTTTTTACTGGGTTGAACTAAACCCGTACAAAAATAAGTAAATACTGTGTGAGTCCTCATATACAGTATTTAACATAGTCCAAAATGATAGGCAGAACAGCAGAACAGTTGTTTCCAGACACTGGAATGAAAGAGAGGTGGTCTACTGCTTCATTGGTAGAGATGCAGTTTTGCAAGATGAATATTTCTAGACATGGATGGCTTTTGCTGTTCCCTGCTATGAATGTATTTAACACTACTGAATTGTGGTCTCTGTTTTTATGGATTTTACTACAATAAAAAAGGAAAAGCTTGTAGATTTTCACCTTTGCCGCACAATTATGGGCCCGTGGACTATCTCTCCTCCCAGCTTTCCATCTCACACTTGTCACCATGGGCTGCTCTAAGGGCTGGTAAATAATTCACATAGCTAGAGGCACCAGTGTAGGCATGATTACAGCCTGCTCCATTAAAGTCCATTCCCATGCAGCATTCGAGACTCTGCAGCACCTATAAATAACCCAAAGCTAGGGCAAGAGCCATCCCTTGGAATACGCTCTGCCAGCTCTGTGGGGGTGCTCCCCAGCAATAGAAGGGCCAAATGAGTCAATCTCTTATCGCAGGAAAGCATGGCCAGGGACAATAACTGTTTCACTCCCATGGTGGAAACCTTGCCTGGACCAGTCTCCCAAGAGCCTGAAATAGAAATCCAATGGGTTAGCACTGCCCTTTCCCCGATCCAGAGGGAAGCAGATGGGACATGTGATGCCCAGAGAATTCCAGACAGCCTGTTTGCATGCTGATGTCCTCTGTGCTGGCTTATGACAAGCATCACAGCCCGACCATCTTAAAGAGTCACTTAATAAACACCATATAAAGAGTGTCTCGGGTAAAGCATCAGAGGATCACGGGCTGGATGGGCAAGGGGCTTACTGCCAGTGCCAGCGTGTCAGTCCCCACTGCTTAGAAACAGCTGAAGCACTTCCTCCCTCAACATGCATTTTGTCCAAGGGTTGGCAACACCAAGCTTCCCTCAAGGTATTCCTCTGGGAGCACTCACTTCCAATGAAAGGCCTTTTTCTCCTATGTCTATCTGGAATTCTTTGTTGGGCCCTACAAAGATATCACCATAAAGTGTTAGGGGGCATACACGAATTGCCTAGGGCTGCTATAACAAATGTCATAAAGAGTAAAGCAGTCTAAAACAACAGACACCGATTCTTTCATGTATCTGAAGATTCAACAGTGTAAAAATCAAGCTATATGTGAGGTGAGTCCCTTTGGGCAATAAGGAGGGAATCTGTGGATGCAGCTTCTCCTTCTTCCCCAAGCTATCCCAGGCCTTGCTTACAGCAGTTGAAGGTCAGTTGCCTCCAGTTCCCAAGTGTTTCTTCTCTAAGCATTTCTTTTGTGCCCCTATGTTTCCAAGCTTCTGTATCCTTTGAAAGACATAGTCATTAAAGTTTCTCTCACCAATCATGATCTTACGTTTTGATTTTTGTGGTGGCTGTAGCTGTCTTTGGGAGCATATTACATTCATTACATCTGGAAAAATTCTTCCTAAATAAACTGCTATTCAAATGTACTGGAGTTAGGACTTCAATATATCTTGTTTTTTTTGTTGGTGGTGATTCGGTTTCGGTTTTTTGTTTGTTTTGTTTTATTTTGTTTTGTTTTTTTGAGACAAGATCTTGTGGTATGTGTGAGAATTGCCTCAAAGTCATGATTTTCCTGTGTTACACACTGTGGCTGCAACCAGTAAGCTTGACATTCCTTCAGTTGAAGTCTTCAAGACTGTTACCATTAATTAATGGGAAATTTGAATCTATATAAGAACATAAATGTATTCATTAGGAGATCTTTGTAATACTGGGGTACAGAGACAGGTAGATTCCTCAGAGCTCACTGGCCAGACATTCTATTCAATTGGTGAATACTAGATTATGTGAGAGGCTTTGTATCAAGCAACACAGTAAAGAGAGCTGGAGCGATGGCCCAGTGGGTAAAATTTGTAAATCAGTGCTTTCCTATGTGATCAGAATACTACAATGGTTTGGGTGCCAATTATAGCCAGACTTTCTTGGTCCACCAGCTCCCAATAATGACACAAAGACCTTTTGTTAATTATTATAAGAGCTGAGCCTTAGCTTAGTCTGGTTCCCCAAGTAGATCTTACCTTAAATTAAGCCCTTTATATAAATCTACATTCTGCATGATGGATTGACACCTTCTCTCAGTCTGTGGGTCCCAGGATTCTCTTTCTTCCCCCACATTCCTCTTGTGAATCCCTATGCCTGATTCCATCCCAAAGTTGCCATCTCTTCCTGGAAATCTGACTTCCATTGGCTATTGGTCATTCAGCTTTTTACTAAGCCAATCAGAAGGTGTTGAAGGAGTGTTTACAAAATATTGTGCAAAATCTGGCCTATACTCAGATCACTGAAAATGAAGAAATCATCATTTGGATATGTAAAGACAACCTTCACACAGTGCACAAAAGGTCACCCCAACAGAGTATGGTATCATACTATCATGCCATTAATAAATAATCTTTTAGCATAAGATGGCTCAAAATTGGCAGATTCAATATTACAGCCTATCTTCCAGGAACTACAATCTGTTGAGTCTGGGTATGATATTAAAAATATATCATCGATTTATTTGTAATGGCTAGAAATTTTTTGCCTGCTATATATCTCTGAGAAGCCCTAGTTTCTTCAAGTAATTCTATCAAGTCAACTTATTACTACATAATAAACTAAAAAGAAATAGAAAAAGTCCAGCTATCAGTCCTGGGTAGCTTTGAGACGTGTTATCTCTTGTCTGTTGCTGTGTTCACCAGGCTACCTTCTGACCTAGAGTAAGATCTCTATCTCTGGCTTTCATCTCCTGGTAGGAGGTGTTGGAATTACAAATGCTTACAATGCTGCATCCAGCTTGTACATGGGTCATGGGGATTTGAACTCAGTTTCTCAAGTATGAGCAGTAACCTTTACCCACTGGGCCATCTCGCCATCCCTGTTAACCATGTTTCTTGATAGAAAGCTTCTCACAGCATCTAGTACTCAACAATTGACAAGAATGCCTGGCCAGTGAGCTCTGGGGAATCCACCTGTCTCTGCACCCGAGAGCTGGGGGTAGAGATGCTTGCCACATGCCCAGCGATGTTGGTACCCTGAATTTAGATCCTCATGCTTACGTTATAGGCACTTCACTAATGGAGGTACCTCCTCCAACCCCTCCATTTGTTTCCTCCCAAAACATTAGTTTGAATATAGTAGTATAAACACTGTAATGTATGTATGTCTATGACCATAAATCAATCCTATGAAGGAAAGATAGTTTAGATAAGTAGAATTCCTAAGCAAAAAAATATTCACAGCTGTCAATGCAGAGGGAAGACTGTGGACTTGAAAGCCTAGGACCTGAACCCCATTTTTCTTGTGTCACTTATCATTGAGTCATATTGGATGCAGTGCTCCTTTACCCAAATATTACTTTGTGTAATTAAATATTTCCTAAATATTTTTATTAGTAAATCCTTTACAGCATCAACTTTACTACTTCAAGTTTCCTCTGTATCACTGGGGACAAGTGCTCTGGTGGTTGTGGAGGCCTGCCACCACCAAAAGCACTGCATAAAGGTGTTTTTTCCTCTATGACAGCCACAGTCTGCTAGCATTTGATGAAGTGTCAACAATAATTACCTTCCAGTGATGGGAATAACAACATACTTATGGATCAGCTCAATCTCAATGCCAAAACATCTTTATCTCAACCCAAACACCGGCTCTCAGTTGGTTTTCATTTTGCATTTAGTCTTTAGAGACCTCAGAAATTCTGGCTTCAGTTAAGGCCATTTTGGGCAAACATTTCTCAAATAATTAACTGGTTTGCATACTGCAGCAAAACTCAGGCACAGGTCCACAATGGCTTGCAAGTAATGAGTGCTAAGTGTCTTCACGGGAACCTACAATCCACAAACAAAAGAGAAAGGATGAAAGCTTTGGACCACTCTTCTGCTAATGGAAGAACAGGATATAAGCATCAGAGACAACACTAGTGGCCTTGTCCAATGTAGCTTCTGAACCAAGAACCTCTCTAAAAACCTTCATACACATGATCCTATCTCTCAAATATTGTTAATGAATGTACAACACTTGCCAGGTATGATAGGTGGTTTTATGTCAACTTGACAGAAGCTAGATTTGTCTGAGAAGAGGGAGCATCAATTAGGAAATTACCTCCATAATATTGGCATGTTGCAAGCTTGCAGGAGCTTCTCTTAATTAGTGATTGAGGTGAGAGGACCAAGTCTATTGTGGGTGGTGCCGTTTCTGCATTCTCCAGGTTCCTGCTCTGTTTGGGTTACCACCTTGATTTCTCTCACTGGGTTGTGACTCAGGATAAGTAAGACAAATAACCCACCCACACACACACACACACACACAAACTGTTTTAGGTCATTGTATTTTGTCACAGAAATAGAAGAGTAATAGGATACAAAGGCAGCTCATTGCATATGCTGCAAACTTCTCACCCTGCATACTGATCTATCCAAAGCTGCTTTGTGGTTGCATTTTCTTTCTGCATCTCTTAACAAGTTTCCAGCTAGTGATGGTGGTGCTGACGCTCATAGTCAAAGACCATGCACTGAGAACCCCTGACCAGGGGTCTTACCAAACTTCTTCAAGGCTTGCAGGATAACATGTTCTGAGTTGTTTGCAACTGTCTCGCAACAGTGCTCATTCACATATTAAAACTGACGGGGTGGTGAACTAGGAACAAGGCTGTGTTAATAGGAGAGCAGCGGTGTGAATAATCCACTGCTGCGGATAATCCAAAAACCATTTCAGCTTGGTTTTGGAGAGTTTCCAAGTCAGATTTTAATTTTGCACAGCTCTGATTTGCCTCATAAATTGGTTTTGCTAAGGCCAGTGTTAAAATCCAGTGATTGTGGTCTTGGTAAACGTGCGTTTTCCTTGGGAGGGGATGGGGTTTGGCTGCTGACTGGGCAGACAAACCTGGCACTCACAACTCACAGAGCAGACATAAGATCTCCTCCAAAGAATAATGGAGAGCTGAGTGCCCAGAGGACCCTGAAAACTGCAGTTCCTAAGATTATGCATCAAAGTTGGGGCAAACGATGTACTTCCTTCTATACATTTAGGTGGTTTCTCCTGTGCCCTCTGTTGACACCAACATAAAACATAAATGACCAGGAATTGTGAGGGTGACAAATAAATGTTTATCATTTTGCCTTATGGAGATTGTAAAGAAATAAGGCTACCTACAGCTCTCAGGTCTTGTTGTGACTAATAGGCACATGAAAGCTTGTGCTTATAGGCGAGCACAGTTTGAAGATGGTCCACATGAGAATGTCTTAAAAACTTGGGAAACACCTGTTCCTTGCTCAGCACCCCTTACTTAATCCTTCTTGGCATGTGCCTTTGCTGGCCCTCTTGTTCCTTCTTTACCTTATTATCTAATATATCACACAGAAAGACAGTTAAGGGCACACCATCTTGTGAAGCTTTGGAAGACAATGTATCCAGGGCACTGTAAGCAAAGTTAATTTCAGACAGAAATAAGAGCAATGGCATAAGTAAATAAAAGTAGTGATATTACATCAATCGGTGTGCCCTTGTTATGGGGAAAACACTATATTAAATGTCTAAAACAAATTATTTTACAGTAAGTTGTCCAAATCACTTTCATCGTATGTTTCTTTCTTGGCATTACTTTACAGGTGAGAACACCATGGTCCCAGGTGCACTGCAGTGGCAGCCATGTGCTGATTATAGTATGTAAAAATTTTGGCATCAAATTTCATTTTTGTACAATAATATTTTATTCATGTTCTTTGCCTTCTCCAAACTCTTCCTAGAGTCTACTCACTCAGCCTTGTGTTCTTTCTGTCTCAAGCTCTCTGAAAACCGAAAATATCAAAACAAACAAGCAAAAAAATCCTGTAAAACATTTTTAAAAGGCTTCCTGAAACATGAGTACATATGTACCACATACCACTTATGGACGACATCAGTTCTCCCCTGTCTCTTCACTCTTTTGTTTTTAATATATTTTATTGATTTATTCATATTACATCTCAATTGTTACCCCATCCCTTGTATCCTCCCATTCCTCCCTCCCTCCCATTTCCCCCTTAGTCCCCTCCCTTATGACTGTGATTGAGGGGGACCTCCTCCCTCTGTATATGCTCATAGGGTATCAAGTCTCAGAAGAATGACAGCAGGCTGCCTCTTGACTCTTTGGCTACCCTTTTCAGCTCTGGTTGCCAGAACAAGAGGACTTAACTTCACGTGCTCAGAAACATCACACTTCAAAGTTGCGTGTGCTCTGTACACTGCTCGCACCCACTTCTCGGGTCTCTCCCTAGTATTTTCTACTGATAAGATCTGGGGAAAATTATGCTGATACTTGGATCAAAAGTAACTTAGAGATGGAATAGAGCTGCTGGCAGATAAAGAGATAAGGGCAACCCTTTTCCTTTGAGTGGACTCCCCTAGACAAGCAGGCTATACACTTCTCTAATGATGGAGCTATCTGATGTATTTGATAGCAAAACTTATTAACTTTATAGCTTAAAATTGTCGCTGTTTGAAGCTAGAATGTCCTCTACTGGCTCCTATTCTAAGGACTTGGCTGTGATTGGTGGTACCATTTTGTGAAGTATGAAATCCCTGGAAAGTGAAATCCTGCATGGCAGATGTAGACTACTAGGGCTGAGCCCATGAAGATAATAGTTGCCTCAGGTCTAGTCTTTGTTCCTGAGCCCACTAGCACATGAAGATCTCATTACTGCATGCCATGTGCACACACACACACACACACACACACACACACACACACGACACCTCAAACACCTTGCCCATAAAGTTGTTTCCTAGGAAACTCAGGCTTAGGTAAATTGAATTTTGACAGTCCTCTAGTAGATGGTACAGGGTTGCTTTTAGCCCCTGGTAGAAGAGATGAGATGAAGTAGGAGAAATGAGATGGAACGCAGAGTGAGGGTATGTGCCTTTAAAACATGTTCCAGGAAAAGCACTTTGTGGCTCTAATCCATTCAACACAAACACTGCCACAGCTTTTGTAAGCAAAGGAGAGACACAGTGGCAAAATAGGTGGAAAAATGAATGACTTGTTTTTCTTTTGTTACAGAGGACTTCTTACTCTTCTGTGCCTCCAGGCCTGCATTGAACTCAGGGTCCTGGGAATCTGCTGTACTGAGGCCCTGCCTTGTTAAAGACCCTCCCAGCGAAATGAGAAGATGAGCCTCCTGAAGCTAACATCAGAAACTAAATGATCTGTCCAGGTGCTATTGACACCAACTGAACAACAAATAATACACTCAAAACAACAACAGCAACAAAACCCGTGGCTGCTTCCCCAGGAGTAAAGCTGTCTGCAGAACGTGTGGCTCAGAGCCAGCGATAGAAATGAGCAGGTGTGCCTCAAGAGACAGGTTCCAGCACCTTCCCCAAGCAAACAACATTAACATGTGTTTCCTTTCTCCTCTATTCTTGGAAAAATCTGTCCAGTAAACCTAGAAAAAATAAAGAGAGAAAACTCACAAGAAAAGAAGGTAATTCATAATTCTTAGAAAGCATTACTATATATGCTGAAATAAATGAGTTGAAATGTGAAAACATATGTTCTCTTCCATATGTTGAAACAAAGCCAATAATATATATACATACATATACATATATGTATATGTATGTATATATCACCTGATAACAGATGTACATACATGTTCAGTACAACATGAAGACAAATGAAGAAAGACTAGCAGTGAAGGGATGAGGAGGAACTGAATGCAGAGGATTGACACTAGTTATAAAAGAGTATAGAAAGCTGGTTAGCATTTTTTTAGTTGTAATTCTGTCATGGCTGTTTTATAAACATAGTTTGGGTGGTGGATAAGCAGATAAAGTATAGTTGACACTGAATGTGTAAGATTTAATGTGAAGTGCCACAGCTCCCATTCCAAACGCCTACTTTAACTGTCTAGAAGCTCATTGGACTGGAAAGACTTTGGGTCTGGTTCATTTTGGTGTCTGTTGTTTTGATTTGTTTGCATCTTATAGAATTGGAGTGAGGACCTTGGTGAACCACTATGTGGATGCTGGGAATTGAACCTTTGGAAGAGCAGCCAGTGTTCTTAACTGCTGGCCCCTGTGTTTGGAGTCCTTTGTGTTTCGTGTCTTTTTGTTGTTGTTGTTGTTGTTTTGGTTTCATGTATATTTTATTTATTATAATTTATTCACATTATATCCTGATTGTTATCCCCTCCTTCTTATTTTCCCACTCCTGCCCTCCCTCCCTCTTCTGTCTATTCCCCTCCGCTAGACCTCTGATGGGGGTGGCCCTCCTACCCCAACTGTTTGGCAACAGCCTATTAGGTCTCATAAGGATAGCCTGCATCTCATCCTCTGTATGCCCTCTAAGCCATCTTGCCAAGGAGAAGTAACCAAATCGTGGGTAGAAGAGCGCATGTCAGACAGTCAGCAGCAGTCACTGCTCCCCTATCCTTGGCTGGTGCATCACTTTGTTGCACAACTCCCATGTCCAGATCTGCAGGGTTTGTTCGTCTCCCTGTGGGGCTTCTGATCCTTCGAGGTCCTTCCATTCCCCCACTCTTCATACCACTCTCAGTGCTCTACCCAGAGACCAGCATCCAGTCCCAAGATATGTCCCGATCCCTTGCTGGGTAGAGTCTCTCAAAGGACATCTATGTTGGGCTAATATCTACTTATAAGTATGTACCATGCATGACTTTCTGGGTCCGGGTTACCTCACTCAGGATGATCTTTTCTAGTTCCATCCCATTTGCCTGCAAATTTCAAGATTTCCTTGTTTTTAATAGCTGAATACTATTCCATTGTGTAAATGAACCACAGTTTCTTTATGCATTCTTCCGTTGAGGAACACCTAGGTTGTTTCCAGATTCTGGATATAACAAACAAAACTGCTATGAACACAGTTGAGCAAGTGCCCTTGTTGTATGGTGTCCTTTTGTGTATATACCCAGGAGTGGTATGGTTGGGTCTTGAGATAGAGCTATTCCCAATTTTCTGAGAAAGTGCCAGATTGATTTCCACAGTGGTTGTACAAGTTTGCTATCCCATCAGCAATAGAGGAGTGTTCCGCTTTCTCTACATCCTCATCAGCATGTGCTGTCACTTGAGTTTATTATCTTAGCCATTCTGATAGGTGTAAGAAGGAATCTCAGAGTGGTTTTGATTTGCATTTCCCTAATGACTAGGATGTTGAACATTTCTTTAAGTGTTTCTCGGCCATTCAACATTCCTCTGTTGAGAATTCTCTGTTTAGCTCTGTACCCCATTTTTTAATTGGGTTATTTAGTTTTATGGTGTTTAATTTCTTTAGTTCTTCATATATTTTGAATATTAACCCATTGTCAGATGTAGGTTTGGTGAAGATCTTCTCCCAGTCTATAGGCTGTCGTTTTGTTCTGTTGACAGTGTCCTTTGCCTTACAGAAGCTTTTCAGTTTCATGATGTCCCATTTTTTAATTGTTGGTCTTAGAGCCTGAGCTATTGGTGCTCTGTTTAGGAAGTTGTGTCCTGCGCTAATGAGCTCAAGGCTCTTCCCCACCTTTTCTCCTAACAGATTTAGTGTGTCTGGTTTTATAATTGAGGTCTTTAATCCTTTTGGAATTTGTCATTGCATATTCTTCACTTTAGAAAGGCTCCATTTGAGCATGCTGTGTCCCTAGGCCTACTTTTGATTAATCTAGAAGAAACAACTAACAAGATTTACTGACTAGTTGTACTTCCTGAAGTATGTGTCTTCAGCAGACTCAAGAGAGACTTGGTGTTTTCTTCCTAAAGGTTAATCGACATGGATACAGAATTTAGAAGTTATTTAATTCTCCTGCCCCTTGGGAAGGCAATGACCCAATGAAACAAAAGACCAAGTAACTATCTTAGAAGTTCAAGGAAATATGACACTGAATGATTATTTTTGCAGAGTGCTCATTTTTTAGACTACATAAGAACCCCATTTACTGTCTGACTCCCAGATCTCAGCACCAAGTACCAATGCAAAAACATACCATCCAGTAACCAGAGGAGAGCATTCATTACTTCTGCACCAGTTTGACAGACTACATTTTCAGTGCCATCACATTGGGCTGATTCTGTAACAGTAAGATATATACCAAGTCCTGGGGGCAGAGGTAAAAGAGAGTTAAACATTTGAAGGAGATGTTTCCTACCTCTGCCTTCCCTACCTATTCTTCTGGACCAGCTAAGGGAGACTCCTGTAGAGGTAAATATAGACTCATGTTTCAGTTTCAATGCCTTCAATCTTGTTGTCAATTTGTATGAGTACGATTATATTCACTTTACTTGTGGTGGTTGAGTATTGCCTGTGGGCTCTAGAAATCTCAAATCTTACCTTTGTTTCCATTAGAGAGCTTACCATTTTTCACATATTTAAAATTTTTAAATATACATTTATATTATTACACGTATATACAATAAACTACTTATAGCAAGAAGAACCATGATACAATAAGGAATTATATAAATGTTACATTCTTAGTGTTTTGGCTCTTTGTATTTGACAGCCTTGAAGAAAACATCTTTCTTATCTTTGTGTGTCTAAAATTCTGAATGTAAGTCAATCTCCAATGACAATCTTGTCATTATCAACTTAAAACATCTATCTAGACCTAAAAATATCTTGACCCCTAAACAACTAAGCGTCATTGTATAACTAAGCTACCTGGTCTCAACTCTATCAAAGACTTAAGGAATAAGCTTGATCACCTGAGTATGCCAGGAGTGCAGGCCAGTAGCTTTCCAAATGAGAAGATAACAGGGATAGTTTACTACTCTCTATAATGTTGGAGCATGTTCTTCAGCTTTCTGACCCAACGTATCTAATAGACATATTTGTGAGGCAGGAACTATTAAGGGAGCTAACCATCTTATACCAGTATCTTCTATTGTCAGCTCAATCCGAGACCACAACTTTCACTGAATTTCTCAAGCCATCACTTGAAGCCAGTATGTCCTAACCATTGATTTTTTATTTTCATGATAAGTGTACTCTCAGCCCACTCCATCCTTTATCTCAGTGATGTAGTCCTCTAATGGGCTTTCTAGTCTTTGATGGTAAACACAATACAAGTAGCAAGTATGTCTCTTTCCGAGCCTGGAATTCATGGTTTTCACATAACCTGCATGGTAATTCTAGAATATCTGCTCCATTTCAAAAACACTATTACTAAATCCAAGTTTTGAAGGCTTGCCCTAGAAGTAAATTAGGACCATCTCCTAGGCCCATAATTATAATGCTAAATTTTATAAGTAGTGAGCACCCAAATTAGCAAACTTTCTATCATCCTGTTTGCTATTCTGTCTACGTTGATACTACACTGTTTTAGTTAGAATGAAATTGGCCTCATAAGCTAATAAGGACTAACACTATTGGGAGGTGCGGCCTTGTTGGAATAGTTATGGAATTGTTGGAGAAAGTATATCACTGGGTGTGGACTCTGAGGTATCAGATGCTCAGGCTAGGTCGGTGACTCGTTGTCTGTGTTTTCTGCCTTATAATCCAGACGCAGAGCTCTTAGCTGCCTCTCCACCATCATGTCTGCCTCTGTGCCTCCATGCTTCCCACCATGATGACAACGGACTAAACCTCTGTACTATAAGGCAGTCCAACACTGTAGTGTTTAATACTCCTTATCTGAAATGAAAGGTGAACCAAAGACAGTCCTTAAAGCTCACAGAGCAGTTCAAACAGTCTCAGACAGGATAGAATGTGAGGACAGCCCCCAAAGAAGTTAGCTTCTGACCTCCATACATGCATGCTCACACACACACACACACACACACACACACACACACTCACACATGCACACACACATACACATATACGCATACATGTACACACACATGCACATACACGCATACAAATAATCACTTAAATCCTTTCTTTTGCAATAGCAAGCACTTTATAAGAGCAATAGAAACCCTAACTACGACACGTACCTTCATAATTCATCCAAGTTCTACCATGTCAGTGACAACATTCCAAGTATCCAGGGCCTATGGCTTACTTAGCATCTGAGGCCCCCACATACTTCAGCAAGCAGACAACTCCTTGCTATTTATTTCTTGCTATTGATCTGGTAAGCAGGAGAGGGAGCAGAAGCAGAGCTTGAGAAAGACCTACCTCTGTAGTTTCTTTCTGTAACTTCAAGCCAAGCATGAGGGAAGTGGTTGGTCCCCTGGGAAAGTGGAATAGTTATGTGGCCCAGAAAGACATTGGGGTCTGAAAACTAACCTTATTTAAATTCATCTACCCACACATCAACCCAGGCCAGGATCACATTATCTCCACTGGGCCTTTCTTTGCCATAGTGAATTGCCAGGATGAGAGTTTAGGTTTCCTCTAAAAATAGATGCTCTTCCTGTCCTTGGTTGCTCTGCCCTCCAGCTAAAGGTAAAATGTTCTTTTAAATGTTGCCAGGAAGATCTTTGACTCTCATGCATTACATTAAATTGGTTATCTATTCTCTAAGCTTGTCATTTTATCTTTTAAACTACCAGTTGTGATCAGCACATTATCATTATAATTAGTCCTCCCAGGCATCTTCGAATTACTATGGCATTACATGCATGCACACAGTCCTTACACCCTGGTCCTGCCCTGGGGTCATCGCAGGTGAAAATCTCAGCCTATCACAACCACCACTACCACCACGTCATGGGAGGATTGCTGCGGCTTTATCTGCATCATTAACAGTATCCTCAGTACAAATTGGCTCATGAGACTCCATCTCCCAAATCTAGTTCCTGCATCTGCTTCCCAGAACCACTCCCAGTGGCAACTCTGTCAGGCACATTTATTTTTTTAGCAGCTAAAACTAAGGAGGTCAAGGTTAACAGTGGCCTTTGGTGTCCTTTTGTCTAGGACAGCGTGGTCCTTCTTGGTGCTTCTTTTTTTTTTTTTTTTTTTTGTTTGTTTATATCTACTTAACTGTCCCCCAAGACAATTCTCTCTTATCTTCTTTTCTCTCAACCACCCAACCCACTTCTACTCCTAGAATGACAGTCTGAAATCAGTTACAAGGCCAGGCATGGTAGTGCACACCTTTAATCTCAGCACTTAGGAGGCAGAGGCAGGTGGATCTCTGTGAGTTCGACTCCAGCCTGGTCTACAAAGTGAGTCCAGGACAACCAAGGCTACACAGAGAAAGCCTGCCTTGAAAACAAAACAAGAAACTAAAATCAGTTACAGGCCTTGGAGATGGCTCAATGGGTAAAACGCTTGACACATAAGTGTGAGGACCTAAGCTCAAATTTCCAGAGTCCACAGTCCAACACTGTAGTGTTTAATACTCCTTATCTGAAATGAAAGGTGAACCAAAGACAGTCCTTAAAGCTCACAAAGCAGTTCAAACAGTCTCAGACAGGATAGAAGGTGAGGACAACCCCCAAAGAAGTTAGCTTCTGACCTCCATACATGCATGCTCACACACACACACACAGACTCACACATGCACACACACATACACATATACACATACATGTACACACACATGCACATACACGCATACAAATAATCACTTAAATCCTTTCTTTTGCAATAGCAAGCACTAAGAAAATGTTTCTTTTCATTTCTTACTCCAAATTCTAGATTTACAAAATCTACTTGACCATGGTAATAGCCAATGATCTTGGGCACTAAGAAGGTCATGCGATAGGGTAAAAACATAATGGGCCTGTGAGTAGCAGGGAAGTAGAGAAAAGGTTGAGCAGACACAGCAAGCTTTTCAACTCACACTTTCTTCTCTGACAATAGATCAGACAGATTACTGATGTGAGCAAGCAGCTTAGAAAGAACAAAAATGCCCCAGTATTCTTTTTATAAAATCTGCCTCTAGAGAGATAGTATGGCCTAGTCTGAAGATAAATTGAAGAAATGTTCCGTGAAGACAGAAGCCACATTGATGCTGTTCAGTAATGTGTTTCCAGCGCTGATAAAAACACCCAAGTTATAGTCTTTTGCCAGTGAATTTCTTCAGTGAGTACATTAATGTCTCATTCCACACAGACATGTTTTCAAGTCATAGGCACACACACTGTGCTCTTCTGCAGTTAGTTATTCCACCTGTGAGATAGGGGTAAAAACAGCATCTTTTCAGAAGCTTAATCTGAGGGTCAAAATTTGTCACCCACATTCAAACACAAAGTGACCTGGTAAGAGATAGCTCTTATGTAGAGAGGAGGGATGCAATCATGGCTATTGAAATAAAAATCGGGGCCTGGAATGAAGGGTAAGTGGTGCTTTCCTTGAGGACTGGGTGCTTTCAGTTTTTAGGAGAACTGAGATGATACAGGTGAGTAACTGAACCATATGGAAACAACAGCAATAACAACAGCAACAACAACAAACAACAACAGCAGTAACACATTAGATGCTTCAAAATGCTCATAAAGGAAAAATAGCTAAAAGCAGCTGGAGCAGCACACAAAAATAATGCAATTTGCACAGTCTCTATGGACAGCCCTGCGTCTGGAGGCCATTGGTCCCTGCCTAGCCTTCTCCATAAAATCTGCTGTATGTGTGGGAGTGATTTGAGAGAATTAAGCAAACTACAGATGTTGCCTGCACAGAGAAAGCCAAGCCTTCTGTGGATACCAAGCATAAGAGCATAATTTTAAGTTGATGGCTGCTGGAATGAAAGGCACATCTCTCTCCCACCTGCCTTTTAAATTCTTTTCTTTTTCTCTCCATCCCTTGCAAACAGCACAGATGGGGAGGAGAAAAGCAGACGAGTCAAACTGGTACATTACGTGGGCACAAACAAGTTAGGGAAAAACATCTTTGCATGGTGAGAAAAATTCCACTCCTTTCTTGGGCAATTTCTGAAGTATTGGAAACCATGGAAACTAATATAAATGTAGCCAGTGCATTGTACATTCTCAGTCAGAACAATAAAAACACAAACTTAATCAGTTAAAAAAAAGTTAAAAATAAACAGAACTTGGACAACAAACTTTAACAATGCTTCTTATTCCCTCTGAAGAAAGCTTACAGAAATGTAAAGCTCCTTACTTATTATTCCATCAAAAAAAAACTATATCTATACACATAAGTTACCTATATATACATAATGCATATATGATGTATATGGAGTTTGTATCTCATATAATATTCATTATGCACATATGTATAGAACTCTAGAGCTCAGAATATTCCTATCTCAAAGTATTGTTGGACAATAAAATTATATAATAAATGTCTAGAAGAAGTATATTTAGATTATGAATATTAGCTTTCAATAACTCATCTTCACTCCGTCTCAAGAAAAATGTGTTTAAAAATATGATCAGAGACTTAATTTAAATGGGGGAATGGAAAATGTTAAAAACAATAAGGTTGTGATTTATAAGGTCATGAAAAAAATCACTGGGTGTATTGTTTAGGTACAGTTGTAAGACAATTCAGTGTGCAGAAAAGAATATTCAGTTACAAAAAGGGTGACAAAAGAGACTTAACCTTTGTTGGCCCTCACTAGAGGAAGGTAGCAAAGGGGCCAATTATTTTCATTAGAGGAAAAGAAAACATTATTGCCATCTGTACTGTTGCATGGAGATGTCTTAGATGCATGGAGATTGTTGTCAGAAGCATTTCAGGATAAGTCAAGGTGTTTATAAAGTCATCTCCTGAGAAGTCAGCGGTGATGTGATGAAGAAAAAAGAAATCCAAATCACAAGAAAATGTGCACCCTGCCCAATCCAACTCACATCACCAGACACCCCCTCAGGCGTGCGCCACGGACTCTGTGCCAAAACACTAAAATGGCTTGTGTTCCTTCTTCACTCTGGTTTTTCACATCGAAGCTCAGTTTAAGCTTTCATCAAAATCCCTCACCAACTAGGAAGCAGTGGACAGTGCATTGCTCTGAACTGTAAATGGAAGAGTGACCTGGCCTGGCTGTTCAGTGGGTGTTGGCTGATCCCAAGGCAAACCTGATAACCTGGACCCTGACTTTTATATATTAAAGAGAAGTTTGTTTCCTGCCCTACATTTGAAAATTGAAATCTAATGTTGGCTTGTGAAGTAAAATGAAATAAAAACAGCAAGTAAACTGTACACTTGAGAAATTATCCTCACGTTCTTTTGAGGTTTTCACATCCTTGAAGCAGCCGTTTTCTACCTTTAATAAGTTTGAGTTTGCTGTGCTCAGCATAATTGGACACAGCTGCCTGAGTTTTCTGCCAGGGCGTGAGGGAAAATGGAGTTATTATTAGTGCTTGTATTGCAACCTGCCTGGCCAATGTAAATCTTAAGATTCAAGTGTTTATTGGTTGTGAATTTTCCATTGTGAGGGCACCTAGGAAGTCTCTTCACTAATAGGAATCTGGAGGAAGAGGCTGAAAAGCACCCGTATCCAATCACAAAATTAATTGCTTAACCCATCCACAATGTCAGAGTCAAGAATAGACACATTAGACCACACAAAATTGAGCTGTGCTCAAAATGAATAACTGTGGGGAGCAATTTCAAGGACCCACAAGAGAAGCTGCTGATGCTTTAAGTCAGAGGATCTTCTAGAAGCACAACTTCCTGATGGAGCAGGTATGAAATCAGTATTGGTCTGAGGTGTTTTCAGGGCTGACTGGGTCAGTGTGATTTATTTAGGAGACACTGGGAAGTTGTATGGCAGATTTTTTCCCCTGGGGAGACATGAACAAAAGTTTCCTTGACCCAGATGGGAAAAGAACAGACCAAAGTACGGATCCTAAGAAAGCCCAACTCAGGATTGAGCCAATGAGTTTTATTTGGGTTACTATTGGAATGTGGTTGAGGGGTCACTTGAAAAGAGCAGAAACAGCTCAAAAGCAGCTGTAGCACTAAAGTCCATGGAAAAATCTAGAAACCTGGAGCACAGCAAGAAGAGTGTCCATGTGGCACATTGGTCTGCAGCTCTGCCAATCTTTGCTCTTCTAGTTCTGTGGTTCTCAGCCTTCCTGATGCTACAACCCTTTAATACAATTCCTGATGCTGAAGTGACCTCCCAAGCACAAAATTATTTTTGTTACTACTTCATAACTGTAGTTTTGCCACTATGGTAAACTGTAATGTAAATATCCATGCTTTTTGATGGTCTTAGGTGAACCCTGTTGTTCGAGTCCTTCAGTCTGCCTACCTGTGATGTCATTGCTTACCTGCTATGGTTGCGTGGCCCTGCCCAGGGCCATATAAAATGACAAACCATGCACATGTCCCTCTCTCTTACCCCTCTTACTCTTCCTCTCTCTAAAAAGCTAGAGCCAGCCCCCTGTAGCACTGATAGGAAATCTGTTGCAGCCCTACTGTCACCAAGGCTGCTTGCCTTTCCAGGATGGTAGCCTTGGGCTCTGGGGATTTCAGGAGGACTCCATAGAACCGGGACAGGACAGGACAGAATGGGGTCAGCAGAGAGCCTACGACCACCACCTCAGCTGTACTTCCCTAGTGACAGAACCACTGTGGAGCCTGCTGTACAAGCCTGCCCCTGGGCTGGCACATCATGGCAGCCTGCTAGCATTTTAAATCTGCCCACCTTAACAGTTGCCATGTGTTCAGGATGGAGAAGGTACCTGCTCTCCACTCCAGCCAGGTGAGTAGCTGCCATTTTTGTTAGGGACAACCACATGGCTAGCCTCTGCCTTTAAGGACTACCAGATGTCTAGCCACTATCTTTAAGGGCAACCACACAATCCCTACTGGCTTCTGCCCTAGCCCCTCCCCCTACCCACCTCAGATATGCTGGAGATTTCGTGGATATACGCACATGCACACTCGGCCACTATTCCCTAAGCCGTGCCTTCCCAAAGGCAGGCCAGGGAAGGCCAGAGGTGGAGTCAACTACCTACACACAGTGACTGGCTTCAGCAGAGACTGGCAGATGTACAAATTGTGGCCTAAAAGAGCTAAATACACCTGGCTTCCTTTCTCTAAAATTATTTTCCAACTCTTAAAAATAAAAAATTGTCTTTGATTTCTTGTTCTAGTATCAAAAAAATCTTATAATTGTTATTGGGTGTAATGATTGGACTACTTAAAAGTTACTCTCTTTATCTCCTTTTAGATAAAGCAAAAACAAAAACATTTTATTGTACTCTGGTTCTAAATGTTTTTTATTTCAGAGTTATATAAAGATCTATTCAAATTAACAAGATAAATGCTGTTCCTCCTGTTGTCAGCTAACCTGGATTCAACTACAAGCTTACTGACTAATGGGTTTGATAAGGGTTTTTAAGTTATTTTTATAATGTTCTACTGTATTAACATTCATTTGTTTACAATGTTAAAATTTAAATCACTGCCTTAAACCATGTGTATTCTAAAATTCTAAATGTGATATTATTGGTTATACAAAAACTGTTCTATTCTCTTTTATGGACTGTGTTTATGTTTCTAAGGCTCCAACAGGGATAAAAACTAAACATGCTCAAAAATATTTTTTAATTATTCTAAAAACCAATGTAATTAATTGTATTTTCAAAGTCAAACATAGAGTGAGATCATAACATTCTATTTTGTGTTTGCAAAGTATAGTTTAGAGCAGATAACTAGATATAAAGATCGCTTAACTCAAATATGCTAGCCAACCCTCAAACTTGTCAGAGATCTGCTGAATATGCCATTTAACTTGTGTAAATTTATTATAAACACAGAGATTCCCAGATCATAACAATCTCAGATCTCAGAAGACTTGGATACAGTGGCAGGTGGCTCCAACCTGGGTTGTGGTTTCTAGGCACGGAGCAAAACTGCTCACAACATTTCATTGCTCTCTGCTGTGGATCGGCCTAACTGTGGACAAAATGGATACCCAGAGAATAATTGTCTCACATTGCTGAATACATGTCTCTTCCATGTTCACCTTCCACAGAAACAGCCTCGTTCTCTGTGCCTGATGCAAGACTGTCTCTGTCCGTGGTGCCATGCTGCCACAGGAGACAACAGGGACACTGCCCATTCCATGGGATATGACTTAACTAGTCATCTCTGTCATTTTTATTAAATTCCTTTAGATTCCTTTAGGTTACAATTTATCCTTCTGATCACACTGACAGCAAAACTGATGTTAGCTTGGTAGCTAGTAGTTAAGACTACTAGATATTAGATCTCTGTTTTAAAAGGGCAAATGGGTTTGCCTTACTCCCAGACCTCAGGTTGAAGATAAACAGGCTTCAGATATCTTCCCATTCTTTTACCTAAAGGACAGGGACTCCTTACAGCAATTCCACCTATGTTTTAAGCTTCCAAGAAGGTGTTTTAAGAACGTGTTTTAGGTTGGTAAATACAAGTTATGAAGGTCAACATGTCTAAAGGATGACTTGTTTCTTCCTGTTGCTATGCTATTGTTGTATTAACTGTTCAAAGTATTGACATTGATCAATGGAGCTGTGATTTATTAATCAAATTATGGTAAAAAAAATTCCACTATATGATCCTATCAAAGTTCCAAGTTCAAGAGTTTAAGTTTCCTTTTGTTTGTCTTTTTCTTAAAATGTCTCTCTTTGTGCTATCCATGCTTTAACATGAAGCTCTTTTCCCAAGCCTGTACCATGCCACCTGTCTACTGCCTTTTCCTACAATGTGTATGTGTCTAACAATGTATGTATCACTGCAGATTACAAACACTGATGCTGTTGAGTTTATCTCCCTTTACAAACCTAAAAAGATTCCTGTAAGCTGTAGGAGCTCCATCTCTCAGGTCAAATGGAGTCCAGAAAAGTACTGTCAGTCCAACGCCTAAGTTTCTCACCTATCCCCTATTTCTGAGAGTGGGATTCCTGCCCCTTTTCATTGGTTTTGGGACTCCCCTCTCCCTAACTACCTGCTTTCCACCTTTCTGCACCCAACACCAGCTAAATTTCCCCTTTCTAGTCACATAAATGCTTCCCTTTATCCGAAAGAGACAGGTCGACACCTCTCTGGTTCACTGGGAGCCGAGGTACCCAACCCCAAACCTCTTCGCTGACCTACAACTAGGTTTTTCCCATTGGGTGATTTTTCTGATGTAGCTCCCCTCAGCACTCCTTTGTCCTTATCTGCTGCAGGACATGGCTGACATGGCTGACATGGCCTTCCCACTGCTTGAACTTTCAGGGCAGAACTTTTCCTTCCTTTCACTATATAATTGAGACATTTTGATGCTATTGCTTTTTCTTTCTCTCTTTCCCTCTTACGTGGCATCCAAAGCTTGTTTCCAATGAACCTACATTCATATACTTTAACTTAACTTATATAAAAACAATCCAACTTTCCTCATTTTTTAATTATAGGAAAAATAGGGATGTTAGTATTCTGCTTCAGTCCACCTACTTGTGATGTCATTATTTACCTGCCACGGGAGTGTGACCCTGCCCAAGGCCATATAAAAGGACAAACCATCCATGTGGGCCCCTCTTACCCCTTCCTCTCTGTCTCACTCTTCCTGTCTCTGTCTCTGTCTCTGTCTCTCTCTCTCTCTCTCTCTCTCTCTCTCCTCCGCTCTCTCCTCTCGCCTCTCCTCCGCTCTCTCTCCTCCTCTCTCTCTCTCTCTCTCTCTGGGGTACCCTTCCCCTTTCCCCCTTTCCTTCTCTCCCCATACCCATTAACAAACTCCTCTACAGTATAATACCTGCTGCCTGGTACCTTACTATCCCTTATTACCTAATACCTTATATTACCTTATATCTTACTGCCTTAATTATTATATATAACACTGTTCTAGAGTGTTTGCTGGTCTTTGCTTCTTCCTAGCTGCTGGCTTGGTCTCTGGTTCTTCCAGATAGTTGGGCTTCTTTGAGAGTTTTCCTTGCAGCCTGGCTCACCTAAAAGTGACCTCAGCAATCTTGTCTGCTTACATACTCTTGGGGATGGGCATTTCCTGAAGCCAGTTTGAGTTATTTTCCTCTTGTTTGATGGAGCTCCTCCTTAGAGTGGAGTGGGACACCTGTCCGTAAAACATTGTTTCACTTCTCTGTAAACATCTAATGCTAAAATGTCCCATCATGTCCATTTCTTCCCATTTACATTCCATGCTGTAAGAAATGTCCCTCCAGAATGGTTGGTTTCAACTTTGGAGGAAACTGTGACACAATAGAATAGTGATAAAGGGAAAGGAAGGTGGCCAGGTAACAGTATATCATTAAGCCAGCTGCCACAAAGGGCGAACAGAACTTAGCCTCATAGAGGAACAGGAAGATTTCACTAAAGACTATTTGTAGTTCTCTTACCCAGTGGGTAAGGGAGCTGAGGTGTTCACACACTGACTCCTGAAGGCTATTCCCCTGTTTTGCTTTGTGTTTAAACCCTTGGCATTTCTCAACTTCTAGGAATAGAAGTAGGGCCACCTTTTATTATTTTGGGGAAAACCCCTCAGGCAAAATAAATGCACATATTGGCAATGGAAGTTGTATACAACACAGCAAGAGGCTGCAAAAATGGTATTAAGATACTAACAGAGAATGCCTTAAAGCTCCTGTAAGTACAAGGATGTGGAAGTTAAAATCCTTAGTCTTCCAGATTAGTAGTAACTTTGGGGACTTTTGTGTAAATTGATAACCAAAAGTAGTTAAGGGATGTTTTAAGTAAGTACCTGAGGGCAAATTGGGGTAGAAATCATCACAGGCACACTATTGTACCCTTAGTCACATGGAATTGGCAGACGTTTTCTTCAGATGGCCAGAGAGAAAATATTCCTGGCAGTTCAGCTCACACAGTCTCTGGAACATATTCCACCTTGTTTTGTATTTGTTTGTCTTAACAATCATTCTTTAAAAGAAACTTACTTGGGATTCATGATATATTATAAGTGTGTGTGTGTGTCTGGAGATCTGTTCCATTAGTCATACTTCGAAACAGTAAATTCCAATTCCATTTTACAGATAAATGATTTGAAGCTTTCGCCCATTAGTTTGCACATTCTGTAAGAAATGGCGTCCGATCTGCTTTGTTTAATTTGCTATTGTCAACATCTTGCTAAAAGAGTTCTTTGCATGTGGACGTCATTTAATAATTTTTCAATGAATGAATAGTTCAAACAGCAGTTCTGGCTGAGAGAACACATCACAATTATTCATAAGCACTGGCAGTGGCTCCTTTGTCAGGCTTTATGTGCCCATCGTTTACAAATCCGTTAAGGTCTCAGTGATTCACAAAACCTGAGGAGAAATCAAATGTCTTTAGTGTATAGCATGGTGTATAAAGAACACCACTAAAAAATGTGGCCTGGTTCCCATGCAGGCTGAATAAATATGAATAATTCCTGGTATTTCTGTTTGGGCAATCATTAACCGATCTTGAGGTAGAAAGAGATTTACATAGTTAAGAAATTTGGTCAATGCATCTAGGTACACAGAGAATAAACACTGAGAAGAGCTAAGGTTGCCACTGTCATGTTGGAAAATAATCAGCAGAGTGAATGACACAGAGACCAGTGTGTGTTAGGCAAGAAGCCAGGAAGAATGCACCTTCAACTGAGCTTTGCAAAATAGAAACAGATTCTACCACCAGATTGCCTACACCCATCCTGGAGAGATGGATGTAGTCAAAATAAAACACTACACCAGCTTAACACACAGCTCACTCAGCTGTGGGGTGTGCAGTGTCTGACATGTTTCCTTTGTTAAACCCCAAACATCCTTGCGGTATTACTCTGTACATTCAGAGAGAAAGGCCTTGAGATATTGAAGGACTTATCTAACTAGGATTAAATCATATTACTCTGGATCTGACTGGGGTTGGGGTTATTTGTTTGCTTGCTTGCTTGCTTGCTTGCTTATTTTGTGACAAGGCTTTACCATATTGTCCAGGTTGATCACAAACTAACAATCCTTCTGCCTCATGCTTTCAAGTACTGGGTACAGACAAGGCTTCCCATATCTAGCTCCAGTGTGACTATTTAATGAACTTAAGTCAACAGTATTTTATGCTGAAAGACAGTGAATCAAAGATGGGATAGGTTCCATGGCTATGGCTTTGCCCCACAGTTCTGGCCCTTTATCTGGGGACAGTATGTGACTTAGCCATTCCCAAGAGGGTTAGTCTGAAGGACAGGCATAAGGAACTCCCGGGAGTGAGAGTGCCAGGCCTCTCTTTCTCATTTCCAAAAGCCATCCTTGCTGAGGAACTGTTTATAATCTGGAAAGAGGACTGCCTCCTCCTGGGAGGATTACTTATTCAGAGAACTGCCCTAGTTGTTTTAGTTCTAGAAGGGCCTGAACTGGGCAGAACTGGGCATGGCAGACCTGTTGTGGTTGCATCTATTACCTCACCAGTCCAAGTTCTTTCTTTGGCTCTATTTAGGAACCACCTGCTCTCCTGAGGAGTGCTATCATGGGATGGGCTCCAGCTACCATCTCCTGGCTCAGAAGCAGGTCCTTCATTTTTGTGTGAGATACTATAAACTGTCAAGACACAAAGGCTTTGGTAACATCGAGTTTCTGTGGACAAAAGAATGCCTCTAACCTTTTGAAAGACTCCTGGCATCTCCAAAGTACCTGATAATTCTGAGGACACCAGCTTCAATGAATCTACCCTGATAGACTTCGAAGTATGACCCTCATCTCAGATGAGGCTTTCTGTTCTGCTTTTTTTAAAAGACAAACTATGTGTATTTGAGGAGATCTTACTGCAAATACATTGCTAGCAGTCATTATGATAAATGAAATAATGTGTGTATGTGTGCAGTGTGTGTGTGTGTGTGTGTGTGTGTGCAGTGTGGGTGCAATGTGTGTGTATGTGTGCAGTGTGGGTGCAGTGTATGTAAAAGATCATAACAAAGAATATCAAGGAAGAAAGTTGATCTGGAAAATGTATCAGACATAGTTTGAATAAAATCAAAGCAAAAGAAATGATGACATTGATTCTACTGAAGTTAAATATAAAATAAGGCCATCTAAAGGGGAAGCCACACCCATACCAGTGGAGAATAATGCAGTATTAAAACATAGTAAGGAACAAATCATCAGAATTACCAAGAGAGATTAAAAGAAACACATGGAAATATGAAAATTTAATAGAACACTTGGGCGTTTGCAAATGTGCATCGGCATAGCACGTATAAGCAATATATAGAGGAGTCTCATGCAGTGCACAATTATGCATATAATGGATTTTCACATACTACAAAAACTATCTCATTTTTAAAGATTACAGAACATTTACCTAAATTGGTTATATTTCATTACTATAAGACCCATGTTAGTTCTCCAAGGTAGAATTACTTTCTACTTCCTCTGATAACAATCCAATAAAAGCCAACATTAAACAATAAAAGTGTATTTCAAAAACCGACACAGGAAAAATTTTAAAAGAAAAATCAAAACTATAATTACAAGCTATTTAGAAAATAATGGCATTGAAATTCCTATAGTGTAGAAAACAGTTAAAGCCAAAAGAAAGAAATGCACACCTTTGAACTAGACCAATATTTTAAAAGAAACAAGAGTTTAAATACATTAGACTTTTAACCTCAAGATTAAAAAAAAAAAACATTATAGTGAATTTGAGGTGTTCTAAAAAAATTATTAATAAAAAATTAATCACAAAAACATAGTCAAACAAAGGCCAAACATTGATGTTTGAGTTTAATTTTTCAGAGAGGCACAGATGACTCTGGCCTGATAATATCAAGAGACCTTAAGAAAAGAAAAACCAACGTAAAAAATTATAGTGTGAATTTGGTATTAGCATCTTCATCTTGTGATTAGATATGGGATGAAGGCAGCTGTGTAACATATGCTGCTTTGTACATACGGAGCAGGTACTATAAAACACAAAGTATATAAATAAAAGAGGACAAGTTCTAGAAAAATAAAAGTAGCAGGGGCCTATTAAAGGAGAGAAAACCAAATTCAAACAAACCAATGACTGCATTCCAAAGAACATGGGAAATGCTGAAGATTGCTTCTAAAATTAAATCTGGTTTCAAATACACTAGTACATTAAAATAATAAAATGTGAGTTAAGGGACAATTAGCCTGTTTGAAGCATCAGCTCCCATATCCACTGTCTTATGAAGCTGCATGGATTATGACTGGTGTGTCTCCATCTTCTCAGCTATGATGTGTTAATACCACTAACCTCGTGGAATTGTAGTGAAAATTTCAGAAGATTGCATACATAAAATATTTAGTAATATTTATTGAATGTAGAACAATAAAACTTAGTATTAAGCACTCAATAAATGTAACTTTTTCATTTTATTATTCTCCTTTCACAACTGCAAGGAGAATTTATTTTTAAATGTATACTAACACATTTTATTACATCAATGGATCAAAAGGATTTTGGAAAACTGTGATTATCTTAGTATATTCTAAATAGTACTAATACAATATAATACATACTCTTCATAAAACACTGAGCTCTAGGAGATGAGAAATGTACAAATAGTATTTAACAAATTGAAAATTTTAATTATAGAATAAAAAATAGATTATGCTTCTTAATCAGATTTCCATTTGAAAGTGAAGTCAGTCAGTGAACATTTCAATGCTCTTCATTTAAGAAATCATGTAAAATCAACAACAAAAATGTATTCCATTTTTAGCTAAAGAGAAAGCTATAGCCTCAAGTCTTAAGACTTGTCAGAGGACTGACGAAAGCCATGGAGTAAAATCAGAAGCCATAGCCTCAGATCACAGCTGCTCAAAGCACAAATCTCCAAGATGAAGGTGGAAATCATTGACCAGGGTTAATCCAAAAGGATTCTATGCTGCCATCGGGTGTCCCCAGAAGCATCTCTCATGCACCCAGAAAAAGAAACAACATAGAAATAAAAATTCCGATAAGCAAACCAGTTCAGAAATCAGCCTGTGTTTGGAAGCAGTTGATGTGGCATCCCCGACCATTTTGTATATTATACCTTGTATACGTACATGGGAGAAGTAAAATCTAAAGCAAAGCTCAGGTCAAAGGGCAAATGTCTGGATACTCCTTTCCCAACAGAAACTACAATAATTAGTTGTTCTTAGAAAAAGTATTTCAAAATGAGTGATTAAAACACACACACACACACACACACACACACACACACACACACACACACACACACACCCAGATCTGTGCAAACTATTCAGAGAGAGAGAGAGTGAGAGAGGGAGGGAGGGAAGGAGGGAGGGACACAGAGGGAAGGAGAGAGGAAGACAGAGAGAGAGAAGGTGGTAATCTGGTCAAGAAATTGTACTATAGAAACGTGGGAAAGTCCATCCAATATGCTAAAAGCTAACAAAATGGACATGAGTCTATGGACGATGATGAAAAAGAAGTCACAGCAAGGTGACAGAAGCATGTGGAATCCATTCACACATTCAGGAGAACAACAAAAACAACGAAGTCCCCAGTATGAAATGAAGTAAAATCAGAATACACTTAGACATTGTGTTAAAAACAAACAAAAACAAAAACAAAACAAAACAAAAACACCCACTGAATTAGAGGGTAGGAGACACTTTTTTTTTTTTAAGGAAATAAAATAATCTGGAAACAGAATAAAAAGCATTTGAGAAAGTTCTAACTTACAACAATAGCTGATTTATTGATTTATAATAATATTTATCACTGAATATATCAGACATAACATAGCTTAAGACAAAATCATTAAAAGGTTGACACTAGTCTAAAGAATGGAAACTGGGTATGGTGACTGATGCCTGTAACACAAAGCAGAAGAACTGCTGTAAATGTGACAGTTTGTGTCTCTACCTTGTGCTACTTAGAACATTTGAGAATGGCATGATCTTATGGCCTGAAGTCCTGACCATCCCAGAAACAGCAACAACAACAACGAATTGGTTTGGGACCTCAAAAGCTATTTTTTTTTTCTTAACTGTTCTTAAGAAAGTCTGTGGCCTCTCTCTCTGGGGTTAGAGAAACATAAAAACACTGCCCATATTTGGAATCCACAATGACACGGGGTCCAACGGGCATCTCAGCTTCCACTTAATGACCATTTCCACAGCTCACCACAAACAATTCAAAGGACTGACACCATGCTAAGCAGAACAAACCAGAAAAGAAAGCAGAATTCAGCTTCCCTCAGGCACAGAACTTGCATTTGGAATCCAAGGAATGTTTATTTAAAATGTGGTCGAGGAGTTGAAGCCCAGCTCTGCCTCTCTGGAAGAGAAGACATTCATTCTACATCATAGGGCACTTCACAGAAGGTGGCTGGGGGTGATGACACGGAAGGAAATGGCGGGCAGATAGAAGTTAAAGAGAGCCAAATGGGAGCCACAGATGATGGCTGGGGTGGTGGAAGCGGTGGTGAGAAAGTAGGGATGGAGGGAACCAGGTATGAACAGAAGGGAGGGGCAGAGGGAGAAAGCAGGAAAGGGGTGGACGGAGGAAGGAAGGAGATCAGATGGTGTTTCCTTCCAAAGCACCAGACCCACAGTTTCAGAGGAAAATTATATATCTTGAAGAAAATCAAAGCAATATTATTTAAAGTTTTCCAAAATATAAGAAACTAAGAAAAGCTGAATAATTTTATTTACCTTCTCATTTCTCTAAAAGTTTATTTACATTTATAGTAATTTAATAATTGTGTTTAGTCTTTAGAATTTTGTACATGGACACGATCGTGAGGAAACCCTGCTGTAGCAGTTGAAGCCTGGTGTTTCAGGATAACCTCTGAGCTCCATTTAAAATGATGGAGTCCCTTTGTCAGCAGTGAGCAGGGCTCCCTCTTCTCTGGGTGATCTGGAGGCAGAACCCCCACATCCTCTGCCACATTGTCCTTAAGGAAAAAACAGGGTTCGCTCCCTTGCTCTCACCTGTTCAGCAAGCACACCTGGAGATAGCCGTCCTATGCTAAGAAGATGTCTTGGTGTCTTGGCTCTCAACTAATGACTTTTAGCTGTGCCTAGAGTTCTTCCCCCACCTACGGGACAATTAAGTACTGTGTTCCCCCTTACGATAGGACTTTGCTACTGTATGTAAACCAAGTATTGCTAGCACCCCTAGCCGCGGTGACTCAAACACATTCACCCTCAACCCCACACCCTACCCCCACGGCCAAGGTTTATAATTCTCTCTTTCACGTGAAATAAAGGGACCTAGCAAGATTCACCATGTATTCTGGAGGAGGAAAGGCTTCTCTCTTCCCTGAAGGCCAATGCAGACTTCGGCCATCTCTCTTGACTGCCAAGCTGCCATGAGCTTCCACTGTTCTCCACCCACCACAGTGCTCCTCTGTGGGAGCAAGTGGCTGGCTGCTCCCACCTCTGCCTCTCTCAGTTTCAGAGCTCCAAGCAAGCCTCCTTTACTGGCCCTTGTTGCTGCCTGGCTCATACTCCACTGGGCACGTCACCCCTTTTCTGCTGGAGAAAAGTACATGTCCATTTCTCTCCTGTCAGCAGCAGAGGGGAACACAGAATGACATACAATTACACACAGTCATATATGTATTTCTCTTCTAATTGCCCCTATAGCCCTCGAGATGTCCTCAACCCAATTTCATGTCTTACTTTTTATTTATGTAATTATTTATTTTCATAACTAAGTCGAATTGGTGTTGCTTATGTTTGTATGAATGTGTATTTACACTGGGGCGTAAATGTAAGTATGTTAGAATTCTTGCTGTATCATAAATGTAAATATCTACAAATAGATCTTTAACCAAAAGATCCAACAGTAAGAATTATAGGCAACTAAGGAATGATGAGGGTGGGAGAAAATAGCCTTCTCAGGGAAGAGTCCACCCAGTTCATTATTCAATACTAAATATTTAGCCCTGAAATCATATAAATATAAGTAACATTATACAGACTGATGAGATTGTGTTTACACATTTATAAATATATATTTCCGTATTTCCTATGTATACATTTGCATATAAATATTTACACATAGAATATGTATTTATGTATTTCCAAATTAAATAAAAATATATCAGAAGCTATGATTTGAGAAAGAATAAGGCAGGAGGGCATATGAGATGGGTTGGAGGGAGGAAGAGGAAAGAAGTAATTGTTGTAAATGCTTTAATTTTAAATAAATATAAAAACAAATTCAAAACAAAGAAATACATTAAAAAACATTGTAATGTTTTCATAAAATGGAACATTTTCCATTATATCTATATAAGCTACTGAATAGAAATAAGGACAAAAATCCAAGGGAAAATGCTCCAGGAAAAAGGAATCTGTAGGCAGGAAACCACTGACGGATAACCAAAACAAAAAAGTTGTTCTCAACTACACAAGCATTGAAAAATGCACATTAGAATGAAATCTCATGTCACAGCCATCAGATTACAAAGTTACAACTTGGTACAGACCTAGATTTAGTGTGTGGTCAGGAAATGCAAAACACAAATACACCCCATTGCTTATTAAATATTTCACTATCAAAGGTGTTCAAAAACAATTGTCTTAGGGTTCCTCTTGCTGTGAAGAGACACCACGACCACAGCACCCCCCTTTTTTTATTAATTTATTCTTGTTACATCTCAATGTTTATCCCATTCCTTGTATCCTCCAATTCCTCTCCCCCCCCCCCCCCATTTTTCCATTATTCTCCTCCCCTATGATGTTCCTGAGGGGGATTACCTCCCCCTGTATATTCTCATCGGGTATCAAGTCTCTTATTGGCAACCTGCTGTCCTTCCTCTGAGTGCCACCCAGTCTCCCCCTCCAGGGGACATGGTCAAATGTGAGGCACCAGAGTATGTGAGGAAGTCATATCACACTCTCCACTCAACTGTGGAGAATATTCTGACCATTGGCTAGATCTGGGAAGGGGTTTAAAGTTTACCTCCTGTTTTGTCCTTGGCTGTTGCCTTAGTTTGAGCGGGACCCCTGGGCCCAAATCTGCCTATCATATTGTTCTACTTGTAGGTTTCTAGGGCCCTCTGTATCCTTTTATTTTGCTATTCTCCCATATACACAGCAAGCCAATAGCCAAAATCAAAGTAAATGGTGAGATACTCAAGGAAATTCCTCTAAAATCGGGAACAAGGCAAGGCTGTCCACTCTCTCCATATCTCTTCAATATAGTACTCGAAGTTCTAGCCAGAGCAATAAGACAACAAAAGGAGATCAAGGGTATCCAAATGGGAAAGGAGAAAGTCAAATTATCCCTATTTGCAGATGATATGATAGTGTACATAAGTGACCCACAGCAACTCTTATAAGGGAAACCACTTAATTAGAGCTGCCTTACAGTTGACAGCATTAGTCTATTGTCATCATGCTGGGGAGCATGGAGGTGCACAGGCACACATGGTGCTGGAGAGGCAGCTGAGAGTTCTACATCAAGATCAGCAGGCAGCAGGAAGAGAGAAAAGTCACTGGAACCAGCGTGAGATTCTGAAACTCCAAAGCCCACCCCCAACCTCTCCCACCCCGTGACACAGTTCACACCTACTTCAAAGAGTCCATACCTCTTAATAGCAGCACTCCCTGGTGACTAAGTATTCAAATCCATGAACTTCTGGGGGCCATTCTATTTTAAACCACCATAACTATGTAGCATTATTTCTAGAAATTCAACTGTCATAGTCTTTATGAATGAGCTATTGTACTCTAGGAATTTTTATACCTATAAAAAGCATACTCAGCTGTTCTACATAGTAGTACTGTCTGTATTACTTGTTCACCAACCTTAAAACGGCTGACCATCATGGATACCACAAAGGAACTGAATATACTTAGAATAAATTACATATAATAGATAAACAGTCTGTAGATAGATTGGAATATAATAGATTACAGATAAATAAATATATAGATTATAAATAAGTTATGAATAGATATAGCTAGAAGATAGATGATTGATTTTATATATAGAGGATATAGATAGACAGACAGATAGATAGATAGATAGATAGATAGATAGATAGATAGACAGATAGATAGACAGATAGACAGATAGATAAACAGACAGATAGATAGATAGACAGACAGATACATAGATAGATCGATAGACAGACAGACAGATAGATAGACAGACAGACAGATAGATAGATATATAGACAGACAGATAGACAGATAGACAGATAGATAGACAGATAGACAGATAGATAGACAGATAGACAGACAGATAGATAGACAGATAGACAGATAGATGATAGACAGACAGATAGATAGACAGATAGATGATAGACTATAGATAAATAGGTGATAAGATAGCTGATAGGTAAATAAGAAGATCTTTAAAAGAACATATAAAATATTAGAAGTAAGACGGGTTCTTAGGATTTTATGATATAAGTTACTTAGAAAACATAATTCTTTACTTATAAAATTCATATCATATGAATATTTATTTTTCTATTCATATACGAGAACTTTCTGAGGTGAGTACCTATTTGGGAAGGTGGGGAAAAGGGTAAGATAAGCAAGACCTAAACTCTGCTTGTGAGAATATGTCCTGAATGCCCTGCACCAGAGGCTTTAAAACTAGCAAAATCATGATGTGGAAGGTAAGTTAGTGCATTAGAGCAGTATATAACAGAACTTAAGTGAGTGAAAGCATTATGCAAAACAGCACATCCGAGTCATGTCTATTTTGTCTGGGATATGTAATGACTGCACAGAACAAAAGACAGATGGGCGTTCACAACAAAGACGTCCGCAGGCGGAGAGGCTCCCATTCACTGCTTCTAGTTTTCAAAGTTTCACGTTGTTACTAAAACCTTTGGTTTAATGATAAAATCAATAATAACTGCTAAAGAAAGACATGGCCAAAAGCACCAGGGGAGAATGAAAGAACATCTAATTTCAAACCTTAGCTCTCTAGTTATCATCTAAAATGGACACTATAGGGCCATCACATTTCAAGACTGGAAGATGATAATAATAATAATAATAACAACAACAACAACAACAACAACAATGGTGGAAAAATAAAATAAAAAATAAAACCATAGCACAAGTTTGTTAGTTTGACAAAAATATTATACAAAACAATTGGGCTTAAGTATGTTTCAGAATTCATATTTTTGTTTTATTGATACAATAATGTAGAAGTAGTACATCATATATCTTCTCGTAAATGGCCAATTATATACTTCTTAAGTGAAACAGTAATAGTCCCACTAATGAGAATAATTAAGTAATAGTCCTAGGTCAATTCAGGTTAAGATGTTAAATTATCTCAAACCACACTGGTTTTTGCCACCAAGCACATTAAAAAGTAATGTATGGTCGTTCCTGAGGGATTTTTAGTATCAGATTTTCAGAGGAGGAATTTAGATGGATAATCTTAATTAAATGTTGAAAGTCAGAATAGATCAACTCACTGTCTTCACATAAATGAATCCTGCAACAAAAAGGCCTGGATGTTTCAAGAGCATTGAAACTAGAATTTATTCAGAATCAGTGGTTGGCAAATGCAAGTATGAGAACCCAGTAAGAATAGCTTGCGCTCTGGAGCAAGGAATGCCTACTAAGACAGCATTTACGGGTTTATTCAGAGTTGTTTGTGTGAGTTCTCCAGGGAAGATATGAACAAATGTCTATTTGCCCAGACAAAGTAAAGAACTACTACTGGAGCTAGGGTGGTGGACCAACAACCAAGCCTGGCTCCCTACAGATGCAAAGATGAGGGTTGCAACCCTCTACATAATCAAAGAAGAGTCTCTTCCCTAAGTCATTGCTAGCCCCTTCTTATGGAGGCAAAAAGCGGCAACAACCTGGCGACCTGCCCCTTCCCACGTTGGGCTGGCTCAGTCAGGTTCTCCATCAGGGAAACACAGCAGCTCAGATGTCGATACATGATATACACTAAGAGGAAGGAGAAGTGAGGGGGACTGAGTTGATCAATGATCGTCCCGAGAGGAAACTTTCGAAGTTCTGAGCATGAAAACCAGAAAAGTCGATTCTAGGCTTTCCACGGAACCACTGTCCGCAAGCTCTCCCAGCCGTACCTAATTGTGCATTTATCCTCCCGAAAGTGAACGCTGGCTCCTCCATTGAGCAAGGCTGTCAACTGTCACAGCTGCCAAGCCAACAGATGGTGTGGGCTGGTTTCGCCCGCAGTTTCCAAATGTAAAAATATAGTCATTTAGAGGTTTTCTATGCACATCCATCTCCCCATTAATCTTCTAAGAGCAACTGCAAATGGGTGACTTCTATGTGATGTTTAGCGCTGTCCTGGCTACCTTCTTTCTCACACTTCCAGCCCACCTGACAACTAGCACTTCACTAGAAGTAGCAATGTGCAAAGAACTTTGAGACCCTTTTGTATCGAAAGTTCCTCCTTAGCTCGAGGATTTACGCTTTCTACATCCTTGTAAGCAAAGCCTGTTTGCAGTAGGTTATTTGCTATCTGGAGTAACACAAGGCGACATGGCACACAAAGGGCTAATGAGTATTCTTAAATTCATTTGAAATCAAATCCAGTTTGTAGGATATATTCATGAGTAACAAGACCATACTCACAGGTAAACAAAAGCAAACTCAAATTCTGCTTCTAAACTGCCATAAGTCTCATGGTGACTTTTCATTACTTTTCTTGGCTGTCACCGCTACAATGAACAATCAACAGTTACTAATCTTTAAATTTTCTCTCAACTTGAAGGTAGCGAAAGTCTCAAAACAGATCCATGGCAGTGCTGCTTCCATTCTCCAACTCATTTTTAAAGTTCTTACCAAACTAATCTCTTTAAAGCACGGGTTCTAACAGCATCCTCTTATCAGCTGAAAAGCATGCCAAGAGTCTTCTGGGTAGCTTTCTTTCACTATTGGATCCCAAATGTTTTCTTATCCCACTGGTTGAAGCCTGGACATCTGGGGGGATAAGTGCTTGAAAATATTCTTATTGGCATGTATACAATTATGCTTTTCATGGAGTTTGTCAAGAAGACCTTAGGGCATAATTGATGCCTTTGTCACTTTGGGATAGTCTTACATAAGAAAAAAATGATATCACACTCAAAAAATAAGGGATGGGTTATAAAGAGAATAGCGAGCTAAGAATTTTAAGTTATGTAAACTACTAAGTGGATATTGAGATAGACAACTTAAATAGTCGCTTAAGGAAACCAAGTTGGGTAGTTTCTGGAGAGATATTACAAACCAAAGTCCCACAGTCACAGTTATAACATCCATTTTTCTAGGTTTCACTCTGTCTTTAGTCCTGTTGGAATTTGGGGAGCTCTAACACCTTCTGGAAAATTCCATCACATAAGCACTCCAAACTGAATGTGAAGCAGCCCGACATGCTCCTAACTTCTGATTTCTGACTCCAGTTACTGCCAATTGTCCCAGTCAGAAATTTCTAACTTACTTTTCATCATTCTCATTCAAGGATACAAAAGTCCCGAAGTTCAACACTCACGAAACAGACTGTGAACTCAAAGACACACCACCCACAGCCTGTGTGTGTGTGTGTGTGTGTGTGTGTGTGTGTGTGATGTGATTTTGCTGTTCAGTTTGTGATTTCACCTGCACAGTGTTAGCCTTCACACCTTTACAAAGTTTAAAATTCAGGAGATCTGGCATAAAACTTTTGATGTTCAGGTTTTCTTGAAAAATTTACTTTGACAATGATGACTTTACACTCCCATAAAATAATAAATTGGATTGAAATAAATATGGACGCCTCCTCCAGATAAGGCAAAGATACCTTGCCTGTTGGATTATATTATCCCCACCTTTTCTATCATCTAACATCTATAAGCGACTTCACATCTTCAAAGCCATCTACCTGGTTGGTGTAGACACTGGAGTTTATGACACCTGGTGGAATAACCTGTAGATACCTAAAGGCACCCTTCCTTCCCCCTTTGACTTTGAGTGCTTGCCCTGATGCCGATAGCTCCCCCACAGTGCACGTGTGTCACGATACATCAGAAATTATGCAACTCAGTCTAGAGTCCATTTTCTGGTGAGCCTTTCCTAATTTCCAAAAGTGGTGTGCTTCTTTTCTGTGTGCCCCAGAAGCATTTATTAAATGCATTTTGTTCCCCCTTGGGGAAAAAAATAAAACTTTGCTCCTCGAATGTTAGAAATGTGTATTTCTATGTTTTATTCAGCACTCTTTCAAAGTTGTAATGCTTGTCTATGACCCATCTCAACATTATTTTAATTAAGTTAAAATAATTAATTTTACATTTTCTAATTAGGGGTACAAGGTCTGGTTTCACTTGTTTTAATTAGAATTGTGAGGTGTAATTTACATCTAAAAAATATACTCTTTTGAGGATACACATTCATGGGTTTTTGTGTTGCTGTAACCAGTGTCAGACAAGGAGCACCTGGGAGCTGCCATGAAGGGAGCAGCTTCCCCCAGTAGACAAGCAGGACTTCTCAGACCTCATTGTATTGGTGACTTCATCTGAACTCTCTGGCATCTCCCGGCCGATTCCTATTGTTCCTTTGGCTTGACCAAAGCCAGGGGAGTCTCAGGGATCTGACAATGGGCAGCCTACTTCTCTAGGGGTCACACCTAACAATATCAGCCATATCCCTAAGCATGTTTTTGGCTTTGGCCTCACATCTACTTTTCTTTTCATGACATATGTCAAATATTTTGTCTAGTCTTAAATGTAGGCTTTTTAACAAAACCTGTCATCGTTATTTATATTATGAATATAACACCCAGTGCTTCATTCCATATTTGGTAACAAGTATTTGTTAGAAAAAAAAGTTATATATTGAATATTTTGTATATTGAAATCCCTAACCTCATTTGTTGAAAATCAATTGGTCATATATGTGCACATACCTGCAAAATATCTATTCTATTCACATACCTGGTCGGTTACTACAGCTTTATAGTTTGCCATAAAAGCAGATAATAGATGTTGTTTAACTTGCACCTTACCTTTCAAAATATTTTTAATTCTTTGGAATCACCTCATTGTTCGCCACAAAAATTTCATTGTGTATTTAGACTTATATCCAGTTCCAATTTGGCAATGCCCTATGTAGACGCTCCTGGCTTCAAGGTTACAGAGATTCACCTTGAGTACTAGCATTAAAAGTGTGTACCAACATGCCCAACTAGAAATTACTTTTTAGTATTGAATTTCAAATTTAGGAAGGTGTTATGCTTCCCTATCATCCAAACCTTCTTTACTTTCTCACAGCAAGGCTTTAAAACTTTCACAGAATTTGCCCATACCTGGCAAACTGTAATGTTTTGGGTGTTGCTTTAAAATAGTTTTTCTTCTTTCTGTTAGTATATAAAATATAATTTCATGTATTTGAATTTGGAATTTTAATGTGAAGAAATTCTATTTATGAATTTCATATCCCTAATAGGTAAAATAGTCTTTTCTATTTATGTTCTGATCAGTTTGGGTTAATTGTGTCTTTTAAGAAATTTGTGCTAAGTCATAGTGGCACATGCCTTTAATTCCAGACAAAGGCAGATGGATCTCTGAGTTCAAGGCCACTTTGATCTAACATAGACCAAGAGTTCCAGACAGTTGAAACCCTGTCTCAAAAAAAAAGTTAAAGTTGTACTAACATTCTTCAATACATAACATTAAGTTGTTCACAATGTTCTCTGACTGTATCTATCATGTTGTCAGCAGTGAAGGAGGTAGAAACACTGTTCTAGAAGCCTGAAAAGCCCCCTTAATGTTTTAGTGACGTCAACTTAGGTAAATCTAGAATTATTGGCTTTGATTACAGGAGAAATTATCAAGATTAGACAGCAGGCAGCAGATGTGGGACCTAATGGAGATAATACAATAATATAGGATTAAACACAAAGAGGAAAAAAGAAAGACAGATTCCAAGAAATTAAGTCACATGGTAGAGCATGGGTACAGCCTTCTTAAAGAGAAGCTGCTCCCTACTGTACACAGTTCCATTGTGTAGGAGTTGGTTGCATCTAAAACTAGCATTTGCAATTTTAATTTAAATACAACTTTGTATTAACTCAGAATTTATACAATGTATTTTGATCATATTCATTCCCCATCCCTTCCGCTAACTCCTCAAAAATCCATCTTCCCCACTCAACTTCAAGTCCATTTTTTAAAAATAATCCACCAAATCCAATTTGTGCTGCCCTCGTACCTACAGGGTTTGGCCATGCACAGAATGTGATCAGTTGTTTTGCTGTAGTCCTTTCAAACTCCCACTCAAACAATTTTCCCAGGCCCCTCTTCCACACTGGCCCCTGAGTCTTAGCTGGGAGAATGTGTGATGTGGATGTCCTGCTTATGGTTGAGCATTACACAGACACTTATTCTATGCAATTTGACCAGCTATGAGTTCCTGTGTTAACTACTGTCCACTGCACGAAGACACTTCTCTGATGATCTCTGAGAGCTGCACATAGAGGTACAAATTTAAAGACTAGTTTGATATTGTGTCCATTTAGCAAAATAATGGTGGGTCAACACCCCGGAGCCCGAGACCTCCCAACCATGAGATCTTGGCCATATTTACAGTACTAGGCAGTTGTTTTCTCCTATAGAGTGGGTTAGTTACTTCCATAACCTTGAGGCCATTATTGCATCAATGAGTATATCTTGCCACACTAGCCATGACTGTAGCTCATGTGGTTCACTGCTAGGTAAAACTGTTGGCATCTTTTCCATGAAAACTACATAGCTCTTTCCTGAACTAGGTACTAAAACTAGTACTAGCCAGCAAAGAGAAAGTGAAGACAGTAACTTAAAAGTATAGCTGAAGAACCTATCTGAGATCACAGAGTAATGTTTGAGATATATCTGCCCAGTAAAAATTGATAAAGCAAAAGTATAGTTCACAAGGATGAAGGAAGTTAGGATATATTTCCTATTAAAAATTAATGGTTTTATTTGAGAGTCTCAGAAAAAAAATGTCTGGAGAAAAGAATGAATTCTTTTCCTATGTCATATATACCCAGGATGTAAGCCTGGGGCCATTATTATTTTTAAATAAAATACATATATATGAAAGGAATACTATTTCTGTGTTGGTAATATTTTAATCAAATTTTGTGTTGGCCTCCATGCTTCTCAACCAGTGAGAGCTTTCAACAAGACTTCAGATGACAAGTCCCTTTTCCTCTCACATTCCCATATTTTTTCCTGTCTTTATCAGCTCCAAAGTCTTGGGATGCATAGAGGCTCCCCTTCTGCTAACCTGACATCAGTCATTTGTGACATTTCTTTTATATACTTAAACTGTGATAGCTTTCAGATTATGAATTTTACTAATCATTACAACAACCAAAAAAGAAAGAAACTAGCCTTTAATTATATTGATTTTCTGTTGTTTCCATTTTTCTGTTCACTGATTTCAACATTTTATAACTTCTTTCCTTTGGATTACTATACTTTCCTCTTCCCTTTCCAGGACATTAGATTTTAATGCATTGATGTTCTCTTTTTCTTAATTTTAGTTTATTTGAAAGTCCATTGTGGCATCCTCCTGTTTTCACAGCCTTTAACCCACCACATAGCCTTCCCTTTTTCTTTCAGATGCTGCATTTTCTTATTTATAAAAGATTGAGATTTACTTTTATAAGGATTCAGTTAGCCTCAATATGCTCCCTTCCTTTGCTGAGTGACAAGTATGTTCAACAAAGTGTCTATTCTGTCTTATTGAGATATAAATGTCTCTGAGACCTGGGAATTACTCTGGGAAGCATGGAGCTTACTCAGGTTCTGTGAGGTTCACCTGAAGCCCTAAATGAACAGTGCTTAGCTAAAAACAGCTCAAAGGACCCACAGTGTAGAGTCTGGAACACTTTATGCCCTGCATCTCCCTCCTCTGTAATTGCCTCTACAAATTGCAGCTCCTCAGTCTCCCTAACTTCCAAAATATGTCTTCTCCTTTCAGCTTTGTGTGGCCACTATCCTGTTCTTGTGCTACCTCAGAATAATTATCAAAAATGTTAATTCACAGCAGAAAGCATTCCATTCATCTATGTCATTTTTTTCAGTAATCAGCCCTGTGCTGATGGCAGTACAAACAGTAAACCAACATGACTATTTAATGTTCAAGTTGTTCATAGAAGTGAAGCCCATTCCCACTTAGTCATGGACAAAAACAAGATACATCTATATGTCTATAAAAATCTCCATTATAGATTTTATTACACTGTTTAACAATGATTGCATTCCTGTCTGTCTTTTCTGTTAGTCCTGGCCTTCTACAGGCATTGAGTGGTACCCTCATACTCCATCGAGGACTTTGGTAAATCCTAGTCAGGGAGTTAATATGAAAGATGAACATTACATATACACATTGTTGTACAAATGTCCCCAGTTCTCCACACATGGATATAATTAGCATTCTGACACTTTCCATTGAAGTCAAATGCTTTTTTCTCCATTAATTCATTTATTCACTTTACATACTAATCAAAGCCCCCCCTTCTCTCCCAGTTCCCTTCACACAAACCTCCTTCCATTCTCCCCTCTCTTTCTTCTCAGAGAAGGGAGAAATCTCCAATGAATTCTAACCTGCCCTGGCACATTAAGTTAATGCAGGACTAGGTGCATCCTCTCTCATCAAGACCAGATAAGGCAACCCAGTTAATTGAAAGGGACCCAAAGGGAGGCATCAGAGTCAGAGAGGGCCCTGCTACATTTGTTGCGGAACTCATATGGAGACCAAGCTGCACATCTGCTACATATGTACAGAGGGCCTAAGACTCATCCATGCACGTTCTTTGGTGGGTAATTCTGTCTCTGTGAGCCCCTATGGGCCCAGGTTAGTTAACTCTATAGGTCTTCTTGTGGAGTTCTTGACCCTCCAGATCCCTCAATCATTCCCAACTCTTCAAAGGACTCCCCAAGTTCTGTCTAATGTTTGGCTGTGGGTCTTTGTGTCTGTTTCCATCAGCTGCTGGGTGGAACCTCTCAGAGGAGTTATGCTAGCTGGGCTACTGAATATAAGCCTAGCAAAGTAACATTAATAGTGTGAGGGATCTGTTCTCTCTCATGGGATGGGTATCAAGTAGGGTCAGCCTTTGGTTGGCCATTTTCTCAAACTTTGCTCTATCTTTGTCCCTATGCATCTTGTTGGGAGAACAAATTTTGAGTCAAAGGTTTGTGGCCAGATCAGTGTGCTTATCCCTCCACTGGAAGTCCTGCTGGCTACAGCTCCCACTAGGAGTCTCAGGTAAGGTGACTCTAATAGACTTCCTGGGGCCTCTCTCTTCCAAGTCCCAGAGATGTCCCTCACCTCTGATTTACAGACTCTCATCAAACTTTCCTCCCACTCCCTTCTCCCTACTTCTAATCCTTATCCTACTCTCCTTCCCATCTTCTCTCCTGTCCAGTTCCCTCCCTCCACAAACCTCCAGTGCTTACATTATCTCCTCTTCTGACTGAGATGAAAGCATCCTAACTTGGGGCCTCCTTGTAACTTACCTCCTTTGGGACTGTGAATTGTAGCATGGTTATTCTGTACTTCATGGCTAATATCCACTTTGAGTGAGTACATACCACACATGTCTATTGGATTTAGGTTACCTCACTCAGGATGATAAGTTCTAGTTCCATCTATTTGCCTACAAATTTCATGATTCTCCCCCCCTTTTTTTAACAGCTAAGTAGTATTCCATTATGTAAATGTACCATATTTTCTTTATCCATTCTTCTGCTGAGGGACATCTAGGTTGTTTTCTGTTGCTGGCTACTATAAATAAAGCTTCTATGAATACAGTTGATGGCTATTATGAATAAGGCTTCTATGAACCACAGTGTCTTTGTGGTATGGTAAAGCATCTTTGGGGTTAATTCCAGCCATGGTAGAGTTGGCTCTTGAGGTAGAACTATTCCCAATTTTCTGAGAAACCACTAGATTGATTTCTAACATATTTGTACAAGTTTGCACTCCAACCAACAATATAGAAGGGTTCCTCCTTCTCCACAAACTCACCAGCATGTGCTGTCTCTTGAGTTTTTGACATTAGACATTCTGACAACTGTAAGATGGGATCTTGGAGTCATTTATTTTGATTTGCATTGAACTGATGACTAAGGACGTTGAACATTTCTTTAAGTGTTTCTTGGCCATTCTAGATTCCTCTGCTGAGAATTCTCTGTTTAGCTCTGTACTCCATTTGTAATTGGGTTATTCGATTTCTTGATGTCTATTTTTTTTAGTTCTTTATATATTTTGCATATTAGCTCTTTGTCAGAAGTAGGGTTGAAGGTGAAAATCTTTTTCTATTCTGTTGGCTGCCATTGTGTCCTATTTCATATTTCAAGCTGTTCTACAAAGCAATAGGAACAAAAACTGCATGGAATTGACATAGAAACAGACAGGTTGATCAATTGAGTCCAATAGAAGACCAGAAATAAATTCACACACCTATGGACACTTGATTTTTGACAAAGAAGCCAAAACCATACAATGGAGTGGGTGGAAAGTATCTTCAACTGATCATGTTGTCTAAGTGGATGTCTGCAGGAAGAAGAATGCAAATAGATCCATATTTATCACCCTGCACAAAATTCAAGGGCAAGTGGGTCAAAGACCTGAACATAAAACTTGACACACTAAATTTAAAAGAAATGAAGGTGGGAAATAGCCTTGAACTCATTGGGACAGGTGACAACTTCCAGGACAGAACATCAGTATCTCAGGCTGTAAGATCAACAATTAATAAATGGGACATCAAAAAACCAATGTATATAATAAGTTCCTGCACATAAAACTCATTTTCTCCCCTAACATCTTACCCTTTCCTCTGTGATTTGGCAAGGATGCCCTGCCAGGGGGAAGTGATTAACATTGGGGGATCAGAGTCTATATCTGAAGTACTCCCTACTCCCATATTGTGGGACTCACAAGGAGACTGTGCTGACTATCTATTACATCTGAGCAGAGGGTCTAGGTCAACATCATACAGGGTCCTTGGTTGTTGCATCAATCTCTAAATTGTAGTGTGGTTATCCTGTATTATGTTGCTAATGGTTTCAAATGTGGCAAACAAGCTACTGGGGAAAATGTCCTCATTTCTGCGACAGACAGAATTCTGCCTAAAAATGGGCAAGCTTGGATGAAAGCAGAGTCCACAGCCAAACTCTGCCAAGACAGGATAAGCAAGTCCTCAATAGTTCCTGCTTCACAAATATGTCTATCAGACATACTGGGCCATAAGGCTGAAGATGATGCTCCATCAAGAGAGTTTTGGGTGACTGTTCAGGCAGCAAACTGTCTTGGTCATTTTCTCATTTTGGAAGCTGCTAACCTGTACTTCCTGTCTACTCAGATAATCAATTTTATTCCTTCTCAAGTCTCTGATGGGGTTGAAGACCAGATAGTCTAGTTTTATGATTAAACTTAGTTGTTTAGGAGTTAATATGTTGTTAGGTCTAGATTGATGTTTTAGTTTTTATTTTTTAAATATATTTTATTAATTTATTTATATTACATCTCAATTGTTATCCCATCCCTTGTATCCTCCCATTCCTCCCCCCTCCCATTTTCCTCTTACTCCTCTCCCCTATAATTGTGACTGAAGGGGACCCCCACCCCCTGTATGTGCTCATAGGGTATCAAGTCTCTTCTTAGTAGCCTGTTATCCTTCCTCTAAGTGCCGCCATGCCTCCCCATCCAGGGGACATGGTCAAATATGGGGCACCAGAGTTCATGTAAAAGTCAGTCCCCACTCTCCACTCAACTGTGGAGAATGTCCTGTCCATTGACTAGATCTGGGTAGAGGTTCAAAGTTTACTGCATGTATTATCCTTGGCTGGTGCCATAGTTTTAGCAGGACCCCTGGGCCCAGCTCTGGCCATCATACTGTTCTACCTGTAGGTTTCTAGGACCCTCTGGATCCTTCTATTTCCCCAATCTCTCTTTCTTCTCTCACCTAGAGTCCCAATAGGAAGTCTTCCCCTCCATCCCACTTTCCTAGTAAGTGAAGACTTTCATGGGACATGCCCCTTGGGCTAGTGTCCAGATATAACTGAGTATATGCCATTTAAGTCTTTCTGTGTAAAACTATGCAATTAGACCCATATTTGTCACCTTGCACAAAACTCAAGTCCAAGTGGATCAAAGACCTCAACATAAAACCAGAGGCACTAAATCAGTTAGAAGAAAAAGTGGGGAAGCCTGGAACACATTGGCACAGGAGACAACTTCCTGAAGAGAACTCCAACAGCCTAGGCCTTAAGGTCAACAATTAGTAAATGGGACCTCATGAGGCTGAGAAGCTTCTGTAAGGCAGGAGACACTGTCAACAGAACGAACCGACAGCCTACAGACTGGGAAAAGATCTTCACCAACCCTACATCTGACAAAGGCCCAATATCCAAAATATATAAAGAACTCAAGAAATTAAACATTACCAAACCAAGTAACCCAATTGAGAAATGGGGCTCAGAACTAAACAGAGAATTCTCAACAGAGGAATATTGACTGGCTGAGATATTAAATGCTCAACATCCTTAGTCATCAGGGAAATGCAAATCAAAACAAGTCTAAGATTCCATCTTATGCCCATCAGAATAGCTAAGATCAAAACCTCAAGTGACACCACATGCTGGCAAGGATGTGGAGAAAGAGGAACACTCTTTCATTGCTGGTGGGAATGCAAACTAGTAAAACCACTTTGGAAATATATCTGGTGCTATCTCTGAAAACTGGGAATAAGGCTTCCTCAAGACCCAGCTATTCCACTCCTTGGAATATACCCAGAAGATGCTCCAGCACACAACAAGAAACTTTGCTCAACCATGTTCATAGCAGCCTTATTCATAATAGCCAGAACATGGAAACAGCCTAAGTGTCCCTCAGTAGAAGAATGGATAAAGAAACTGTGGTACATTTACACTATGTAATACTACTCAGCTATTAAAAAACAAGGAATTCCTGAAATGTGTGGGTAGATTGATGTTTTAAATTGATAAAGGTGAGATATGATAGATATTGATTTACATTCAGAATTTTGGAAGCACCAAGATAGGAAAGATATTTTCTTCAAGGTTGCCAAATACAAACAGCCAAAACACTATGAATGTAACATTTATGTAATTCCTGATTATTTTGTGGTTCTTTTTGCTGTAGTCAGTTTATTGTAATCTCATTCTCTATGGGGAGCAATGAATTCCACAGTGAATGTGTATTGTGGGCACGGGCACTTCCATGTCCAGGCCTCACATCCTTAGGAAATTGGCAAGATCTTCCTGCTTGGTCAGGGTTAGAAAGGCAATGCCTTTCACTGATTCCAATACGAGTGTTTATAAGCATTCAATAATGTGTGCAAAAACTAGCAACTGTATCTTTTCTCCCCTCTCTTTCTTACCTATAGGGAGCTCCTAAAGACATTAACTAACATCTTGCCTTTATATCAAGGTTAGTGAATCCCTTCCCCTATGCTTTACCTCATAAATACACCTAGGTTCCATGTTGTTGCATTAGTTAGTGCCACTCCATCAGAATTTGCACAGCCCATCTTCCCTAGTTTTTCTGTGTTAATGTGTCTGTAGTTTCTTTAGTGTTGTTTTCCTTTCTTCATTTATTCATTGTTCCAATCTAGATTCCAGAACCAAGATATGCATGTTGAAATGTTCTCCTGCCAATTCAAAGTGAGGCCTGAAACTGATATATTTTTCCAATGTAGAAACGAGCAAAGTTGGAGCTAGAAAGATGGCTCGGTGTGTAAGAGCATTTGTTAAACATGCAGGAGGACCAGAGATTAGATCCTAGCTATCATGAAAAGCAAGGCGTGGCCACTCATATAGTTATAACCGCAGCAATGTGGAAGAGTGGGGCATTTGGAGATAGAAGGCTAGTGGGCTTTGCTGACCAACAGCCTTGCTTCAGATTCAGTGGGAGATCCTGTCTAAAAAGAATACAGCAGATACAGATAAAGAACACCTGACAACCTCCTCCTGCAACATACATACATACACCACACTTTCGGACAAACATAAATATGTAACACACACACAAGTACATAAAGCTTAGCCTCACACGTACATAAAAATAAATAAATATGCCCGTATGCCTGAGTATCTTTTTAATTTTGCAAGCTTAAGTACGTCTTAATCTAATTTTACTTTCTGTGGGCATGTATGTTGTATGCTGTGCACTATGTGCCCGGTATGACCACGAAGGCCAGAGAGGGCATCGGATCCTCTGGAACCAGAGTCATGGACGGTTGTGAGCTTCCATGAGGGCTCTCGGAATCGAACCCCTGTTCTGTAGCAGTACAACAAATGCTCTTACTTGCTAGGACACTTCTATAGTCCAAGCCTAAGCAATTTTTAAAAATACACTGAAAAAGTAATGAATCACTCAAAATATCAAGCCAGATTACAAACATCCCATTATGTTATGCATATAACACTTTATAATTATGCAAATGCAAGTCTTCTTAAAGAACTATTTGATCATTAAAAACTCCCAAACATTAATTATAAGCTTATTATAAACTCCCCATTTTATAGAATACATGCTCATAAAATGTGTATATAGCCTTTAAAAATGAACAACATTGAGTCACAGTTTCAAATTTATAGTATTATGCCTCCTAATTTGTTTTGTGATTTGGGAGGAACTGATGCCTTTGCTTATATCCATTCATTCCTCATATCAACCTCTAATTTTATCATATCTGTCTACTGATTTTATGCACTCCTCTGATAAGGAAAATGTCAAGGGTTTCCAATTTGTCACTTTTAAGTACTTATTGCATTTATCTTTTCTGAGTGAATGGGCAAAAATCTCTCTGTTCTATTCAAGCTCAGACATGAAAATGAAGCAACAAAAATCCATATCCCAATGATAACATGAGTTTACCTTTCCCCAGAAGCAACCAAGAACAGCACTTTCTTCCTACTTAGAATTCCTTTCCCATAGTCTCAGCAACAACAAGTATAAGAAACACTTTCCATTTGCATTGGTTATAAAGTTAGAAGAGTTATGAGCCAGTTCTGAAAAGATCAAAGCACTAAATCATTGCATCCTAGATGTCTTCTGTGCAATACCAAAGTCTTTCTAAAAGGTCTTTCCAACAGAGTGACTTTACCATGTACTATTATTTGAGTCTAGGACAATGACTATATTTTCCTTCCTAGTATTTAATGCACTAGGTTTATATTTCATTTTATTCAGCCATATATGCAGGGCTATACAATTCGAAGGTCTAATTTACGTGTGGAACAAGTTGTTCATAAAGATACCTATAACAACCAAAGGGTATGTCCACTGGTGAAATGTTCATACTTCTCTCACGCTGCTCTTAACTCATTTTGGCACAGCAAAGTACCATAGCACACTCTCATAGCACACCCTCACAGCACACCCTCATAGCACACCCTCCTAGCACACCCTCCTAGCACACCCTCATAGCACACCCTCATAGCACACCCTCATAGCACACCCGCATAGCACACCCTCACAGCACACCCTCATAGCACACCCTCATAGCACACCCTCATAGCACACCCTCACAGCACACCCTCATAGCACACCCTCATAGCACACCCTCATAGCACACCCTCACAGCACACCCTCATAGCACACCCTCATAGCACACCCTCATAGCACACCCTCATAGCACACCCTCATAGCACACCCTCATAGCACACCCGCATAGCACACCCTCACAGCACACCCTCATAGCACACCCTCATAGCACACCCTCATAGCACACCCTCACAGCACACCCCCATACCACACCCTCATAGCACACCCTCACAGCACACCCTCATAGCACACCCGCATAGCACACCCTCATAGCACACCCCCATACCACACCCTCATAGCACACCCTCATAGCACACCCTCACAGCACACCCTCATAGCACACCCGCATAGCACACCCTCATAGCACACCCTCATAGCACACCCTCATAGCACACCCTCATAGCACACCCACATAGCACACCCTCATAGCACACCCTCATAGCACACCCTCATAGCACACCCTCATAGCACACCCTCATAGCACACCCCCATACCACACCCTCATAGCACACCCTCATAGCACACCCTCACAGCACACCCTCATAGCACACCCGCATAGCACACCCTCATAGCACACCCTCATAGCACACCCTCATAGCACACCCTCATAGCACACCCTCATAGCACACCCCCATACCACACCCTCATAGCACACCCTCACAGCACACCCTCATAGCACACCCTCATAGCACACCCACATAGCACACCCTCATAGCACACCCTCATAGCACACCCTCACAGCACACCCTCATAGCACACCCCCATACCACACCCTCATAGCACACCCTCATAGCACACCCCTCATAGCACACCCACATAGCACACCCTCATAGCACACCCACATAGCACACCCTCATAGCACACTCTCACAGCACGCCCTCACAGCACACCCTCACAGCACACCCTCATAGCACACCCTCATAGCACACCCTCATAGCACACCCTCATAGCACACCTCATAGCCACCCTCATAGCACACCCTCATAGCACACCCTCATAGCACACCCTCATAGCACACCCTCATAGCACACCCTCATAGCACACCCTCATAGCACACCCTCATCATAGCACACCCTCATAGCACACCCCACATAGCACACCCTCATAGCACACCCTCATAGCACACCCTCATAGCACACCCTCATAGCACACCCACATAGCACACCCTCATAGCACACCCTCATAGCACACCCTCATAGCACACCCTCATAGCACACCCTCATAGCACACCCCCATACCACACCCTCATAGCACACCCTCATAGCACACCCTCATAGCACACCCTCATAGCACACCCACATAGCACACCCTCATAGCACACCCTCATAGCACACCCTCATAGCACACCCCCATACCACACCCTCATAGCACACCCTCATAGCACACCCTCATAGCACACCCACATAGCACACCCTCATAGCACACCCACATAGCACACCCTCATAGCACACTCTCACAGCACGCCCTCACAGCACACCCTCACAGCACACCCTCATAGCACACCCTCATAGCACACCCTCACAGCACACCCTCATAGCACACCCCCATACCACACCCTCATAGCACACCCTCATAGCACACCCTCATAGCACACCCACATAGCACACCCCTCATAGCACACCCTCATAGCACACTCTCACAGCACGCCCTCACAGCACACCCTCATAGCACACCCACATAGCACACCCTCATAGCACACCCTCACAGCACACCCTCATAGCACACCCCCATACCACACCCTCATAGCACACCCTCATAGCACACCCTCATAGCACACCCACATAGCACACCCTCATAGCACACCCACATAGCACACCCTCATAGCACACTCTCACAGCACGCCCTCACAGCACACCCTCACAGCACACCCTCATAGCACACCCTCATAGCACACCCTCATAGCACACCCTCATAGCACACCCTCATAGCACACCCTCATAGCACACCCTCATAGCACACCCTCATAGCACACCCTCATAGCACACCCTCATAGCACACCCTCATCATAGCACACCCTCATAGCACACCCACATAGCACACCCTCATAGCACACCCTCATAGCACACCCTCATAGCACACCCTCATAGCACACCCTCATCATAGCACACCCTCATAGCACACCCTCATAGCACACCCTCATAGCACACCCTCATAGCACACCCTCATCATAGCACACCCTCATAGCACACCCTCACAGCACACCCTCATAGCACACCCTCATAGCACACCCTCATAGCACACCCTCACAGCACACCCTCATAGCACACCCACATAGCACACCCTCATAGCACACCCACATAGCACACCCTCATAGCACACCCTCATCATAGCACACCCTCATCATAGCACACCCTCATAGCACACCCTCATAGCACACCCTCATAGCACACTCTCACAGCACGCCCTCATAGCACACCCTCATAGCACACCCTCATAGCACACCTTCATAGCACACCCTCATAGCACACCCTCATAGCACACCCTCATAGCACACCCACATAGCACACCCTCATAGCACACCCTCATAGCACACCCTCATAGCACACCCACATAGCACACCCTCATAGCACACCCTCATCATAGCACACCCTCATCATAGCACACCCACATAGCACACCCACATAGCACACCCTCACAGCACACCCTCATAGCACACCCTCACAGCACACCCTCATAGCACACCCTCATAGCACACCCTCATAGCACACCCTCATAGCACACCCACATAGCACACCCTCATAGCACACCCACATAGCACACCCTCATAGCACACCCTCATAGCACACCCTCATAGCACACCCTCATCATAGCACACCCTCATCATAGCACACCCTCATAGCACACCCTCATAGCACACCCTCATAGCACACCCTCATAGCACACTCTCACAGCACGCCCTCATAGCACACCCTCATAGCACACCCTCATAGCACACCTTCATAGCACACCCTCATAGCACACCCTCATAGCACACCCTCATAGCACACCCTCATAGCACACCCTCATAGCACACCCTCATAGCACACCCTCATAGCACACCTTCATAGCACACCCTCATAGCACGCCCTCATAGCACACCCTCATAGCACACCCTCATAGCACACCCTCATAGCACACCCTCATAGCACACTCTCACAGCACGCCCTCATAGCACACCCTCATAGCACACCCTCATAGCACACCTTCATAGCACACCCTCATAGCACACCCTCATAGCACACCCTCATAGCACACCCTCATAGCACACCCTCATAGCACACCCTCATAACTCACCTTCATAGCACACCCTCATCAAAGTCATGCCCTTCTGTTGTTATAGCCATAAACGCTAATGCCAAGACTTCCAAGTCAAACTCCAGACTTAACCTAAAACAACTCCAATTACAGGTCACCCTATCCTGCTTCCTTCGCTAGTCACACAGACTTCTGACCCATCGGACCATGAACCATGGTACACCTGCTTGAAAGGCACCTCTGCCCAGTTCATACACCAAACAAATGACAAACAAAGCCAGAGCTGAAGTCACCGTCTCTTCACTTTTCATCCAGTCATTTCCTCTCCTGTAACTACACTCAGATTTAATAAATTATTTATTCTACAGTGATTTCTGAAAAATATATTGCTTTATAATCCTGCCTTGCAATGTCTTTCTTATATGTGCCAAGAGAAGGGCTGAAGCCAGGATGGGTGGGACAGTAGTTTTTGGAAAGATGTGATTTTCAGCAGGCTGCAGAGAGGGACACTGCCCAGCTGGCAGTGTGTGAATAGACAGGTGGGAAGTCTGCTGTCATCGTCAGAGCCTGCTGGCTCTTGTACAGAAGACTGGGAAGAATTTAATACCAGAATACGTGGACCCAGGAGGTGAGCTATTGACATAGGCCGCTGGGTGGAAGCCAGACAGTCTGTGCCAAAGTCGGTAGGCTGAGAATGAACAGGGCTTGGTGGTCAGAGGGAAAGAGGAAGAATAGAACTCTGCTGGTGACAAGCAGCTATAATTTGATACCTAGGGAATAAAGTGAGGGAGGGGGCTTGCACTGCTCTAGTGGAAAACACACAGGATTTTAACTAACAAACTTAAATGCAAGCACTGGCCTTACTAGTCTCAAATCAGGTGGTTTTTTTTTTCTTTAAAAACCATTTCATTTGGCTATTCTTGACCAAATAAAGGACAATCATTATTTAAGTTTGCTGTTGAAGAAAATTTGGTGACAAACAATGGATAAATGCTCTGTAAGTGACAAGGTGTCACAATCATTGACTGCTGTAGTTGTCATGGGTAAATGTGTCCTTTGAAAGAAGATTCTAGAGGAAGTTGAGCACTCAACAATAAGAGCTACGTACACAGACACTCCATTTTCAGCGATGAGAACTAGTAACTCAAAAATCGATGAGGAACTGGACATTATTAGCAGGTCCACTATGGAGGCTTCCATTAAGCAAGTGCAAAAGGGACACATGGAACATGCTCCAGGACAGAAGTAAGAGATGTCAATAAATTTAAAATTAGATAGAGTGTGTCCCTGACCGCAAAGGAATGCAATTAGACCTCAGTAACAGAAGAAAACTATACAACTTTACAACTATAAAGTAATGAAACCACTAACTTCTAAGTAACAGTGCATCAAAAAAAAATATCTCACGGGAAATTAGAAAATAATTTGAGATGAATGACAGTGGAAATACAACATATCAGTGCTTAAGTGATGAAATCAAGACAGTGCCCAGAGATAATACACTGCAGCAGAGGACCCTCCGCTAATAAGTTTAAGAAAGTAGAAAAAAAGGGCAGATGAAATATATAGCAAGTGTAAAGAAAGAAGCAAGTTCAAAGAGGGAAAAGATTTGAATAGAAAATAAGGAGATAACAGAAAATCAACAAACGCGTAGATTTTTTAAAAAGTAATAAAACGGACAGCTAGACTAATGAAGAAGAAATAAAGACAAAGACAGAAGACACAATTAGAAAAGTCAGGAAGGAAAGAGGGGGTTTTGATAGTGACCATAGGGAAATAAAATGGCCAACACTTCAGAGTTAGGAATTATAGAATTGCTTTCGTGGATCCTAAAAGCTTTAGCCTATCTGATCTTACATTTTAGTCCATCAAAGTCATAGCATTTCCTTTTTTAAATTCTGAAGAAAATTATACTTAAACAATGGAAACCAAAAAAAAAAAAAAAATCTGATCAAAACTGTAATTAAAAAGAAACTAAGGCACCAGCCAAGGACAATACAGGAGGTAAACTTTAAAACACTTTCCAGATCTAGCCAATGGTCAGAATATTCTCCACAGTTGAGTGGAGAGTGTGATATGACTTTCTCACGTACTATGGTGCCTCACATTTGACCATGTCCCCTGGAGGGGGAGACTTGGTGGCACCCAGAGGAAGGACAGCAGGTAGCCAAGAAGAGACTTGATACCCTATGAGAATATACAGGGGGAGGTAATCCCCCTCAGGAACAGTCATAGGGGAGGGGAATAATGGGAAAATGGGGGGGGGGGGAGGGAGGAATGGGAGGATACAAGGGATGGGATAAACATTGAGATGTAACAAGAATAAATTAATTTTAAAAAAAACTAAAAAATAAAAAAATAAAAAAAAAGAAAATTCTTATCCTCAGCAGGGAAGAATGTTCTGCCTGTGTTGATGTGATTTGTAGCCAGCAACATGGTTTCATAATGTAAATGTGTTTTCATGGCATAGTGATTTTGGAGGATATTTATATTTGTACAACTAAAATAAATACATTATTGATGTGTTCCTCTGAAGAGAGGACAGAACTGGAGATTCAAAAGTAGCAAGACACTGGTTTCAAGGATGCTCCCCTTGGAATAGAGAGCTCTTCATTGGACTCAGTGTTTACTCAAATAGCATGAAGCTGTATTGGACCCTAACCCTGACCTGCTCTATATAGTGTTTCTAGCACTAATCTAGGTAACTTCAGACCAAACGTTGTAAGAAGACTTTCATGTCTAATAGAATGAATATTGTTAGTACACACAAAAATTCATAAAAGCAAGTGACCAGTCTTCAAATAAGACAAGACATACCTGCACTTACAGCTGTAGCTCAAGATGTGTCTGTCCAATACTTTTGACAGGCAGACTCTGAAGCATTATACCAATGTGTATGATCAGTACTCTGATTAAAACTTAATTAAATAAAGCTAGATACCATACACTGGACTGGGACAAGTTTCTCAAACCTACCCAATCAAATGTTACCCATTTATTTAGTGATAACACAAAAAATCAGGAATTACTAAGATATATTTCTAAATTACTCAGAGACCAATAAATTAATCATAATAAATAGAAACATGTAGTGAACTGAATGAAAATGAGATGACAACATACTAAAATTTGTCCAAAATAGCTGACAGTGTTTAGCATCAGTGCATATCACCAAATGCTTTTTTTTTTAAGTGCCAATCAAATCAAAGATCTGGGCTTCTACTTCGGGAGCTGAAGGGAACATAGGCAAGACAACTTTTTTTTTTTAACAGAAGAAATCATAGGATAAACGAAAAAACTGGAACTCAAGAAAATCACTGATTAAAAACCATAATACAACAGAGGTCAATGAAATTGACAAGGTGTTGGTCTCACTGAAAAAGACCAAGAGAGATGACACAAGTTATCAATGTTGCAGAGAACAGAGGATACAGGATTTCAGATGCTGAGATGGTAACACGGACCTCCTCATACACCATCAGGTTAATGGCACCATGTGTGTAAATGTATGTGCAGTAGGGACATTTGTATTATTGCAGTGCAAAAAAGAAACAAAAAGAATACAGTGTCTTTGGAAAATACTTTGGCAGTTTCTTATAAAAAGTAAAAGATGATTAATATGATCCAGGCATCCCACCAAAAGGCATTTACCTAATATACGACTAAACAAAGCTGGATGCAACTATTCAGTAAGATTTACTGAAAAGGGCTTATAATAAAGAATGCTCCAAATGGACAAGGAATGATACAAGAAAAAAACAGATCACTGCAGGATGCCACAACATACTGCCGTAAAATAAGAAGACACTTAACGCTGGGACTTGAAATATATTGTGCTGAGCTAAAACAACCCCCAATATTATAACCTATATGATTCTGCTCATAAAAGGCAGAAAAGGCCACACTCTAGAGACATAAAGATCAGTCATGGGATGCCCTGGGGTGTAGGAGTGGTAATAGATTGACTACCAAAGGACATGATGGGGCAGGGAGGAGGGGGTTTGTGATGCAATTGTTCCGTGTTCCGTGTTTGTTCTGTGGGGATAACTGCATTACTGTACTGAATTATCAAAGCTCAATTATACCTGAGCTGCTGATCCTTTTGGAGTGCATATACTAGTGTATAGTGTAGTATATACAACTCAATAATGTAGGTTCCTCAAATCACCACCTAAGATGTATTTCTTTAAAAGGTGCTGTCCTTTTTCCATTGAATGGATTTGGCTTCTTTGTCAAAAATCAAGTGACCATATGTGTGTGGATTCATCTCTGGGTCTTCGATTCGATTCCACTGATCAACCAGCCTGTTGCTGTGCCAGTACCAGGCTGTTTTAATTACTATGGCTTTATAGTACAGTTTGAGATCAGGTATGGAGATTCCTCCGGAGCACCTTTTATTGTACAAGATTGTTTTAGCTATTCTGGGTTTTTTGTTTTTCCATATGAAGTTCAGAATTGAACTTTCAATGTCTTTAAAAGATTGTGTAGGTATTTTGATAGGGATTGCATTGAATCTGTAGATTGCTTTTGGTAGGATGGCCATTTTTACTATGTTAATTCTCCCGATCCATGAGCAAGGAAGGTCATTCCATCTTCTCAGGTCATCTTCAATCTCTTTCTTCAGAGTTTTGAATTTTTTTTTAAAAGGATTATATGTTTTCAAGCAAAATGAGGTAAAAGCACGTCAAATATAAGATCAAAAAGATTGATAAGCATATAAATATTACCATTGCTCCCTTAAAATTATATTGATAAAAATTTAATTAATAGATCAGGAATATTAATTATCATACTGCAAAGCCTTTCCCATAAGATTGCAGTGAACCAAATCTATGCAATATTAAAAGCATTGTAGTTCCATGTGGATTTTAATATCATGGTTTTTTATACTTCTGCAAAAACTAGTATTGGCATTTTTATAAGAATTGCATTGAAACTGGGCCTCGTGGTTGGTGCCTTTAAAGCCAGCACTCTGGAGGGAGGAGAATGTGAATCTGTGAGCTCAAGTTTGGCCTGATTTCCACAGTGAGTTCCAGGCCAGCCAGGGTTACAAGTGGAACCTTGTCTCAAAACAAAAATTGCATTAAATATGCGAACCACTTCAAGTAACAAAACAGGTTAATAGCATTATCTTCCTACCTACAAGCACAGGCTGTCTTTCTCCCTTAGTGTACAATTTTAGTTTTCTTAATCAATTCTTTTATACTTTGTTCTGTGCAAACTTAACATTTTTCATTAATTTCTAAGTATTCTAAGTGTTCTGTTGCTTTTACAAATGAGGTTGTTTTCTTTCTTTTTTTCTTTTTTCTTTTTTGGTTTTTAGAGACAGGGTTTTTTTTTGTTTGTTTTTGTTTTTTGTTTGTTTGTTTGTTTGTTTTATTTTGTTTTTTGTTTTTGTTTTTGTTTGTGTGTGTGTGTGTGTGTGTGTGTGTGTGTAGTCTTGTTGTCCTGGACTCATTTTGTAGACTAGGCTGGCCTTAAACTCACAGCAATCCTCTTGCCTTTGCTTCCCAAGTGCTGGGATTAAAGGCGGGCGCTACCATGCCTGGCTCCTCCAAATGGGGTTGTTTTCTAAACTTCCTGTTTTTTAGTAGTTTGTGTATACAAATGCTACTTTTTAAAACATTTAGTTTGTTTCTAGCAAGTTTACTCACTTTATTAGTTCTCATTGCAGATTTTCCCCCACTTGTTTGGAGGATTTCTACATAAAGGAACATATATAAACATGTACAGCTAAGGATTCTTCTTTTCTTCTTTTTCTAGGTTTGATGTTGTTGTTTTTTGTTTCTTTTCTTTTTCTGGCCTTCTTGATCTTTGTAGCATTTAACACTGCATTACAAATGGAGGTAGCAAGAGTAACCTCTTTGTCTTACACAGGATCCAGGAGGAAAAGTTTTCAATTGGGTCCGCTGATTATGATCTTAGCTGTGGTCATTATGTGGTCTTTAACACACTGAGACAAGCCTCTTCTGCACCTGCTGTTTTACAAGATTGTCCTGAGAGTGGATGTTGAATTGGCAAAAATTCGTTTTCACTTGTTGGGAAAATTGTGAGGCCTCTTTTGCCTCTTGCTAATGAGGCATCTTGCAGGACTGACTGACTGTGTGTGTGTGTCAGCGAAGTCTTGTATCCCAGTGATGAATCCCATGATCATGGGCCATTTTTAGTAGGATGTTGGCTTTTATCATAGATCATTACAAAAATACCTAGTGTTTCTTTGTGGTTTCTTTGTTTGAAACTGTGTTTATCTGGCTTTGGATTTAGAGTCATTCTCTCATAAAATTAGTTTGGGATTGTTTCTGCTACATTTTGAAAGAGTTTAAAATAATTTAAAGCTGGGATGATACAATTTGATACTCTGTAACCTACATTTAAAAACAAAGCAAATTAGTTGGGCAATGTGCTATGATCTTGAAATTCTGCATCATGGAAGTGAAGACTATAGCCCCCTGGGGTTCACTGGTCAGTCAATCCAGCCTACCTGGAAAGACATTGGCTAACAGCATTTTACATCTCAAAAATTAAAGTGTACTACATGTGAAAATGACAGCTGAGATTGTTTTTTGACATTGATACAGAGGCTCACATATGTGCAAATATATATATATATATATATATATATATATATATATATATATATATATATATATCAGCACGTACACACCCACAAGCAATTATAAATTAAAGAAAAAGAATTGATATGCATTCTTTTTAGAAAGTTAGTGACTTTATCCATCAAGCCATCTAGTCAGTATATTTTATTAACTGGGAATTTTAATTATTCATTCAGTGTCCTTAATGACACTGATAGTTTTCACACAAAAAAATTAAAATAGTTTAAACCACATTCCTTAATTTAAAACAATAATGGAAAACTGTATTAAAACAGATTGGAGAATTTAAAACTGGATGCCCTGAAATCCCTGCAGATCACAAGACACAAAGTCACAAAGAGGAAGACACAAATGAAACTTATTCACAACTTGGGAAATGTCCTATCCTATCTATGTCCTTGCATGTCCCTCACAATGGAGACCTATTTATCTACGCCACTCGCCAAGCAAATCCCACTTACACACATCAAGGGAAGTGACCTTTTTAAAGTTAATTAGTTAATTAATTGATTAAAATAAAAGAGAACAGTAGCTTTGAAATCAATCTTTCCAGAGTATTGTGTTCTTTTCTTATAAGCATGGAAACCAGCTCTAGTCGTTTTCTGCCATGCCTAGTTCTGGTGAAAACATTGTGAATTTCGTGTCTTTAAAGACCACACATTCTCTAATTTCCACAGAATCTGACAAAGAACACATCTGCTTCAGGGTCATGAAAATTTCAGGCACTGAAGATAAGGGAAATTACCTAGGATAACCCAAAATAATGACCAAGACTAGTAAAATGGGCGAAGTGAAGAGTTTAAAGTGGGTCCAGACACTCATTTTATCAAGCTGGAAAGTGATTGTCAGATCCCCAATATTGAAAGAAAGATGGGTCAAAGGAGATTTTGAAAGGCTTTAGCTTACCCCAAGAGGTTTACTCTGTTCTTGGTGATAATCAAAACCTCACACCCTTTCAACCCATGTTAACTCATGTTTTCTATAAGGAGCACACCTCAAAGCCCAGCTCACCCCACACCCAGGCAACACAAACACTCCTGAAATTTTCAGATACGAAGACCAACAAGGCTCAGGGTCTGTCTTTCAGACATTTCAGCCTAAGTCACAGGAGACACACAAGTAGATGCTGAGCTGTAATTTAAAGTGGCAAGTGCCTCTGATACCTGATGACATCCGAATACAGACAGTTTATGGAAGAGAAAGGGCTGAAAGAGTGAAGCCTTGTGGAAGAAGTCTGCATATTGAGTTTTAAGGTAACCAAAGGAAGGACAGAGGGAGGTGGAAGGAATAAGGTAGCCATGGCATTCGTGAAACTGCCACGTTTGGAGAGATGCTGGAGTTCTAGAAGACCAGACTGTTAACTGTAGGACAAATACCTATGTGTGAGAGACACAGCGTCACTCCCAGAAACAAGGAGCAAGTTGTTGGCATAATACATATGAGGAGCAATAGTATTACATGACTGTAAACTACTCTCTTCAATTCAAAAACTCGTGGAGTATCCTTAAACACACTAAGTCCATTTAAAACTTTGAGTACAGCATAAAGCCATTGCTATGAAATTTCTACTTGTGTTTCAGTAGACAAGATGATTCGCAATCATGTATACTCTTAAGAAATAATTACTACCTGCTCTTCACAGGGCTTGGTTTGTTCATTGAATTATTGAACAGTGCCATATACAAGAGTCAAAGGCTGGATTTGCTCTGCACAGTATGCTCGCTTTCCACTACTGGAACAAGATAAAAATCCTTGCCTGCTTCTTCCTGAAGCAAAGAGACACCTATCAATTGCAACCCACAAACTAGAGGTGGTGTTTCAAGTCAATAGATCCATGAGCAGAGATGATGCTCTTGTCTATACTTCCAAAGCAAACACAAAAGCAGAAAGAGAAGTCACTGTGAAAAATCATTAGATGTGGAATATGTGGGACAAAAACCCCACTTTCAGAATTATTGTTCTGTTACTGTTACCATCTACCAAATACCATATGAAATGACAAAGTTACCAAGTCCACCTCATCCTGGCTGACTTTATGGAATGTTATTTACCTTTTATCTACAGAGATACGGATTTCTCTATGCCAAGACAGCTATACATTATTCATGAATGAAGATCATATGAGAAGAAGGTTCCAAGTTAATAATTACCCACGAGATGATGTTCAGGTTTGGTGGGGAGTTGATCTCCATTTTTCAAAAGTAAAAATGTTAAATCACACATATTATTTTTCAGTTTATCTTAAATTCTCTGAATAAAGAAATCCCCCCAAGATATCCGAAGCATTCTGCAATGTCAGGTGCTGCTTCCAGCTGCAGGAAATTTATCCTTTATGCCCTAAACAACTTAGGATGTTTATATCTGAAGAAACACTAGCTGCATATGGAGTCCAGCACACAAGACATGGGTGTTTCTGTATACCACAGGACTCTGTCAAACACAGCATCGCTAAGTACTTTATGATGGCTCTTAGTGTACGGTCCAACATTTCCAGTCTGTATTGTTCATACCAATCCGGCTTAGTGAGTCTTCCATAGACACTCCAGATCACATTCCCCTCATTATCGTTATAGTGCTGGATGAATGTGTGGCACATCTGCTCACGAAGTGGTTTATTATCTGCTCAGAAGAGGTTTGGATGAATAGAAAAATAACGATGGAAGAGAAAAATACACTGTTTACACCAGCTGTGAAGTTCAATCCCAGCTAGGCTTTCCCTCAAAAGTCCTTTGGTGTCTCCCTTCCACTGAATGGGGAACTATTAATTAATGAGTTAATTCATTTATCATAAAGGAAAAATGCAAAGCAGATATAAAGCAAACCCAAACATATTCATGGAAACCTGGAACAGAACAAAGCCCTAATGAAGACCTTACGTTGTTCATTCAATTTCCAGCTCATCCTTCCAGAAGAAAATTTGAAGGTCTGTAAATATTTTATCAACAATACAACATCAGATATTTCTAATGCAAAACAAGATTGTGTGAATAAATCTGTTACTTATGAATCCATCAGCGCTTACAGCTTTTCACAGGCAGTTTCCAGTCAATCTCTTCTGATACTCTTAAGCTTGCATAATGCATTTCCGAGCCGGCACCAGTCTCATAGCTGCCCGAGGGAACCCACATATGTGTCTGCACTGAGCTACTCCTATTCTTCACATTGTTTACAGCCCAGACATGGAGGTTAATGTCACTAAGAAGAGAGCTATGCATGGCTCATTCCTGCATTGTGATTATTCATCTCACACCCACATTAAAATGAAGATCTTCAAAATGCTCCTTGTCCAGTGAGGAGCAAAAGAATAGAGGAGCCAATGTTTGCACCAATATTGGCAGATGAAACTTCTATGTACAGAGGAAATGACAACTGTATTAGGCAACATTTTTAAACACAAATAAATACAACTTGTGTTCATGCAACAGCCCATGACCTAATTGCTTAAAAAGAGAGATGCATGACTTTCCCTCCACGCAGCTCCTTTGGTTGTGTAAATATATACAAGTTGCATAAATCCTTGTCTATATAGAACTTACTTTAGATAGCTGCTAGTGTGAAAGTATTTTGAGATACATATCCATTTTGGAAGCTGAAATATCCTATTGTGCACAAAAACATAGTTCAGAACTTCTCGCTCAGTGTGCTACAAGCAGGCTTGGAGTATGCCTCGAGATATTTATCTACTCAAGCTTATAAGTGGCCAGAGGGAGCCAGTGAGATCCGAGAATGCGTGGGTATTAGACAGGCTTCTGACGGTCCTTCTCACTGAAAAAGATTACGAAGCAAAGACACTCACTTCTGCTGCCTCTGTGTATCTATTCTATTTTGAATATTTTATTAATGAAAACAAATTATTACAAACCTATTAAGCACTTATATTGTCACAGTTTTGAGATATAATACCAGAGTTCTAGATATATTTCCAGTAAGTTCTTAAGGCCACAAGAACAATATATGAACACTACCACACCACACACACGTTGAAAGTTGAGATGTAAGGAAACAGTGGGTATATTCTTAAGTGGCTGCTCAAGCTCCTTATCGAATTCATTTGACCTTACTTGAGGAAACAATTGGAACTTAAGTGACCTATTTAATTAAATTTACTAGTATTCATATCATATGGTAATTATTATCAAAACACGACAGTGGAGACTGAGTTGCCTAATATTCATCTAACATTTGGTGGCTTTGAGCCTTTAATTATCCCATCAATGCCAGAGGCCTCATTCTATCTTTCCATTGCTGGCTGCATCTTTTTTTTTTTTTTTCATGAGCATGGGAGGGATGGATAAAAAGTAAAAAGGAGCAGGTTCTAATAAAGTTAGCTGGGAGTGGACTTTCAAAAATGATTTCGAAACCAAGGTAGCATTTGTCTAGAAGTAGAGAGCTTCATTTACTTTGTTATGAAGGTTAGTGAGATTCTGAAACAAAACCAGGAAGTCTTCAGATCCCTCCAGAAAGGCACAGGCAGCTTTTGCCACCAAGGTGCCATTGGGAGATACCCAGCAAAAACTGCTGGTTGATTTGAATGAAACTTGAACTTGATGAAGCAGAACAGTTTGGCAAGTTTGTATTCAGTGAGCCATGCGATGAAGGTGCCAGAGACACAGGAGCAATTCCAAGTTAGTCCTGAAATGTCTTTGGTGAAAAATGGCTATGCTTATGATTGCCTGGTGACCAGTCCAAGTCCCGGAAAGAGCTGCCTAGAACAGCTCAGCAGTGGCCACTGGGCAGCCCGGTTCTTTAGCGATGATTGTTCTTGTCCCCTATATTCAGACTCTGGAGAGGTTGGCAAGAAGCAGAGAATGAGCTAAGTAACTTATAACTTGACGTGGAAATTATGCAAAAAAACTGATAAATAAGCTATGAAGTTACAATGATTTAGGATGAGTAAAACAAAATTCGATTTATCATTGGCTAAAGCACCTACAAGCTGCTTTGGAAAGAATCTAATCATGTGTAGCCTATCTAAAAGTTAAAGCTTTTTCTTTAACGATATCAAGTGTATTAATTTTAAAAATGGATCTGACATGAGGAAAATATATGAAATCCTATCTTGTACCAATTAATATCTTGTCCTCTATATTTTATCAGTTCATTATTGCCTGAATCAACACTATATTGAAAGAGAGCCTAAATTTCTCCATAATTATATTTTTTAGGTCAGTTAATTTAACAAAGACTGTTTTAGAATCCAATACATAGCCTAATGCCAGTGAACAGGTAAACAGTCTCTACCCCGTGTGATAAGAAAGTTAAGATGAGCAAGATGGAGTGGTCTATAATCCACTTTAATTTTGTTTTTACAGAATGATAGCTAGCCTGATTTAATGATACAGGTAAAAGATGCTAAGAACAGAAAATAGAACATGAACGGACCAGGAAGTCAGAGCTCCTGTATACCCAGAGACACTGAAACATGCTGGCCAGGCTAGAACAAAAGTCTAAGTGGGCAGTGGAAAGAGGCTGGAGAAACAAGCATGCGAGGAACTCCAATAAGACCAAAGAGCTTGGACATGATTCTGAAGTCATCTTAGAGAGTTACCAGAGAATGCAGGAGGCCCAGATAAATTTAAATTTTAAATGTTCAGTAAATTTTTTAGCATAAATATATTTTAAATATCCCTGGGACATATTTAGACTTAAAAATCAAAATACTTACTGATCTAAAATTCTTAAATTTATGTGGGTTCTCTTGAATCTTATCTGCTGAATCTAGTTGTCATTGACTGGAAAGGGGGAAAGTAATCTAACCAGGAATGAGTAACACGGTCCAACCTGTACATCCATCAGCAAGCCGCTGCGGTCTGTGAAACAGGCCACTAATTCATCCTTTTAGCCACTTATAAGACCATGTTTTGGCAACCATCTCATGTAGTAAACTAAGTTTAGGTAAGAACAAACATCATGATTTGAAATTTAAAATTAAAGGCATCCTTTCCCCTCCATATTCCTTCTGTTTTAATTCTTAAGATAATATTTAAACCTTAAGGTTTTAGTGCCTATGTTTAGCAAAAAGGAAAACACTTTTAAAAAAACTTAGGATCAGGTGAATTAATGTTTACAGAGAACAGATCTGGCATGGAATAAGTGACTCAAAAGCATCCAACACATTAACTTGTGCTACAAAAACGTTAACTCTTTTTTCCCTATAGAATTATTCTAACTTAAATAAACTATTCAAAAAGCAAGAGTCTATAGCATTATGATAATCAGAGAGCCAAATTCATCTGTCATAATTACAAGTAGCTTAAAAATGTGTGCAGTATAAACAGATAATCATCCTGAAAGTACGCCTTGACAAAACGGCCGTGAGCCTCACGTTTAAAACCTCACTGCCATGTTTTACAGATGAAGAAAGTAGGGCTCGGAAGCAAAGTAACCTGCCTCAGGCAGAGAGCAATAAAGACAGACCTGGGGACTTGCCTGTGTTTCTTAACCCTCAAAGTAGGGCTTTCTCAAATGCGCCCACAGCTGTTGTATCACGGGGCTTTAGCACCCAAAGGCCACAAAGCCACTGACTTCCACTTTTTCTCAAAATCATGTGGTCTAGTCTTATTGTTAAGTTTTCCATCTTCCAAGCCTTTCTCTGTTCCTGCATGATTCTCCACTCATCTCTCAACATTTGTTTTTCTACGTTAGGAAGAAAGAGTACACAAGACAGGAGCTGACTTCCCAAGTTGGAGCTCCACGCCAAGACTGGTGGGCCCCTGCCCAGAGGAAGAAAGATCAGAAGAAGCTTTGACATGTGTGCTTATTGGTGCACATGATGACCTCATGTATAAATCGCTGCATACACCAGGACCTGAAAATCCAACGTTACTCTTTTAGCTTTAGATTTGTTTTTCATTCACTAACACTAAATGCTCCTTCTCTTCATCTCCCCTCTCCTGCTCCATCACTCCCTATCTTTCCTTCTTTCTCTGCTCGAAATAAGCAAATTAGTGAGCTACATCACCAAGCATTGCAAAGCTACACAAGGACTGCAGATGCCCATTTGAAACATTCCCTGTTGCACCACCAGAAATCACCCTGAAGACATACTTCAGCAAACATTGTTCCAGACCTAGGCTGCCCCCACCTCTTGGTGAGTGTGGTGGGCACCACTATGGTGAAGAAATATGTGCTGGAGAGGTAAGGATGCTAGGAAAATGGAGCAGTACCTTCACTGTGTAGAGAGGTGGAACTGGACATGTGATGGCTGTGACAGGTGAGAGAGAGGGCTGAGGCTGACATGCTGTTATTGCTCAGCAGTAGGGATGGCAGGGTGATGTGCAGCACCCTGGAGTTATTGTAGGCAGATGCAGAGTCAGCCCCAGAACATGCCACTCTGGCTCTGGGCAATGATGGAGGCCATGTCTGAGAATGAGTTTCTACTGGGCAGGAGTCTGGATTGATGTCTCTGGCCCGTGTTACCATTGAAAGCCATATGGATGTCTGTGGTCCAGGCTGCCTCTCAGGATCTTGTCTAGGTCAGAGCTCCTACCGCGGCAAGAGGCCATGTTTGTGGTCTGAGCTGTCACCGGAAACCATATGGAAGCCCATGACCCACGCTCTGTCTGAATTTAAAGAGCAAGGAAATTGCATTTGCAGTGACATTGATGACTGCAGATGCACAGCTGAGAAAGAGGGACATAGAAAGCTTCTGTGACAATCCCTGTCCCCCCAACACTCTGCCCCTCTAAAAACAGTAACAGCCTAATACAGGGAAGAGAACTCTTAAAAAGTGTGGTAAGGACGCTGAAGTGTAGCTCTCCACAATTGATGGCTTCTGGTGGTTTGTGGGAGAGAAAGGACTCGGTTCTATTTAAGGGACATGACACTGCAAGTTTGATCATGCCACAGTGAATACATAGTGAAACAAATTGGACTTGTTTTTTTCCTATTTTTATTTTTTAATTTGTGTGTGTGTGTGTGTGTGTTGGGGGTATGGACATGGAATGACTGGGAAGTGAGTGTGATCAAGGTGCCTGATTTGAAATTCCCAAAGAGTCAATAATAATAATATGTTGGGAAAAAAAAGGAACCACTGTCCCAAAGAATTGTGTGAAACTGGGACAGAGGGGAAGGCATCCTATTGGGACTCTAAATGAGAGACGCATGGGAGAACAGCAAAATAAAAGGATCCAGAGGGTCCTAGAAATCTACAAGTAGAACAATATGATAGGCAGATTTGGGCCCAGGGGTCCCGCTCAAACTAAGGCACCAGCCAAGGACAATACAGGAGGTAAACTTTAAACCCTTCCCAGATCTAGCCATGGTCAGAATATTCTCCACAGTTGAGTGAGAGTGTGATACGACTTTCTCACATACTCTGGTGCCTCACATTTGACCATGTCCCCTGGAGGGGGAGACCTGGTGGCACTCAGAGGAAGGACAGCAAGTAGCCAAGAAGAGCCTTGATACCCTATGAGAATATATAGGGGGACGTAATCCCCCTCAGGAACAGCATAGGGGAGGGGAATAATGGAAAATGGGGGGGGAGGAATGGGAGGATACAAGGGATGGGATAAACATTGAGATGTAACAAGAATAAATTAATAAAAAAAAAAAAAAAAAAAAAAAAAAAAAAGAATTGTGTCCTGAAATCTGGAGGAGCTAGAAGTGAAGAGACGAAGCTGCTGCTGTCTGACATTGAGACTGCAACACATCCCCAGGCAGCTGTGCTGATGGCCAAGGATGAACCTGTCATTCCTCTACAGCATGCCTTTTTACATGAAGCGATGATTTATGAGCTTCCCCAAATGCAGTGCCCTGATCAGGCATGTACACAGACCTACCACTATTTAGTTTCCCCTCATTTTTTGCCAGACTTTACAAGTCAAGGTGGCTCTCACAACGATTTTAATAAAGAAAGGTGATTCATACCTGGATGACTGCGTTGAGCATTTAAAATACAAAATCCACTTAGTACTGATTAGCGTTAGAACATTATTTATGTAATCTGTCACAATGGCAGATATTAGAAAGAACATTTTTCTCTTTCCGTTGGTACAGTTTATCAATCACCCTTGCTCCTGACAAGCCCTTAGGAGGAAAACATTTATCAGAGTGGATTAGAAGACTCTAAAAATAAAAGCTGAAACTAGTGCTTTCACAGAGAATACAGGCTGATTGCAGAGACCCAAGAAAAAACTGTTTAGTCTCCAAGTGACTTCAGGCATCAGAGAAGCCGAGCGCTCAGAGATGCATTGATGCATTGCTAGTGCTCTGAAGTAGAGAAGGAGACTCCTGCAGGGTTCTCACAATGTGTCTGCGTGGAGGTGACAGACATAGACAATGCAGTGATTAATTCCTGGCTTCCTAGCTCAATCTGAAACGTATTGATAACTTGATGGTTTTGAAATTTGCAAATGTCACAGAATTCAGGTGACATGGTGGAGGGAAACAAGTAAGAAGAGCCTTCCATGAGGAAGGAGAGTGCTCAGCACTGCACGTGATTGTGCGATTCATCCTGAAAATGGGAAGTGAACAGGAGCTTTTTAGAGCGGCGAACAGCAGCTTTTAGTTTGAGCACCAATCTACGTGTCCCCTTCTCTAGTCATTCGCCCTGGCGGGTCCCCTTAATGTCTTCAAGACTTCTATTCCACTTTCAAGAAAATGGTTTCCAGGTGTGGCCTCCGGGGCCTGAAGGGAAAGGTTATCAAACATTGCCAGCAAATTACTATTCCCTAAGAAACTACAAAGAATAAAATGGGATTGCTAAGTATCTCCCCAAACTAACAGGTCTCTTGTAAACCTTTTATTAGCATATGTTAACTGTATGAAGCAGCCAGTCTTCCTGTAGTATTTAATGCATGCCTATAAAATAATTTTATGGCATTTAACTCCTCCCCATCCTACTTTCTTGTCCTCTAAACCTTTTTTTGCTGGCGGTGAAACACATGGGTATAAACAGTTTAAGTAACTTTATTGTCTAGTAAAGGCTGAGAGTGAGTGCTTTGGACTAGTACTCCTCATATTTGTCCCATGTTGGAATGTTTAATAAGCTCAAATGTGGCCTGTGAAGAGTTCTCAGCACTTTTCCTCCAAGTGAAGACGAGTTCAAATTCCCAGAACCCATCTAGCGCTTGGGCAGGCATGGTGACTGCCTGAACTCCCAGCACTTGGGAGGCAAAGACAAGGGATCACTGGGGTAAGCTGTGTGACTAGACTATCTGGGATCTGCAAGCTCCATGTTCAATGAGAGACTCTGGTGCAGTAAACAAAGTAGAAAACAATCAAAGAAATCTTTCACTGTTAACTTCAAGCCATGTACATGAGCACACATGCACGCATACACACACACACACACACACACACACACACACACACACACACACACTGTTCTGGTCACATTAGTACAAATTAAATTATAATTTCTGATCATAGAGCCAAACATCAGTGTTTTTTATAGCTCTTCAGATTGCTATATGGAACCACTCCATTAGTAAACCATTTAGATAATTATATCTCAGGCTTCTGAGGTCTCTTTTAAGATGTGTTACCTACTCAATAGACTGTACCTTATAATCTGCATATCTTAACCAGACCCTGGGGACTGGGGTTGCTGATCCTCTGTTGACCATGTCAAAGTGGCAAAGAAAGCCCTAGAAGATCACACATGAACGCCACATAGAAACAGAAATGTCCTTTACATTCATCAGAGTTTTCATAAATGCTGTTTTGGACTCATATTCTAAATCACAATTTCTCTCATAAATTCATGTGGGCCTTTCATTTTTTTTCCATCTTATCACCTCTTAGAAAATATAAAAATGAGTACTGTGAGATTAATTTGAAATTATCATTTGGTGTCCAGTCCCGACTTATGCCTGGGTCTCTCTACAAACAGAGCGATGTTAGCGAAATATTATACTCTACTCATGCAGAAAAGTACTACGCACTCATGTGACATAAGGCCAGGGAGTTTCAGCCTGCAGTAACCATTCTATGAAACTCTCACAGCCCAAGTATCAGAAAGAACCTAGCTCTCTACATGTATACACTACAGTAACAGTAGAACTAGACGTCAAAATTCTCCAAAAGGTGTGACTGTGGCATGAACATCTACATAGTCAAGGCTTCCACTGGATGCTTCTTATATCCATTGACTTCTATTTAATTTTCAGAATGACTTCACCTGCTCATACTTTCCTAAGCTTTGCTCCCATCTCTAGTCTTCACGATACTTCCTTTCATTGTCCAAATGGCTATGCAAGTAATATGGCTGAATTTTGTCTTTTACTATCATGCCACATCTGAAAAGCATCAATAGCCCCAGTGCCAATTAAATAACCATCTGGGCAAAGCCAGTTCAGGAATATGTGTGGACCCTACAGGCATATTTCAGTGAAGAATTAACTGTGGGGTTTCCAATGCAGAGACCACCACCTAATGTTGGATTAAAGACTCAGAGTCTTCCAGAATGTTTGTACCCAGTAGCAAAAAGTATGCAGAGCAACTCAATTTTGGCTTCTGATAACCTTCTCCTGGAAAAGGAATACTGGGCTGCCTATAGAAAAAGATGACTATCAACTAGAACAGAAAAAAAGAATAAGCGTGAATCAGTTAGAACTTATAAAAGTAAGAGACCACTCAGTAAACAAAAGGATATAGTTGTCAAAGAAACAGAAGATGGTGCCCTGTGTCTACTTCCCCCAGTTGGGGTATTCGGGGTCATTGTGCAGCATACTGGAGAGTGGGGGGTGTAATTCAGAATATTGGTCTGTTGTGAGTGAACAAGCAGCAGCCTTCTAGAGAGACAACTTCAATGAGACAGCTCATTTAATTGAGGGAGAACAAAAGCTATTTTAAACGTGTAGGGAGTAGAGGCTCATGGGGTTAGTGTACATCATTGGTTGGGGCCAAGGTATTAGGAACGCCTTATGTGCATGAAGAAGAATTCCTGCAAATAAGAATTGGGTATTGCCTTATAAGGAAAGAGGAAGTTTAACCTGTAACCTGGCCATTGGGCTATGTGACAGCCACAAGGGTGGCAGAGGTGGAGGCTGCAAAGCCACATGCACCAGGACATGCAGGCTCAGGCAGAGAGGGAATGATAAGACTCCTGCTGGTCTCAAGGTGAGATTTCCAGGGCTTGAACAGGCGTCGATCTCACTCTTGCTACATGCTGCCTCCCTCAGTCACAAGGATGCCTGGCCTCACAACAAAAGACCTGTAAAAAGTTCCCAATGATCAAAGATGGAACAATTCAGTAACAAAATAAATGGTGGATATAGATAGGACACCACGATATAGTCCAAATATAGAAGCACAACATAAATTCCATTCTGCCGCAAATAAACTTATGGGAAAATATCAACTAAGGTATTTATATATGCCAGAAAATGAATCTTAGCTTTCTTTCTGCTCTTGGTCAGTGTAGGTTGGACTTAATAATATGATTTCAGAGAACACAGTATGGTAAGGGCTCCAGGAGGAGTAATAAAATCTTCTGCAAACTACTTAGGCCACATGATCAATGTTGACATTACCAATATGTAATCAATAAGGGATGGATGAGATGGCTCAATAGGTAAAGGGACTTACCATCAAGTCTGGTGACCCAAGTTCAATCCCTGGGACTTCCATAGTAGCAGGATAGACTTGACTTCACAAGTTGTCCTTTGACCTCCATTGACACACCATGGAACATGTCACTCACACACACACACACACACACACACACACACACACACAATATTAAAAAAGAATAGTCAAAGAGTTCTATTCACACACTCAAAATATGGACTCTAAGGTGATATGATAATAAAGGCACATTGCCTCTATGACCTATATGAAACCTGATTATCCATTTTAATGAGAAACATCAGAAGAAGGTTAAAAATTCCACAGTGCATCCGTGATACATCCTTAAAACTTGATAGCAATAGCTGAGAAACTATCACAGACAGAGGAGACAGTGGTATGACAATCAAATATACATAAGCAGTTGGAAATGAACCTAGAAGAAAAAGGTAGACAGTAGTGGACAAACATGGAAATGTAGAAAAGTGTGGGACCTAATGACTAGCACCATTGTATCACAGATGTCTTCTTAGTCAACGTGTGATGATAACTTTAGGGGAAATTAAAAAGGGTGCACATGAGAACTCCATGTTACCTCTGCAGCTTGTGTATATCTATAAAACTGTTCTTTTTATTTTCATATGTATGTGTGATATGGTTTGCATGTGTATGTTTATGCATATTTAAATGTAGGCATGTTGGGGTGGTACCCATGTAAATGTTTGTGTGCAATTGAAGTCTAAAGTTGATGTCAGGGATCATTCCTAATTGCCCTTCCACTTTATTCAATGAGGCAGACTCTCTTAGTCAAACCCAGAGTTAAAAGGCATGGCTAGTCTACTCTGGTGTTCACTGTCTCCATCTTCTGAGGCGGGAATTATAGCCATATGCTTTGCATACCCTTGGGTTCTGGAAACCATATCTCCCATCTACATGTTCATGTGCCAGGTGCTTTAATTACTGATCAATCTCCCCAGGCCCCTGAAACTATTTTAAATTATTTGTATTTAAAAGTTCAATCTATGCAATACTATATTCTGTTTTTCTTAATTACCGTCTTCCCTGCCCTGTGCCTGACTCTGAAGCCTGTAATAAATGTAAAAAGAACAAGAAAAAAAATGAGAGGGGGCAAGGCTATTGTTTTCTGTTTATACAACCTGGCACATGTTTGTGCAGAGGATAGGAAGATAAAGAGATGAGTGGATATCACCTAAAATTGGTGCTTTTCATGAGCAAATGAATACAAGATACAGGAAGACAAGAATCAAAGCTGGGGTAAGAGAGGGAAGCAACGATAGGCAGGCAGTGAGAGCAGCATCTCTGTGAAGATTTAGAAATAGCTGTAATAACTTGATGGTCCACATCTATTATCTCAGGCATCCTCACAAGAATGTCTAGACAGATTTGAGTATTTCCATTTCATAGCTGAGGAGATGTGGACACAGCAAGGTTAAGTGCTTTGCCTGGAGACTCCTCATGTCCTTGAACAAGGTACTTCAGCAAATTATAGTGAAGGTGAATTTGACCTACGTCTATGTCACCCTTATAGATGCAAATGACATAAAAATTCCCTTGTCTAACACCTACAAATTTATTAATTAGTAAGTGTTGAAAAGGACAGACTGTGTTGATCAAATAACAATGGACAGGATATATAAATCATCCCAGCCAGAAGAGATTGTTAACACAGTGCAGGCTTTTGAAGTTTAAGAATTCGTGAAAAACTTGGAAAAAATAAGACAGTCTGATTATGCACATTTATACTCAGTACTTCAGAAAAAAAATCATAAGGTTTTTCTAGCATTAAATTCAAATTCAAGCATTAGTAAACCATACTTAGTATTCCTTATGCAACAAAGCACCTGGGTGCAGAAAGACTTCAGGTAGGGGATAATTTGGAAGTTTTGGAAGATGTACACAGACTCCACTGGCTGAATATTCCTAATATGAACCAGTCTAGAATCTGCAAAGGGGAATGTATTACTGATGGCGTGTGTGCCTTCTGTTCCTGGTGGTGATGAGTGTGGCCACTGTTCTTTGCTGATATCAGAGCACACCTTCTTTATCCTCTCAATGTGATGGAACACCAGCAGTTCTCTGGGACTTCCACAGCCGACCTGCCAGCTGAGGCGTCCAGTTCTATGGTCTGAACAGCTACCAAGTTTTCATCCCCTCCAGTGGATGACTGGCTGTTGTTACTACACAGCCCACATTATATAATCATGCCCAATACATATATTCATTATTTTGGCTCAATTCCTCTAGAAAATGAGAACTAATACATATAAGTTTCCAGATGATGGGATTTGGGAGATATTTAGATTGTGAGAACTCTGTTTATCAATGGATTATTCAACTGATAAATATATAGTTGGGTGGGCTATGCGGAAGGGAGAGTAAGTCCCTGGAGTGTTGCCTTGACTCCTGAGTCTTCTGGTCACTCTGATTCCTAGCCAAAGATGGCGAATTCTACTCACACCTTGATTTCTGCCTATCACAGACCCACAGTGAGCACATCCAATGATGATGTGCTGCAATGTATGAAAACGCGAGCCAAAATTAGCCTTCCTTGCTTTGAAGTTGTTTGTGTTAGATATTTTTCACACCATAAAAAAAGATTAACACCAAAACCTAAACAAAACACTACAGAATTGTCATACTGTCTTACTATTGCTGCCTTCCAATAGACGTTCCTTTCAATGCCTATTTCTATAACTTCTGATTTTATTATTAGCCATTTCATATATAATGTTTAACTTGTCTTTGAAAAAGTATGCCTTCCACACTCACTAGTCAACTCTGTGTGCATTTTAAAGACACTTTTTATTCTGATTTGGCAAAGTTAAATATCTTTTTCAAAATCTTCTATAGGACCTACCTGAATGCAAATGATAAGCTAGAATAGTGAGTCTACTCAGTAAAGCACAAATTTGGTTGGCTCTTATTTTAGGGAAGAAGAGATGTTTTTTCCCCCATGGGAAACAGAAAACATTTGTATGGAGGAAAAATATATGGCCACAAAAGAGGTCACTGTGGTTGATAATATGTTTCTACTGTAAAAGAACCTCAGAGGGTGGATTCATTTTTTTCAGTACTCACAAATGAAACAGCACCAGCCAGCTGGTGTTCTTAGTCAAAATTATGTATGGTGGTGATGGTGGTGGTGGTGGTGGTGGTGGTGCGTGTATGTGTGTGTGTGTGTGTGTGTGTGTGTGTGTGTGTGTGTGTGTTTGTGATTGTGCACCTACATCCACATGTGGGCACACATATATGTGTATTTGAATCCAAGTTTTTGGCAAATGGAGAAAAACAGTTTTAACACAGATCAGGAAACATTGCAATGTATTTCAAGCAGAAAGAAAAGCTGAAGTTTTACGGATGCTTTTGTGTCTGCTGCCTCGCACATCCAGACTGTGCATTCTTTCATTTATGTTCCACGTTCTCCTTCCAATAAGCCCAGTAGATGTGGAAACCCCTTGGTGGAAGCTGGAGGGAAAGCTGCGCTGTGGACTCTCGGCTGCACACTGGTTTGTCTCCTTCAAACAGAGGTTGCAAAGGCAGTCCAGATCGACTGTCCTTTCCTGGTAGCTTTCCTATGTTTTTGCTGTACTGTAGAGTAAAAAAAAAAAAAAAAAAAAAACCAACCAACTACAGAGCTGTGTTAGACAGTGTGATTTTCTAAACTAACTCTTCACTAATGTTTGCTGGTTAAGTTCAGAATGGTCCTTTTACAGATTTTGCACAAAGGAGCAAGCAGAATTTACCCACCAAAATTGACCATCATCTCACAATTGGAAACTATAAACTTCATTTTACACAAGAAAATAGTAAAAATCAATTTACTTCACAGTTAAAATTGGTCTTCTGGGAAAAGAAGCAGGAGGCACATTAAAAAGCATAGTTACTCTATGTCAGAAGACCTTGATATTATTCAGAATTACCTTTGCAGGTAAGTATGGGTGCCTACAAAACACATTGTGTATACCAACTACACACACACACACACACACACACACACACACACACACACACACACACACACACACAAAGGTCAGGGACTACAGGACTTTGTCCAAACATGCATTCTGTGTTCTATGCCTTTCTCTCAGTTCTCGGTTACAGTAAGCAGGTCCAAAAATAGATATGTACAATATCCCTTGAAGACAAACAGCAAAAAAATTCTCTGGGGGTGTTTTGCTTGCCATCCAAAAGCATTTTCATGGATATAAGATAATCTTTGGGGAGAAAGAATAACAAAAATAAAACCAAGAACCAGTATCTTTTCCACAACACTGACTCCCTGGATGTGCTCTGCACGCACAGAGCAAGACAGCCATCCTGGTTACTCAGGGATGTGGACTGTAGTGTGGTGTGGTGTGGGTGGTCCCCACTCTCGGGTTCGAGCTGCTTCCATACCAGCCTCATCTCACATCACTGAGGGTAACGCTGGTATTTAAAGGTACGTGTTTTCAATAAAGCAGGGCTGTTTAATGCATGCCAACCAACTACCGCATCTGTTGCTCTACCAAAACAAACAAGCAAGCAAACAAACAAACAAAACAACTAAAAAGCAGTAATCTCCGAAATTTAAGAAAAAACGTAGACATAATCTATCCAGTTTACTGAAATGCCGTATGCTAAACCCAACTGACACCTTTGGGGAAACTGCCCATTGTATATGTTCTATATGTTCTTTAACTCTGGTCCTTGGTACTTGATTATCATCTCCTTGTCATCCATATTATTTCCCTGCCTCACAGTTTCCTAAAACCAAATTCTAGAGAAACATCTGGCTGGCATACTTCATATTCAGTTTCAGAAAATGGATCGTCATTTGCTGAACAGCATCTAGATTTCTTGTCCATATAAGGAGAGTTCGTTACAGCACGGTTTCCTGCAGGACACTGAGAGCATGGCAGCCTGTGCCATTTGCTATAAAATCCTACATGGAAGTCCTGTGTAAGACAGCCAAAGTGTTTCATGCCTTTGGAGCACTGAGTATACCTTTGACAAAGCAGCTATAAATCCACTCTTAAAGCAGGTGAATGGATGCTCACTTCACAAAGAAGTAGCTCAAGGCATGTTGGATAGGTGCACATTATTAGCCTCCTAAGTATTATCAGAAGGCAACCCGGGGAAACAGTGAAGTGGTCCACGTCTTTCAATGAAAATTCATTTATGACACTACTACTTAATTAGAAAGCCAACAACTGGAGCCAGAGGGGGCACATGGTGTACTAGACACGGAACTTCCCCACAAGCCTTTCCTTTATATTTATTTTCATAAGTTTCAAAGGATAATCAAGCATGTATGAGAGATCCCCTCGAATGCAAAATGCAACCTGCTAGCTGTGCAAACAGAGATATGAAGCAAGGGCTTTGAGAAGCCAGAACAGTGGGGATAGGCCTACTGGCTGAAAAGGATTTTTGGAAGCAGGAATAATTGAGCTAGATTTTTGAAACAGGAAAAATCATATTGGAAAATGTGAGGAGACTAGGCCAAGGTACCATTGTGACAGTTAATACCACTGCTCTGATTGAGTAAAAGAGAACTGACTGAGACATGTTTGGGTTGAAAGGGTATGAAAATTTGGAAACCAGAAAAGGCAAGACATTTGTGCTTTACTCATTATGTCAAAGGGAAGTTCAGAGCAGTGACCTGATGGAAGCAGCCCATGCTCTGTGATGATAAATCTGAAAAGAGTGAGAAAAGACTAAAAAAGAATTGAGAGGTCACTAACAAGCTAAGAGCCCTTGCATTTTGATTCTGAGGAATTTTATCCAAAGATATTTAATAAAATATCTCTTTGAAAATAAAAATTTCATTTAAATGCCTCAGAATAGGGGTTATTTTAAATAAGTGATAAATCATCTTTGAACATTTATAATGGACTGTAACAATAAGCACCCCAAGTACTTTAAGTTGAAATAGGAATTTGCAAGAATCTTATATTATCTTAGTTTAATTTCAAAAACAACAAACACTTCTAATTTAGGATGGGAGAATTTAAAGATATGATGTTAACACAGGTGACAGCAAAATTCTGATTCAACCAATTATTAGGTACATAGCTGTGGTGGTTTGAACAGGAATGCCCCTATAGACTCATGTGTTAGAATGTTTGGACCATAGTGGGTGGCTTTTAGGAAGTGTGGCCTTGTTGGAGGAGGTGTGGCCTTGTTGGAGGAGGTGTGGCCTTGTTAGAGGAGGTGTGGCCTTGTTGGAGGAGGTGTGGCCTTGTTGGAGGAGGTGTGTCGCTCTGAAGGCTGGCTTTACAGTCTTATTTATACTCAAGCTATACCTAGTGTGGTTCACATTCTCCTTCTGCTGCCTACAGACCAAGATGTAGAGCTCTCAGCTCTTTCTTCAGGACCGTGGCTGCCTGGATGCTGCCGTGTTTCCCACCATGACAATAATGGACGGCATCTCTGAAACTGTAAGCCAGCCCCAATTATAAGAGCTGCCATGGCCACATTGTCTCTTCACAGCAATAAAACCCAAACTGAGACAATAGAACATGGAAAGTGATAATAGCTTATATATATACAGAAATTGCATGAGAAAATTTATGCAAAACACTTAAACTCCTGCTGGGTCCTAATAGCTGTTCTATAAATACTAGCAAATATTGTCCCATTGATACAAATAATGTGTATAGAATATTCTATGGATAAAAAGAAGCAAAATACATTGCATGGGGATAATGAAAATTAGGAAATAACAAATGATAGTCATGGCAATGAAATGTTCGATTTTACATTGAACACTTTTGATGGATTTGAACTTATTTCCAAGAAAGTATATATTAGTTTTAGAACTACGAAGAGTTTAAACACTTTCTTTGAGGAAAAAAACAAAAAGCTGTAGGATATTAAATGGAAATCCCTAAGGAAGAATAGTGATAGACAAGAGAAATAAGTACTTCCCCACTGACGACAAGAGTCAGAAAAGGGAGGCATTAAAGATGACTCTTGGAGCCTTATTAAGTAAAGGAACAACCCTGACTCCTAAGAGATAGAGTGAAGGGAGTGTTAGAAAGCAAATGCGAACATTTTGTAGGTGCTATAATAGTTACATGACATTCTTTGAGTAGATAGCATTCTCTGAGTAAGACGTGCATTTTAGCCCTATGGTGCTGGCCCACGCCTTTAATCCCAGCACTGGGGAGGCAGAGGCAGGTGGATCACTGTGAGCTCAAGGCTAGCCTGGTCTAGGACAGTCAAGGCTATACAGAGAAACCCTGTCTCAAAAAAACTAAAAAAAAAGAAAAGAAAAAGAAAAAAAGAAAGAAAAGATTTGCATTTTGAGAAATGAGAAACCTGGATGCAGGTGGAGCTCCTACGACTAGTTAATTTAATAATATTGTGCTTTATTATATGCAAATATTTTAAGAAACTTTAATCTGATTTCCCAAACCCGAATTTTGAAAGCACTCCTGTGTTCATTGAATCAATGCAATATTAACATTCCCCATGCTTAAATGAAGACTCTGTCAATTAGCCAGATGTTTTTAAATGTTCAGTTACTTGTCGTTCTGTGTGCATCTGGTTCCAGAAACATCTAATGGGTTGATGGAGCTTTTGCTATTTTTCATCCACAAGTTGAGGACCTGACAAACACATCTACCTTCACTTCAACTCCTTTACTCCTTTGGTGCATATAATCAGACGAATGTGCACTAATGTTCAACAGTAAACAGTGAGAGGCTGGCTGTAAGCAAATGCAGATGCTACTTTAAGACTCTTCATTATAACCATAACTGGAACAAAAAAATGCATTTTCTTAGTGGAAGCAGAAAAGGAGTTCAATTATCATTCACGTTGTGTCTTTATCAAACTTTCATTATAGTTTTACTTTAATCATGCCTCCATTCAGAATTTGAAACTTTAGTTTGTTTATTGTCTCAATGTGCATGTAATAGTAACAATTTTAAGCATTTTCAGATATCAGTTAACTGGATCTTAAATTTATTCATAGTGGCAGAGCAATACAGCTGGCACTACCATAAAGGTTTGTGTAGATGGTCTATTTATTGAAAAGGAGTCAGCATTCAATGATCATAAGATAATAAAGTGTTTGTTTTCTCCCCTTTAAAATAGGTATATTAGGCTATATAAGACAATTCTTTTTCATGTGTATAATGTGCATTAAGAGTATATGGCCTCAATCTCCTCTCTTTTTGCTCCCTTCACCATTTCCTTGCTCCCACAGACAGTTTTACTTCCACTTTCATATCATCCATGCCATATGATTTTATAAATCTACAAAGTCTGTGACCTACACACAAAAGGCAGGCTACGTGTGTCTTTCTGCTACAGGCTCAATGTACTTAATGTGATGATCTCTGTATCCTTTTCCTGCAGAAGGTACAATTTCATTCTTGGGGACTTCCCATCTGACAAAGACGAGGTAGACTCCTAAGAGTAGTGCTCATTTGAATTTTTCTGATACCTCATGATATTGAATTTATCATAGTTTTATCAGTCACTTGAATTTAATCTTTTGAGAACCGTTTATTCAGAAATTTTGTTTTGTTTTTTTCATTCAGGATTTTTAATGGTTAGGGGTTTTTTTCCTCGCTTGATAGTTTCTTTTGTTCTACAAAATATTTTTAATTTTACAAATTCACATTTGTCAATTGTGGGTGCCATTTCCAATGCAACTGGAGTCCTGTTCAGAAAGCGTTTTCTCATATTAATATTTTGAGGTCTGTCCCATATTCCCCTCTATTCATTTTAGAATCTTACTGAATTAAGGTTTTTTAATGACATGGACTTGTTTTTTCATAGAGGGTAAGATATAATGATCTAGTTTTGTTCTACATGTGAATATCTAGTTTCCTCAGCACCATTTGTTGAAGATGCCATCTCTTCTACAACCTGTATTTGAGGGGGGGGATCTTTGTAAAAACTCAGGTAGTTACAACTTTGTAGGTTTATTTCTGGTCCTCTATTCTGCTCCATTATTCTAGTGCCATCATCACCCTGCCTTTATTATAATAGCTCTATTTGCTTAACTTGAAATCAAATGTGGAGAGGCCTTTGCTAGTCTTTTGTATTTCTATATTCATTTTAATGCTCCTTTTCTTATTTCTGTGAAGTAGAGTGATAGGATTTAGATGATCATTGAACTGAATTTGTGGATTTCTTTTATTAAGGCAGTCACCTTTCACCACTGAGCAATGTTGGCTATAGATTTATCCTTCTATCCTAATTTCTTCACTGCTTTTATCATGAAGAGAAGTTGTATTTTTTAAAACCCATTTTTCAAATATTAAAATAAGTATGTGCTTTCTGTCCTGAGCCTACTTAGGTAATAAATTTCATTTTTCAACTAGTGTGTGTGTGTGGAACTATCCCCTCATTTCTTGAATGAAGTTGATTTGATTCTGGTAGTTACTTATTCTTAACTGGTGTCCAATATATCCTTTGTAAATAGCTACTACTGTGATGCATGGAGCTGTATCCAATACATAAGTGTAAAATATAAAGGCATTGAACAATACAATATGGTTGGTCTATAGAGATGCAACACCCACATTGAAGCCTATTGCCATAGGGTTGACCTATGGAACTATAAATGCTACAAGAAATTAGGTTAGTATATAGCTGACATCCTTGAAATATACTTTCTTTTGACCCTAGGTTTTCACACAGAATATAGTAAAGATTTAAAGTCATGATTTAACTATGACCTGTCTCTCACTGGATCATCACAGGCTTATTGAGAGTTTAGTCTCTATCTAGTTGTACTGCCTTGAGAGTGTCTGGAAATTAGAACAGGTGCAGCCTATTTGAAGGAAGAATGTTATTGAGGGCATGTCTCTAAATGTTGTATGTTTCTAAGTCACTGTCAACCCCCTACTCCACCCCTTGCTTTCTATCTGCCATAACTTTTTTTTTTTAAGCCCTCTTCTGTCTGATCCTGATGTTCTAAGCACTTGTGGCCTAATGACTAAGTACTAAAATCTCTGAAACTGAGCCAAAATAAAACTTATTTCCTTTATATTTTTCTCATATTTTATGGTCACAGGTATGTATAAAGGTAGAAGAATTAGAAAGTATAGAAAACTATAAACATTTGTGTGTGACTGTGTGTGCTTGTCACTGTGTGTGTGTGTGTGTGTGTGTGTGTGTGTGTGTGTGAGAAAGAGAGAGAGAGAGAGAGAGAGAGAGAGAGAGAGAGAGAGAGAGAAATATCTAGTTTGAGTTCTACAAATTTATATTGGTTAGGTAGGGACATGTCTGGAATTTGGAAGGTATGACTAATAGAAAGATTTCAAAGAGGTGAACCACTAATGAAGCCAGAAGGGAATATTTGCCTGCACTTCTCTGTTCTGGCTGTGATGTATAATTTAAAAATTAGCAATAAAATTAATGTACAAAATACCAGTTTGAGAATGTCCTGACTCTTGACTCACTTACACACTGTACCATTCCTGACAAGGCAAAGAGGCAAAGGTCCACACAGAACCCCCAGCTCCACCATACTTTCATGCCACTGCAAATGTTGGCTCCTCAGACTTAAGTTTCTGAGTTTCTACAATGAGAAATGAGTTTCAAGCAGTGTAACTTTGCTGCCCGTTCAGATGAATTCTGCTATAACTTCCTTAGATAATTCATCCTGAATTTGACAGCTACAGAAAGCATTGACTTAGCTGATCTAAGCAATGGAGAGGTTGCCTTTGTGCCAGAGCTCTGACTTGTGAGAAACTGAGGCATAGCAATAGCTTTGGATTCATAAGGACGCTACTTGTCATAACAATAAAGTCCAATGGCCAAAGCAGAAGTGACTGCAGTGATTTAACCTACATCCATTCTTGAAGAGCTTAGTCTTATGGTCTAGCTACAGCAGAAAAATGAAAAGCAGCTCCAGATACTGTGAGTCAAACCCTTTTCATATTTAACCCAGTGAGGAGAACATTATCAGCAGCATGAAGGTACTCTAGAGAGAAAAAGCAGTCATCTTGTGTGGAGAGACTGTGATACTGGAAGGCACTGAACAGATCACATCACTCAAACAGTGACTGATTTTTTGCAAGGTCCATGAATACAGAGGCTAAAGTGTCTATAGCTACAGGTTAATCAACATACTTCATCCTCTAGAAACTACTAGATTGCAGAACACACAATTATCATTTCAATGGGAACAACCCACCCCCTCTGAACATGTGGGTCAGCCCTCAGAAAGCAGAATATACTGTTTCTAAATGTTTCCTTAATTAAGGTTGACACAACCTCAAAAATATATCTCAAGGGCAAGATAAACATAGATTGATAAAGCAGCCATAGGAGGCATGTGCAGCCACTAACGAGTGAACATAGATGTGAGAATAAAATACTGTTGGATTTTAGCATGCATAAAACACTGTGAAAGATGTTTTATGCAGCACATATCCTTTAATCCTTAAAGTAACACGGCAATGCAAGTGCTATTAATGTCTTCCTTTTTGTAGAAGATAAAACAAGGTACAAGGAAAATTCAAGTTTAAGAAATGTCCCTAAGGTCACAAAAACTGTTGTTTCACACTGTCTCAGCTCAAGCATTTTGGGACTACGTTTCTGAAGTACATGTTCCAGTGAAGAGTTAATTACAAAACATACTTAGGGGACAAAGTACAAAGCTATTTTACCTTCAGCACCTTTAAGTTGAGAGAGATGTAAAGAATTCACCTTTTTCCTTCCGTTAAACTGAGTCCAAGTATTACTGTTGACTTGTGTCTGAAGTAACTCCAGACATCCAGTTAGATACTTCATGCAAATTCTATTAAATCTGTTGAGGTTATTTTTATCTAACCTGCATTTCTTTCTTTTAGTTTATATCTTAACCCAGCTATCACACAAATAATTGTGACTCTTTTTTATTTTTTTATAAGGATTTACAATACAATCTTGAGCAGTTTAAGTCTGTTCTTACCCCTCTATGTTATCCTAACTCCATTGTTGCCAAAAAGCCCTAAGTTACTTGCCTTTTAGTTCATTCTTTGCTCTGGCTTAATCTTCATCTTTCCTGCACCTCTGCCTGTGCCTGCATCCCCTGTCTGAAACCTCTACTTCCTCTGCTAACTTCTCCTCCCCTATCCGGCAGGAAGTTCAGCCCTATTCTTTCCCCTGCTCAGTGATTGGCTGTAAGCTTTTTTATTGACATACAAGAGGACAAACGGGAAGCAGACAAGAGATTCTCAGAACTAGGCTTGCAATCAGATATGGTAGGGATTCCCAAATCAGCATTTGAATTACATAGTAACCTTATGACAACATAAACCCATACCAACAAACATCTAGCAATGTTTCAAAGACTCCCACATGAGCCAGTACTAACTCCACAACCGCATAAGCCCACAATGATTCATCTATCATTCCTTCATGATTCTTTGAACTTATTACTCTCTGTATCTTCCTATGAATGGCTAAAGTATACCTACTCTAGTATACACAGTGAATCTGTATTCCAATTAGTATACAAACAGACTATAGAGTTTGTAATTAGACAGAGGTGGAATGTTGGTATCACTCCCCTGCCCCCACTGGCCCTTCTCTCTCTCTCTCTCTCTTTCTTCTTTCTTCTTGACTTGCCTTGAATCATAAGTTATGACCTCTGAATTTTGGACACATGCCCTAATTGATAATAACACTCCTAGCACAAATTTTTGTAATCTTTATCCACAAAAGAGTCAAAGCCATAAATATTATTTTGAAAAGGGGGATGTCAAACTGTACTGCCTCTTCAGATACACTTAGGAATTTTGGAAGAAAATACAGTGAAAATGAAAACATTGGAGATAAGGTACAATGTAGATTTCAGTAAGTATTTATATCAGGAAACATTCTTACTTTAAAGCTTATTGGACCCTTATTCATCTTCCTTGGGATTGAGTTGTTTTGCTGACTAGCTCTAAGCAGATGGATAGAATCAAAAAAATCCAAATGGACAATTAGTGAAGATAAAATCTTTGATCTACAACCTAAAATCCATCTAAGAGTCCCAGACTAGAGTCGTTAATATGAATTTAGTGTTCTAGGATTTAAGAGACACTACTGTTTGTGTGTTCATAATTGGAACTTTGTGTTCAAACTGATGATAATATTTACAACTACTGAGGGTTGTGGCCATTTGCTATGCACTAAATAAGGTGCTTGAATACAGGTTTATGTATAGTTCAATTAAAAAACTAATTTAAAATTAAAAACTAGTTTGTTTCAAACCATAGCTATAATAATATTCTCATACCACCCTCCTTCTAGGATATAATAACTTGGAAGAGAGATGTTGCCATTGTAATTTTCTCTGCATTAAAGTTAGAGAGACAAAAAGAAACAATCAAACAAACAACAAAGCTCAGAGAACTTTAATAGCTGTGAGAACACAAAATTCTAAGGAAAAAGACTTGCCTCAGATCCACTGACCTAGGCTACAGATGCAACATCCTTTCTATTCTTCTGGGTGTATCTAGAAAGATCCTTACTGGCTTTGTTCATGAAACACCTGACAACTAGGTAGGTAATATTATTTGAAAAAAAAAAAACAAGCTATTATATGCCTTGGCTAATATATGCACTTTTCATAACTCCAACATCCAATGCTGTATAGCCAATCATTAGCTTGAGAGCCTCCTAAATGAGTGTAGTCAGGCAATGAGCTCTGCACCAATAAACACATTGGAAGATGATTTGTGCAAACAACATCATGCTTTCTCTGCTTTTCAAAGCTCTTTCTCTTAATCCTGTAATACACTCCACTTTGGTTAGCCACACTGTTTACATTAGCTGCACCAGTGAAAGTAATGTAGGCTATAATACTTGGATATACACTAATAATTATGCAAACATTCTCTTGGCCAGATATTAAAATCCTCATAAAGATTTATGAGGAAACTATTATAAAATAAAATGTGGAGAAAATGAAAACCATTTTCAGGACAATGTTGTAGCAATATTTTCTCACATGTAAATATCTGATCTTGGATTTTTGAAAAATAACTTAGAAGAGTCTATATCTATAAAAATGTGGAAGGAGTATATTAGTGATGAGATAAAAAGAAAATATACATTATAGAAACATTATGTATGGCTATAGAGCTAATGATGTAAAAAGACATATAAAATTCACTAAACTTAGTTTAGTAGATGATTCTTGAGTGTAAGTACCTGTCTTTTCTCAAACACATGATAAACTTTTGTCCATTAAAATGTGAATGCCATTTGTATTAGTTACTCTTTGGGTTGCTGTGATAGGTATCATGACCAGAACCAACTTATAGAGATAAGAGTTTGTTTAGAAGACTTATTGTTATTTGTGGCTTTTGTCTGTAGGTGGAGGAGATGCTCCCACCCAGTGAGCTTCAGGCTCAGAAATAGGCAGGTGTTCTCCCTGCCAATACTCCAAAAGACCCTAAAATGTGTAAAAGGCTAGTTCCTTGTAGGGACACTTTCAAAGCTAACCTCACAGACTTTAGGCAAAAAGGTGTCAAAAACACATATCTAAGCTGTCCTGGAGACAAGTCCTGGGAGGTGTCCTGGGTGTGGCTCCTGCAATTCAGATACCCTTGGTTAAAAAACCCAGAGGTCTGGGCTGGGAGCACTCACTCCCCATTTTTGCCTGCCTATCACCTTGTCTTTGTCTTTCTTTTATCAATAAGCTTAGTGAATTAAAATCTAGCTCTTTGACTCTCAACTGTCTTCATTTTAACCAAGCATGCTCAGTTATCTGGCCTTTTTATAAATTGGAGGCTCCAATCCCCCAACTGGAAGGGACACTGGACTCCTGACTAAGTGTGCAGCCTTTTGCAATCTCTCAAGCTAGAGGATCTGGCCAGAAAGCTCCCTCACTGCTGACAAGGCCTTCCTCATGACCAGTTCTCAGGACAGAGCCTTCCTCAGCTAGCCTCCAGAAGGCTAAAGAAAACTCTGTGACCAGATTCTCAGCCCATCCCCCCAGAGAAAAGAGCCCACAGTTATTCATTGATATAATTTGCGTTTTCTTAGTTTAATCTTGCATTTCAGATTGAATTCTTCAAATATTGAATTCCTCAAATATATATACCTTATATATACATATATGTATATATATATTAGTTTCAATAAATATAAATATATTTATATATAAACTATATATATAATCTTGATGTAGTAATGTGTGCTGATTTAGTTCTTTTTTTAAAGATATGCTAAGGTTTCTTGTAGATCTTCTATGAATCCACCCATCTATCCACTCACAAAAATTTTGGGGGAACAAAGGGAAAGTCTGGATACAGGGAGCTTCTTTCCATTTTACCCTAGGAAAGGCTTGAACATGGGAGAGCAAAGAAAAGTCTGGATATGGGAGCTTCCTTCCATTTACACGATTGCTGGCAATAACTAAAATAGTTCAGTTTTGGATACGTCCAAGTTTGGTTACAGAGGCATGTAAGCTCAGAAGTCTCTAACAGGGGCGTAGGGATTTCAGATTCTCTAAAAGACATCCCAAAGGCGTGACAGAAGGAACAGTTGTCTGGATATTTCCCATGGGGAGGTCAGTAAGCCATAGGGCATCCCCCAAAACGGATAGTGACCAAAGGGACAAGTGCAGACCGGTTAGTAGCTCGTCAGGTCAGCGTCAGCGCTACCAGCGACCAACAGCATAGCCCAACAGATGAGCTAGCATCAAGTACGCAGCTCCATGGTGCACCAGGATTTCAAATCAGACAGCAGCTGCCTCAGAGCAGCAGAAAACGCTACATCAGAAAACTCACCGGATGGGTAGGGGCCTAGTTTGGGGTTGAGTCCCTCTGCTCCCAGTGAACCAGAGAGGTGTGGCCTGGTCTCTTGGATAAAGGGAAGTGTTTACAGGACTAGGAAGGGGGAATTTAGCTGGTGTTGGGTGCAGAAAGGTGGCAATCAGGTAGTTAAGGAAAAGGGAGTCCCAAAACCAGTGAAAAGGAAGAGGAATCCCGCCCTTAGAGATATGCCATAGGTGAGAAACTTAGGCTTTGGACTGACAGTACTTATCTGGACTGCATTTGACCTGAGAGATGGATTTCCTGTAGCTTACAAGAATCCTTTTAGGTTTATAAAGGGAGATAAATCTCAGACACATTAGTAGCATCACTGTTTGTAATCTTCAGTGAAACGTACATTATTCGACAGGTACATATCGTAAGAAAAGGGCAGTAGAAATATAGCATAGTACTGGCTTGGGAAAATAACTTTTTGTTAAGAACACAAATACTCTGAGGTAAGTTTGGAAAGGCAGAAGCTTTTTTGGCCTCCGTGGAACAGTAACACCTTCTTGGAAGCTTTAACCAGTAGGTGAAACTGCTGTGAGCAGTCACATGCCTGAGAAGGGGGAGGGGCTGGGGCAGCGCGGGGAAGCAGGGGGTCATGTGGCCAGACTCTGAGGGAAAGGGTACTTTTAACATGGTGCCTACCGCTTAGCGGCAGTTTCAGCACCACATAGACTGGGAAGCGGAGATGCGGAGCCAGGGCAGCAGCAGCCCCCTTCGGTCCCAGCTCTGTGCAGCCAGCACAATAGTCACAAACCAAACAGATACGCAGCAGAGGGTGCAGGAGAGTGTCAGAACACAACCAGCAGGACAGGGAGCCAGAGGGGCGGCTGGGGTGACTGGGGAGGGGGCCTCCCTTGGAATCAAAGTAAACCAACCAGGCCTATAAGCGCCCACAGTCCAGGGGACTTGGAGTCCAATCAGAGGAGAGCTGCTTGCAGTAACCCCAGAGACGTCTACCCTGGTGGAGGCGATGGATGGGGGTTGAGATTTAGCTTACCGAAAGTATAGGAGACAGGCAGGCAGTGCTGGTGGAGAGCGGCAAAGCCATGTTGAAAGAGGCAGCAGAGAGATACCTGTGTTCTGGGTCCTGGGAAAAAGCAAAGAGATTCGCCTCAGCTGAGAATCACAGTCTGAAGGCGGGGTTTAGACGGGAATGAACGGAGATAGAGAATGAAGTTTGTACCACAAGGAAATTATTGTGCGAAGTGTGTTAGATAGAACGAGTTCAGTAGAAAGGATTCCAGACTTACGACAGCTCTGGAAGAGCCTTCCCCGTATGGGCCACCAATTTTATATTTAATAATTAAAACAATGATAGATAGAAGGTAAATAAAAAGTAGATATTATGTTATACGGAGTTTATTAAATGAGCATGGGGGGGGGAGGGAAACGGGAGGGGTACCCTAGAGAGAGAGACAGAGACAGAGAGACAGAGACAGAGAGGGAGAAAGTAGAGCGAGAAGTAGAGAGATGGGTAGAGAGTGGAGAGAGAGAGACCATGTGCAGGGGCTGTCCTTTTATATGGCCCTGGGAAGGGTCACGGCCCCATGGCAGGTAAGCGATGACATCATAGGAAGGCAGACTGAAGCAGAATGCTAACACTTTCTATCTGTGAATATCGAATTTTTCAGACCATAGATGCACCTGGCCATAAGACACCCAGTTTTTAGAGCAGTAAAACAAGAAAAACAGTAAAAATAGCAATCGGACCATAAGGCATACACTAATTCCTCCCCCCACACTTTGGGAGGGGGGAGGGAAGTGAGTCTTATGGTCCAAAAAGTAAGATAACAACATCCCATTGTCATATTCACTTATTCACCTGTTCTGTGCTAAGAACCGTATTTCAAGGACTACCAGGCACTATGCAGCATATCTGATAAGTGGACACTTCTGGGAAAACACAGACTTCATATCAACTGTGCATGACTTGCCAGGGGTGGCTTTGTACTTCTGCTCAGCTCAAACTACTTTGGCTCCACAAACTTAGGTCCTCTCAGGCCTTCTTCCTTCACTTCCTCCTTCTTCACAAAGACTTCTCCACAATCACCCTGGAACCTTATTGTTCTTGGCATCTCATGAACCAGATATGGATCTATGGTCACGGTCGCCTAGACACGCACCTGGCCTGGCTCTCTCAGTCAACCAGGTTTCTGACGTGGTTTCTCAGAATGTGGCTAGTTATAAGCTCAATTCCCCTACGCCCCTCCCCTTGACCCTAATTGATATAATTGATATCCTGCACAGCTGCAACCAAGATCAACCGCTTCTCACCTCCTCACCCCCCTCCCTACATCCTGCCTTTAAAGTATACAAGCAGCCTGAGAAAATAAAATTTTGTCAGCTTGATCAGGCTCCTTGACTTGCTGTCCGTTCTTTGCGTCTTTTGTCCCCCATTCTCTCCTTAGGGGTCCAAGGGTCTCAGTTGATTATCCGGTGGGCCCAGACAATGACTAGTTCTTTATTCCTGGAAATCAAATTTTGATTGCAAAAATGGTCATCATGATGATCACCATATCAATAATCAAGAAGTCAGTCCCACTAGAAATAAGTATCCTTCTACATCAGATTGAGGAATAGCTCTCGAGTCACTTCATTTTCAAACACACTCATCTTCAATTCAATGTCTAATTAAAGCGCATTCCTCTGTAGCATAGAACTTGCAGGCCCTTCATCTTGTACCTTATTTGCTCTAATTTCTATTTCTGAAGTCATAGGAAGACCTTGTTGTAAGGTGACACTTTCTCATCCATATAATGATCCCACTGAAGAGACAGACGACACCTAAAATGTTCATAGGCTTAGGACTGAGGGGAAAAATAAGAATCGATTTCTACAGAAAATAACAGCAGGCAACTGGCCCACTGAGACATTGAGATATTGAGACAAGTGAGAGAAAAGGATTCCTGTAATTCAGCAAAATTATCTTCCTGCTTCTGTTAGACCCATTGAAGAGAACGAGCACTTCCCCCACAGTACCCAAGAAAATGGCAATTATAAACAAAGAGATGGGGCAGATTGAAATTGGACTCTGTGGACAGTCATGTAATGACTCTTGGAGTTATTTTCAGTAAATTGGCAAATGTGTGATTTCAATCAATCCTTAACAAGGAACTGAACCACATAAGGAGAGATCTGCTTCTTGACTGACCTTAGTAACTCATGAGAAGGCTTTTTAATTGAACTTATCACTTTTAAGCCTTTGCCTCATGATGAAGCTTACTTTTGCTTTTTTTTTTTTTTTTTTTTTTTTTTGCTCATTTAAGACTATGAATCTGATTGATGCTGATTTTCCTGAGGCCTAAGCACTCCCTCTCAGGAAAAACTGAGCACTGAGTCCCTAGGGATCTACCAAGCAGACAGCCAGGTAGCCAGCACTGTGGAGTACAGGGTAAGGATTCTCATAGTAAGCAGATCGTGGCTGCTAGCAACTCAACCAGAACCATGTGATGCTGAGAACCATGAAATACAGGGTAAAAAAAAATTTGTATTTGAATCTCAATTCTAAATCTTACTGGGAAAGTAAAGTCAAATTAGCTTTTTTGACACATGAATGTTTCCATTTCTCCATCTACAAAATATGTTTTATGACATCATCTCATAGTTAATTATAGAAACTTGTGAGAAGGTGAATGTGTAGCCCAGAGTTCCTTCCTAGCATGTACAAAGCCCTGAGTTCCCTCTCCAGGACTATATAAATCCAGCCATGGCAGCGTAGGTACATAATCCCAGCATTCAAAGAGATGAAGGCCAGAAGCATCTCATGCTCAAAATTACCCTTAGTTACAGATAGAGAGTCTGAGGCCACTGTACGCTATATGAGATGAGACCTTGTCTCCAAACAAAACAAAATGACCAGAAAGGAAGTTCTATATTATCCTGTAAAACACCAGTTAAATAAAAACCTTCTATTTCATTGTGGCTTTTTTAACACTAAAAGCATATGTCCGTCTCCGTAATAAGCTAAAATCTTCCCGACAAGTACAGCATGCCCAGGAGCAAGCAAAACAAAATGATGGAATCAAGTTGCACTGTAAATTCCTTCATTGCTTTTTTTCCCTACTATTAACATAAATGGTTTCTAATTTCTCTTTTATCAGGAGAGAGACTCTGTTTTTATGGAGAATGATTAATATCTTATGGACATTCTTTTCCTGCAGATCTGTCTTGACTCCCAGCAGTCAGTTTACTGTATATTTCACTCAACTTGATAGAGCACAAGAAGGTGAGTATCTTCAGATGATTTGTCAATATCAGCTGATGTTTTCTTGTCACAGATAAACAGCCTGTGCCATGAATCAATAGTGTGTCAGCCCCGCTGTCACAGTCTCCACTAATGTGTATGTGGGGTGTTGACAGCTGATACATTACTGTGAATGTCTGCAAATGTTAAGCAGCTTAGCTATTCTCGGATCATTACTCGGCACCTCTTTATAAAGTAGGGCGTTGACATTGGCTTTCTGGGCAGCCAGGAACATGATCATGGCTCTTATATCATCACAACAACAGACGGCTCCACTGCATCCAGTCCAGCTATACGTTTCCATTGAACCAATTAGCAGAAATCCATCTAGGCTGTGCAGCTTTAATTACACACATGGGCCCAAACAACACACTGATCTTTCTGTTTGTATCAAAGTTACAGAGTATCCAGGACCAGATACTATGGACTCCACATTCTGTGCTCCAGCTACCAGGACAGCACAAAGCAAGCCAAGGTGCTTCGAACCTTGAATTCAAAGATCTTCCTTCCTTCCTTCTTTCCTTCCTTCCTTCCTTCTTTACTTCCTCATTTTCTTTCTTTTCTCTAAATAAAACCCAGTTTACAGTGCTCCTGATACCAAGCTATCAGTATCCCCAATCCAAACTGAGGACACAGTGTCCAGAGAGTCTGTCCATAAACCTTCATAGGCATCTTCAATCAGCTGTGTGGCAGAAGCACATGGTGACAAATTAGAATATAGGTTTATAGTTTAATCTAACCTTTTTTTTTCTAGCACCTTCACACACTATATGATCTTGGGAAGATTATTGTGCTTGGTTTCCTTATTTTACCATGGAGATCACACTAATGAAACTCGGGTAGTGTGAACACTAAAGGAGATGTTGTGCATAAAACCTTAGCTCAGACCCTGGTACTAAACAGATCTTCACAGTCTGTTGAGTGTTATAGGGAAGAAAATAAGCACCATAAAGAGATAATATGATAAGACTTCCTCCACAACTGGTCTGTCCCATTGTGAGGCAGAGCTGACCACAGTGTCTTAGTGTTCAGAAAAGCAGTCACTCGTTTACATGACTTCACCCCACTTATGTAAATGCCATCTCCATTCCACAGTGCATATATGACAGAAAAAAATTAGACATTATTACTAAAGAAAAGTTGAAAAAAAATGACACATTAGAATTAACGAGACCCATACTGTACAACTCAATGGGCTTCTGTACAGTTCAAGGTGTTTGGAATGGAAGCTGTAGAGCTTCATATTGGGTTTTAGATTTCAATATTCAATGTATTTTTATGTGTTCATCTACCAAAAAATTAGCATTTTTGTTCTGCTTTAGAGAAAAGGGGAAAAGGAAATCATTTGTACATTTTGTGCATGATTGTTGCTCTTCGTAGCAATTCCTACTTGGATGACATTTAACATATAGTGACAACAGTCTCACCACTTCATTGGTGTTTGGTTCATTGGTTAAGACAGACACACACAAAAGAAATCAATGCAAACAACACAATCCAGCTTTGCAAGCATCTGGTCCATTAATGCCAAGATTCTATCAAAATTAACATACTCTAGAAAGGTAAAATCAACATACAGTAATGGTCTTACTCTCTTAAGAGCACTGTAGGTAGACTGAGAGGGGTTTTTCCAGCTGGGCATGACAGTGTATCCTTTTAGTCCCAGCACTCAAGAGGCAGAAGCAGGCAGATCTCCTTGAGTTCAAGGCCAGCCTGGGTTCCAAACAGAGACCCTGTCTCAAAAGGAAAAGAAGGAGAAAGAGGGGGGAGGGAGGAAAGGAGGGAGGGAGAGAGGGAGACAGAGACAGAAAGACAGACATCTTGTTTTTTCATCATTAAGAAAGGATAAATGCTTAACAAACAATTTGTCCAAATCAGGTATTCAGTACTACCTTTATTCGTACAAGAGGGGACTCTGTTCTGGTGCCCTGCCTTGCAGAAACGTGACAATAGAAATGCACAAAAGAAAATAAAGCAAAAAAATCAGGTACCACAAGACTCCTGTCTACTGCTACCAGCACTGTTTAAGCCAAAGAAATGGGGCTCCAACAAGCTTGGCCTGTATGCTTTAAGAAGGCCTTTCCTATTATAAGTGAGTGTCTCATGAATGTCTTCACTTACCAGGAGATTGGGACAATGTGAGGACAACCTACTGGGATTCTAGGTAAGAGAAATATAGGAGATGGAGAAATAGAAGGATCCAGAGGATCTTAGAAACCTACAAGAACCTTGAAACGGATGGATCAGGGCCCAGGGGTGTATGCTCAAACTATTGCACTAACCAAGGACAATACAAGTAGTAAACACCGAACTCCTACTCTGATCTAGCCAATGGACAGTTATGTGGAGACAAGGGACTAACTCTGACATGAGCTCTGGTGCCCCATATTTGACCACCCCCCTTCATGCGGAGGCCTGGTGGCACTCAAAGAAAGAATAGGCAGACTATCAAGATGATACTTGTTAGCCTGTGACCATAAAGTAGGGGAGGAGATCCCCCTCAGACATGGACCTAAGGGAGGATAATAGGGTGGGGTGGGAGGGTAGGCAGAAGGGGAGGATACGAGTGATGGGATAACAATTGAGTTGTAATCTGTTTGGTTTTTGGTTTTTTGGTTTTTTGGTTTTTTTTTTTTTTTTTTTTTTTTTTGGCTTTTTGAGACAGAGTTTCTCTGTGTAGCCTTGGCTGTCCTGGACCCGCTTTGTAGACCAGGCTGACCTTGAACTCACACACCTGCCTCTGCCTCCCAAGTGCTGGGATTATAGGCGTGCGCCACCATGCCCGGCTTGAGTTGTAATCTAAATAAATCAATAAAATAATAATAATAAAAGGAGTCCCTTCCTTAACATCTCAAACCTGTCCTGAGGGGCCGGTCTGTGGTACTAGAGACAAGGGAAGCTTTGGAAGAAGGGATGGAGTTGAGCTACAGAACTGTTCAGGCAAAGAAAAGACAAATCCGTGAACTGACCAAATGCTCTCAGATAGCATGAAAGCAATAGGTTTTCAGTTTAGGAAACGTCCTTCCTCTAGAGTCTGCTACTCTTTGCTCCTGTGTGCCTTCCTGTTTCTTGTTCCTTGGTAGTTAGGAATCAATGCAGTTTACAATGTGGCCCCTGAAGATCAATCTGCAAACTGAAGCAACTCCATAGCACTCTACCTACCGATTCTTCCTATCTTAATTAGTAAATAACTGAAAACTAGACGCTTGGTAAAAGGTATATACAATTTCAAATTGTAATTGTAAGCTAAAATGTTTATTTAATTAACTATTTTAAGTTCTAAGGGTCATTGTTAATAATCTGACATGTTCCTTCAATTCTAAAACCATAGAAATGTGACCTTTTGAAAGAATATGGCAGCATCTTTGACTTGCTACCTTTACTATAATTTGATTTCTAGCTAAAAATATCATCAAAATGTGGATACTTTGAATAAAAAAATATGTTTTTAGTCCAGATTGGTACTCTGGATAAAACTAAATTACTTGTAAAAATATTGATTATAACAGAATGTTTACCACCTGGGCTGAAGAAAGTCAAGGAAAATTGAAAGAATGAATATACAATGGTTAGTTAGTATACATTTCTTCACTTTGTTACTTATTTTCATTTTGCACAGTCTTTCTAAGGCATGCAGATAGAGAAAATGATAGTTAAATGCAGCCTTCTTGATATTTTTCAGACTATAATTATCTAAAAACCTGCACTTTACACATTCTGACTTTGCAGTTATGAAAGTGAACCTTGGATGCAAGGACATATTTTATCTAATCATTTTGAAGCTTGCTATAGTCTTTAATCATTTAGAACCTGGCACACTGACTTCCATGTCCACTTGACAAAGCTCTATAAATATTAAGGCAGGGCCTGAGTATAGTTCGTACTTGCCTGGCACAGACTTCAAACCCCACCAACATAGAATCTAAACTTAAGGTGTTTTTCAAGCAGTAGGAATATCAGAGTAGCAGCTGGGGAAGGGACGCTGTTTGGGCTTCATATCTGGACTCTTGAGCTGCCAGGATCACTCAGCAAGAGTTTGGTATCTTCTTAGATAAGAGTTGCCTATGTGTTTGCACCTTCCCATGTTATCGCAACTTTGATGTTTACAGTCCCCTTGAGATTAAGAACTGGCCCCAGGTTACTCAACTCAACTCTGTAACTGGGCAAAGGCTGACTGTAAGATAAAGACCTCACAACAGGTGAGATGCCTCTTATCAGTAAGGCAGGGGATCCAAAGGAAACTCATGGGCTTTGGTGCTAGAACTGCAGGTCTGAGTTCAGCAGGACTTAGGGCGTTTGTTTCCATTTAAGAGGAAAACAGTTTAGCTGCTGTTCAGAACTCAGAGGGTGACGTGAGCTAATGTAGTGTGAGGTTTTTTGCTCCCAAATAGCATTTGCATTTTAGGAAAAACTGCACATGCTTCACAGGGGTCGCATGGTGTATGCTAAGCATGAGGCTTGCAGGAGACCTTCCTGTTGGGAAAAGGTACTAAGGGGTCCCAAGAACATCTAAAGTCACATTCAAGGGACTGTCTGAAAACATAGCCAGTGTGAATATCTTCCCTATATGTGTTTACCAAAAATCCATGGCTCACACTAACTTATTCACCCCCATAACTGGGATCACGTACCCTGATGTTTGAAAATCCATGAAAATCCTTTTCACAAGCTTTACAAGCAAGAGTTATGAAACCCAGTTTTTGGTACAGGCTTTCAACTCAGTGTCAGTATTAGCAACTTCAGACCCCCAGAACAAGGGCAAGACTTCTGCATGGAAATTGCAGCAATCAAGCCTGGCCAAGTCCAATTTCTGCCTCTAGCTTTAGGATGTCAGCTTCTAAGCCTTTCTTGATCTAGCCACAAAAGGAAAGGGGTCCTTATTCCAAAGGAACCCTGTACATGTGCTTCTAATTTTGTATCTAATCATAGCTTAATTTAATTTCTCTGCAGCCACATTTCTCACAAACCAAGGAAGCATTCATTGTTATAATAAATATAAAATGAAAGCAAAGATAAAATGATAGCATTTATTAAATTTCTACTGCTTCACTAATGTAGTGTGTGCTAAATACAGAAATATGGAGAGAATGAATTTGCTTTTGATGTTTATTAATTTATTTATCTTACCTCCTAGCACAGTTTCCCCTCCCTCTTCTCCTCCCAGTCCCTCCTCCTCACTTCACCTCCCTGCCATCCTCCTATCCTCCCTTTCTCCTTAGAAAAGGCTCAGAAAAAGGGAGGCCTTCCATGGATATCAACCCACCTTGGCATATCAAGCTGTAGCAGGACTAGGCACAGCTTCTGCTATTGTGGCTAGGCAAGGCCACGAAATTAGAGGAAAGGGATGCCAAGGCAAGGAACAGAGTCAGATACAGTGCCTGCTCCTGCTGTTAGGAGTCCCACATGAAGACCAAGCTGCACCACTGTTACATGTGTACAACGGGCCTCAGTCTCTCCCAAATGTGCTCTCTGCTTGTCTGGTGATTCAATATTTGTGGTCCCCTATGGGCCCAGGTTACTTGGTTCCCTATGTTTCAATGTGGTGTCCTTGACCTCTCTGGCTCCTTCAATCTTTCCACTGACTAATGTTTAGCTGTGGATCTTTGCATCTATTTCCATCAGTTGCTGGATGAAGCCTCTTTGATGACAGCTATGCTATGCTTCTGTCTGGAAGTATAGCAGAGCATCATTAACAGTGTCAGGGATGGCCTCTCTCTCATGGCATAGGTCTAAGGTTGGGTCAGTCGTTGGTTGGCCACTCCTCCAATTTCTGCTGCTTCTTTACCCCTGGACATCTTGTTGGCAGGAGAAAGTGTTTTTATATATAGCTTGGGAAAACAGGATCTACAGAAAAGTGAAAAGCGAAGGGTAGAAGGAGAGTTAAGTGCATAGTCGGACCTACTCTCACTGCTTGCCGGAATGTAGTGGCCACTCAGCTTCTGTGTAACAAAGAGACACTAGCGTCTACTTGGCTGAGTTATGATGAGGACTAGGTAGAGCTACGGAGCACCTAGCAAGTATTAACAACCAGCAAAAATGTTAATCTTCCCTCCTTTTATTTTACCAACCATAAGCAATTATAGAGCCCTGTGTGATTTCCACAGGGTCCTCTGGGAGCCTCATGTACAGGACAAGAATTGTTTAAGTTTCGAGTTTTGTTTTTATTTTTATTTTTTATTTTTCTCAGACAGGATTTCTCTGTGTAACCTTTGCTGTTCTGGAATCATAAACCAGGCTGGCCTCAAACTCACAGAGACCCACCCGCCTCTGCCTTCCTGAGTGTTGGGATTACAGGCATACATCAATATGCCTGGCTAAGAATCTGGATTCTTGACTGTTGGGAATATTCCCTCTAGCACTTCTTTCTCTTGTCCAGGACACATTGGCTAAGTGACTCGTCCCAGTTCACACAGCTGTCCTCACAAGGAGCTTGGGTGAGTAGTGTCAGCCTACTGACTCTAGAGTACTGAACTTACTGCTTTCCCACAAGCCTGCCTTGCTTAATGTTTTAAACTAATTTTGACTCGGTGGGTACTTAGTTTCCCATTTTTCAACAGGCACTCACCTATTTTAGTGAAGTGAACTTTAGTGCTATGAATCATTGTGGAATAAACTAATCTACTATCCCCTTCCATCAAGGAATAGTCTCTGAAGCTGAACATTTGTCATTTTTTTTCATATTTTATTTAGAGATCCAACCTACATACTTATTGGCATACCAAACCACAGACAATTACCAGCTTGTGTCTGTAATGTCAATGTCAATGTCAGCACCGCTGGTGTGTTAGAATGGAAGACCTTTTGCTGTGGAAGAAGTTCTAAGTACTGTAGACATTTGAGCATCCCCCTTCACTCACTAGATGCCCACAGCGTACAGTGTCCTCACTGTCAAGCCCATGACAACTACAATTGCAAACACTGTGGCCGTCCCTTAGGAAGCACAGATGATTTAGAGCCACTGGTTGATATAATTTCAAGGGCCCCTAAGTACTAGTTTTTAAACCTGCCTCTCCACTTCAGAATAGCTCAGGACAGAAGGAGGATGAGGCTGGTGGCTTGAAATAGCCACAGGATGACGTCTGGCCTTCGTCTGCAGTCAGCCGACTACTGTAGAGTACAGCGCTTCAGACAGAGGCTCTGATCACAATGATTCAGGGTGCCTGCCAAAGCCAACATCTTTCCTCTGTGTCTTTTCTAATTCTTAAACATGTTCTCTAGTAGCAAAGAGGGGGGCAGTATTGTGAGGAGAGTGAGCTAAAGGGTTTCATTTCACTTTCATTGTTTGAATGAATTTAACATTGGGGAAGAAATCAAAAAGGAAGCTAGGAAACCAAACAAGAAGAAAGAGGGGGCACAATTGTTTTTTTTTTTTTTTTTTTTTTTTTTTTTTTTTTTTTTTTTTTTAAGAGTAGACTTAACAGGACCTTACTTATGTAAAAGGTCTACCTTTAAAACACATAAGAGAAACCCTAAAGTTTATTGGCACCGAGTAAACAGTAAAGCTTAACAGCATTTATCTCTGCAAAGGAATTGCAATGCTCTTTACTGCTTTACAAGCTTTTATTTTCTGGGATTTCTTTTTTATTTTAACAGGAAAGCACTATATTGACTAGTGAGGAAAAAAGAAACAAAAAACTGAGTATATATATATATATATATATGATAATAGTAATTGTTACTTTCTAGTCTCTAATTTCTTTTTACAACATAAAGCACTGCTGGCCTTCTTCAAGTTGTACCTGGCCTGTAACCTGACAGAACTAAAGTTGGTTGCAAATATCCAGAGTTGTGAAACACTTAATGTACTTATTATCCTCCTGAGCAGCACAGTGAAGCTCTCCTGGGCCCAGTCTTTCTCTTCACAATCCCATGGCTGACCAGGGGCTACAACTTGGGCTGTCACAGCTCGGCAGCCAGTAGCCCTGACACAGATCAGAGTGAAAAATCCAAATTAAAAGTCCAGTTTTCCAGCATTGTAGAGATGGAAGAACCCTGAGCCATGATAAATGGAAGACCGTACTGTGGAATGTTATTAAACTATTGTAGTGAATTATATTTCTTGACAATCCAAGGTAGATAATAAAATATTTCTGGCCATTTTGAAGTCCTCATCCTGTGCCCTTCCTCTCCAACCACCCATTCTCTTGGGATGTTACCTGCCATCCCCATTGCTAGCATCATAGCTTAGTTTTGATACAGGAACATTAAACAAAAAGGAAGCATCAAGGATGGATTCTTGTGTTTCCAGAATGAAACTTTTTGTGAATTTTCCAGACAACATTAAACAGGGTTTCATAGTAGCTGGGCTTCTTTGTCCTCCCAGAAGCAATGTGTATATGAAAGTTCCCACTCTGGTCACCAACGTTCAGTATGTGCAGTCTCCTCGCTGCTAGCACTTTAAAAAGCTAATATTGCTCATATAAATAGCATTTCCTTAATTTGCCTGTACAAAGGAAAGGGCACACTGTAATCAGAAAATTAAAGGTACAAAATAATTTCCATTACCAGCAATGTACAACCAATATATTATTTCACATGAAGAAGGGAATATGAATGTATTAATAGGTCATATCATTTGATATTTATTCATGAATATTGTAGATAATTTATGTGCTGAAAAATATTTTACTTCCATGAATAAATAGAGAGATAAAATGTAAGAGACAGGATGAAATAGGAACTATGGAAATATATGGTGGTTATCATTATTACCTTATTTTGCTTATATTTAGCTGCTAAATTTTTATATTGAGGAAAGTAATATATCTAATGGAAGGGCATTTTCCCCCAATGTATTAAGTATCTTTTAAAGGATTTATTTTACTTTTAATTATATGTATTTTTTTCTCTCACCCTTTTTAAAAAAATTTTTATTAATTTATTCTTGTTACATCTCAATGGTTATCCCATCCCTTGTATCCTCCCATTCTTCCCTCCCTCCCATTTTCCCATTATTCCCCTCCCCTATGACTGTTCCTGAGGGGGACTTCCTCCCCCTGTATATGTATTGTATACACACACACACACACACACACACACACACACACACATGTATATATGCATGCTTGCATTGGGATATGTGCAAGTGAGGGTAAGTGTGAGTGTAAACCAGAAGAGGAATCAGATCCCCTGGACATGGACTTACATGTGGCTGTGAGCCACCTGATGTGGGTGCTGGGAGCTGAACTCTTTTCTTCTGCAAGAACAATAAGTGCTCCTAACCACTGAGGCATCTCTCCAAGCAAGGATCTTGCTTGTTTTTTTATTTTTTTTCCTTCATAGGAACTTCCAGAGTGTCTAATGTCCTGGCACCAAGTGTAACAATGAGATTCCCCTGAACCCATCCTCCCCAACCTTTCTTTACTTTTGAAGTTATCACTGTTCATTTCATCGCAGCTGTAGAAGAATGTTCAAGTTTAGTGCATAGGCCACCACTACGATCTATTTAAATTCAGATTCAGATCCAACAGGACCAAGTTGGATCAGGAAGTGTTGGTCCTGAGAGCCTAAAATTTTATGCAACTAATGCACAAGACTTGCTTTGAGACTTCAAGTCTGGGAGCTGCTTTACCTCAGCCCTCTTGTTGGTTCTCTACCTCTTTGGGGTTGGGGGGTGGTTCTCTGAAAAATTCACAATCATAATAACTACAGCAGAAATAGGATCAGACAGAGGAAAGGATCCAGAGGCAGGAACATTCATAAAGTTATGTAGATGGCAGTGGGTTCGGGGAAAGCCCTAAAGTCATGTACCAAGGTGATATAGTTATTTGACTTTTTGTAATTTTTGCCATTTTCTCCATGTTTGAGTGTTTGTATATTTTTAGAGATTTGCATGTCTTGATAATCTTCCCACTTGGTCTTTATGATGACTAAACACATTCAGGATTCTGTTGATAAAAGTCTTATAGATTTAGGGTCTTTTTTTTTGTTTGTTTGTTCACTCTTATATCTTGGGGATAAGATGACAGTGTATCTATTATCTATATGTCATGAATGAAAATTAATTTTCTCCATTCAAACAAAACACTTCTTACATATTATGACTTGGTTAACATTTATTTATTAATGAAAAAGTACACCAAAATACAGTTTATATTTAATTTTTCTAACTCCTAATATGCTATAGTTCCACTGTTTCCTCAAAGCACTGTAGATGCTATTGATAGCTAGCCAGACCCATGGTAAATCATGTGACAAGACATAGGGTATGATCACTTCCAAGACTCAAACTTTTGCTTCCACTTTCAAAAACATTATATTAAGAAGCATTCTCAAAAAAAAAGTTAAGGTGCAAGAAGACATTGCGAAATGTATAAGCATAATCCTTGACCTTACAAAGGAACCCATGGGTAGCCACATCTTTAAAAGATAAACCCAAATGCCCTATTATTCATTTGCTCAATTGACGAAATAATACAGTTCCTGTATGCAGACCTGGTTATTATTATTAATGTGTCTCTTTTCCTCCTTCTACTGTCTCATATTTGCTAATGCCAGGTGTAGAGAGAGCAGGACATTTGCTTTCTTTTATAACACCCTGAAGTCTACTACTTTTATCTACCAAGGACCACCTTTCCTACAGACAAACAGAGAGAGCAAGTTTTGCTCCTTCTAATTTCCAGCTAAGTTTTATATCTCCCAATCCTTGGCATTGTGTTAGTATCTGTTCACATTAAAGATACGATGTGGGTTTGCATACCTCAAGATGGAACAGATTACGCAAGAAAATCTCATGGGGGTGTGGGACGTTAGTCCAAGATGCACATATGTGGACACTAGCAGAGAACAGACTGAACTTCTGGGGCGTGCAGAATCAGGGCAGCTCCTCCGTTTACTGTGGCTCCGGAGCGATACACTCCGCAAAGGTGTTAAGTCCTACCACACCACTCAATTCACTTCCTCTCTTACCTTCCCTTCACTTCAGGGGGACCACGGACAAAAACAGTCTGAAATGGTGAGTCTGTGGGAATCCTCAAGCGTCTTCCACTCTGCATCCAAACAGGAGTCTAGACACGTCTTAGGTGAAGACTTGTAGAGAAGAGGGGTGGCAAAAGTCCAAATATTATACACAGGTATAACCCTGCCAAGTCACCACTGTAGACGTGCCACCACTGCGTGGCAACCAAGAGGGCTCGTGTGCAGCAGAGATAGGACACACTCTCTCTGTGTCTCTGTCTCTGGCCCTTCCTGCCTCCCTCTACTCTCTCCCCGTCCCTCTCCAAACATGCAAGAAGATCAAATGGACCGAAATAAGGGAATCAGAAATCCACAGATGGAAGTGGACACTGCAGAATAATGAAAAGAAGAATATTATAATTTAGCCTGGCATGGTGGGGCCCACCTGTAACCCCAGCTCTTGGGGAACTCAGACAGAAAGACCTTGACTTCAAGGCTGCATAATTCGATACTCTTTCTAAAACCATTTAACATGAAAAAGAAAAGGTTGGAGAATAAGAACACCCACACAACCTTTGACCCAAAATTTGTCCTGCAACCAGATGTGCTGGAACAAAGATGGAACACAGATTTAGGGAACGGGCAACTGGTCCAGCCTGAAACCCATACCATGGGAGAGAACCAATCCCTGACACTATAAATGGCACCCTGCTATGCTTGCACACAGGAGCCTAGCATAACTCCTCTGAGAGGCTTCACCCAGCAGCTGATGAAAACAGTTGCAGAGACCCACAGCCAGACATTTGACAGAGCTTGAAAAGTACTGTGGAAGAGTTGGGAAGACAATTGAAGGAGCCCGAGTCCTATAGAAGACCTACAGAGTCAACTAACCTGGGCCCATGGGGCCTCACAGAGACTGAACCACCAGCCAAAGAGCATGCATGAACTGGTCACAGATGCCTGCATATATGGAGCAGGTGTGCAGCTTGGTCTTCATGTGGGTCCCTCAGCATCTGGAGCGGGGGCCCTCTCTGACTCTGATGCCTACCTTTGGAAGATAAGACAAATGTTTTTTATAAAAGCTTTATTTGTGTCATAAAGTATATGCAGCTGTGTGGCTTCAGGTCTCAGAGACACCAGATTTAGTTGCTTCAGGATGGATATAGAGCAGGTAAGAAAGAGCTCACTAGCACATGTGAGCTCCGACCTGGTTACAGAAGTAGCAGCATTTCATTCCAGCTGAAGATAGGACACATCACAGTGGACCGGAGGAAAGAGAAAAATCAAAGGAAGGCTGAGTTTCATGCCCGACTTTGGTTTGGGTGCTCTCCTGACATGGTTGCTAAGGATCTACAACGACTCCAGGGGAGCTTTTCGGCATTCTAAGCATTTCTGCATCACACCCTACTTGCCTTTGTTGACATACTATAATTTTGCAGACTCACAAGATGAGGCTGGCTTATTAAAGGCTGAAGCTGTCTTGCCTGGAGAGGAACTTTTGCTAGCCTCCTGTTGGGATAAACATCCATCATGACCTCGTTCAATGGCAGCTGCCACTGGAGCCAGGGCTGGTGGGAGCTCTGACTGTTATATAGACAGGGAAAGAAACACTGCCTTTGGACTAAAATTAGAGGGGAGGAGAAGTAGTCTCTGTGAAGGTGGTGATTTGGGCCACTTCCGCTGCCCTCGTTCCATAGTTATGATCCTTCCGATCAAGTCCTGTTGAAGTCAATTTGGCAGAGGGATGAGTTTCTGGACAGGGGCTGTGTGCAGACACTGGCTTACAGCTTTAGCACTGACATGAAGGAGGAAACGTTCCACCTCGACCTCTCCATAAAAGAAGTACAAGACGTCTTTTCCTGATGCACACCACCTGCCACCTGCCCACCTCACATCCCCCCTGCCAGGCAAAATGAGAAAGTGGTCAAGTGTTCTTATCACCCCAGCTCAGGGCCCTCAAAGCCTAGGTTTGTGCAGAAACTCAATTTTGTGTTAAACAGAACAAGGGCAGTAAAATCCTTGCAGCTGTTCATGCTTTGACGCGGTAGTCAGAAAGTTTAAGTCCAACTTTCCCTCGTGATGTTAATCTTTTCTCTTCTATTCTACCAGAGCAATAGGCAGGGATGGGAGCCTTTCTTGTGACATGTAGTTACTTTAACCAGTCTCTGGGGCTTTGGATGTCATTCATTTCCCACCTTCCCAGCAAAGGGCTACATTTTTCAGGAGAAGCCCTGCAGCATTCCATCTACCAACGAGTAAAAGCCTCTCTCAAATACTCCTATTGCTTTCATCTGCGTAAGCTCTTATTCCCTTGGTCTGCTGAGTTCAGTATGGTGGAAGATTTCTCTTAGAGGCAACCAAAAAGTCAGCCTATGGAAACAGAGCTGAGCCTGCACCCCTCCCCCACTACACGCTTTGGGGGAACATGCCCTGGCCTCAGAGTCCTTCCTTTCTGCTGCTTGACTTTCAGTGTTTCTTGTGACTATACACTAGGTCCTCGTGGGAGCAGGTGCTGTGGAGTCAGAACAAGACAGTAACTGTCACCAGTCACTTACAGGAGAGCTGTGGGAAAGAAGTTCTAGCCCGAGTCCTTAGATAGACTTCCAAACCCAAGTCTTCCACATCTGAAGCAGAGCTCTCCCTGCCCCACCCCACCCCCACCCTTGCCCCTGGAGTCCCAGATATCCCCTCTTTGTACTTGACCAGCAATTTTTTTGTACTTGTACTTAATCAGCAATTCCTAAGTGAGGGCCTTAAACCTGCAAGCACCTTTCATGAGCAAAGTGTAGGAGACTCCAGGTTACCAAGTTTGAAAGATTCTTTACTGCAAAATCCATAGAGCTCACATTAAATATTATGAAGAATACTTTGAAATTACAAAGCAGGATGTGCGAAAGATAGTATACTTCTCAAAGGGTGCACAAGCCAAATCTTTCCATTTTGAGAGTGTTACAAGAAGCATTCGGCTGGACACATTGCATCATAGCAAATGACCAAGTTCTTTTCAAAACTCCTATCTGAGGAAGTATTTTTTCTCTATAAATTTCCCTTTTGATTGAAAACCATAATGGCTATTTATAGGCAATTTTACAAATTACTAACAGGAGATAAATAAATATATTCAGATATTTAGAGGGCTGAAGCCAAACTCCACTTTAAAATTAGCATTTGGGTGTAATAGAAATGAGAACTATAGGAATTGTTATTTTATCTATTTGATGTGTCAAACACTCAGATTATCTTATTTAGTTTTCACAAGAGTCTTAGGACCTGTTGTTTTACATTTACAAAGAAACCGGAGCCTGATGGAGCTTCTTTAGTAAATAATAAGTAATTACTGCAAAACCATTCAACTAACAAAAGCCAGTCAGGGCTTCCATCCATTGTCCTGATAGCAGTTTAATATTAAATATATTATTTCTCTATATTAAATAACCAACTTATCAAATCCCCTCCTTCTTGTACCCCTATTTGGCAACCTGCCATACCAAAATAGAAGTAAATTAACTGCAACAGTAATTATCTTTCATGTAAAATGCTGAATTAGCATGAAATAATGTGAATCAGTAATTCATTATATGTGCTGAAAATATATATAACAACTAAATGTTACCAAATGATTTATTATGGTTGGTGCTAAGTTACAATGTATATGAAATGGAGTCATTATGGAAACACATAAAAATAGTTACCTATTTTTGTAATTATATTCACACAAGAAATCTGAAATATAGTTCTGTTCTGCCTTTTAAAATATATCCACAGAATAACTTTTGTATTTTTTTAGCCACACAATTTTACAATACTGATACTGCACCTGTGTCATCAACCCTACTATAAGAATAAAATAAAATATGAAAGCAGTTAATAGAAAATTATTTCTTTCCATATCCATCAGTAATTCCAATGAAAATAGTTTGTTTCCACTGGCAGTGAGAATGGATGGTAGTAATTTGCATTGTAGATATTACATACATAGATATATGTATGAATATGCCCATGTGTTGCTTGGGCTACTGTGCCATTTGTAGGTGCTTGCCTTTTGAGTTGACCAATGATTACCAAAATGCTGTTCAATTCTACAAGGACAGACATTGGTAATATTCTTTTTTTTTTTTTCTTTTTACAGTGTTTCTCTCAAAAACTCAAATATATAAGAAAGAAATACAGCAGGCTAAGATCTACAGTGTTACAAAGCAAGATAAAACAGTTACTAAGTTATCAGTCACAGAATTTTATGTACTTTTGCTATTCACAGACTGCAGACTCTTGTTGAATATCTGAGCTGCTGGAAATTGATGACATGTAGACATGCATTCATGTGAGTCCATAATTAATGATGTTTATACTGTAATAAGCACATTCATTTTAACACCATTCAGTAAACAGATTTCTTTAGGGCTTGAGCTAAATCTGCTATCACAATTATACACAAAAGAACCTGTAAACAAGTTGACATTACACTTATGTACAAGCAAACTGCATTGGAAAGGAGAAGAGGCAATTTCAATGGGTGTAGCTTGATATATACCAATGTGCAACAAACTGACCCATCATCAAATGCCTCAGTGAGGTCGCCAAAAAAGGAACATGAGCAAGGCCCCTGAAAGACACCACTCAGTGTTGGTTCCAGAAAAATTCAGATGCCACCATGTGTGGTGACATCACACTCAAAGCACGGCAACAGGTGCGAAAAGAAACATGATAATCCCTGCTGGGTGTATCTGTAGATCTCCAGGTAGCCTATTCAACACAGGCCCAGAAGCGAGAAGGGTCGAGGGCATTGAGGATATTATTTTAACAGCTACGTTTAATTTCAAGGAATTTTTTTGTTGTGTATTGGGCTCTACCTAGTGCTCTCTAGGAAATGAGAGTGTAATTGTTTTTTAAACTTTCACTCGCCATCAAAAAGAGTCATTCTTTTATGGACTTAGCTGAACACTACTGCCAGCCTAAAGCATGTCCTATGGGAGGCTGACCCCACTAACACATTTCAGGGAGAATTTCTGAGAGGAAGCCCCTGTAAGCCATTGTGTCTGTGTGTTGTAAATAGGATAGCATTCCAATAATTGATGAGGCCAGTTCCTTCTACCAGAGAGACAGTAATGGGCAATGCATGCTTTCCAAAACTGCATCGACATACCATTCTGTAAATTAAGTAGAACATATCAAGAAAATCCCCCTGATTCAGTTTCATTTAAAAATTAAAAATTAACAAATGGAAGAAAATTACAAGGGAATTCAAAGACAGGATGATGTAAAACTTCCCTTCCATTCCAAAACATTAGGAACAAATAATTACTGCAAGGATTCTCACATCTCATTAGAACAGCTGATTAAAAAGCATAAAGAAAAGATATTTTTTCCTCAAGCCTACAAAACCACACCTGCAGAGGGCTTGCAGAAATGAATCGCTACTGGTGTGCCTGGGTGTTTGGTTCTGTGGGTACTTGGATAGGTCCCCAGGAGAAGGAAACTTGTTCTATCAACTGAGCCGTGGCTTGGGAGTGGACTGTCTTTGAAGGGTCAGGCTTATGTGCTTACAAACTGATCCCAGGAAGCATTGGGGAAGCTTGCATAGGTTAACCTCAAACACCTCTCACATTCTCCCATGATCTCTATAGCACTTGGCTATGGCTGTGAAGAGAATCTACCTTTTAGCCCCAAATTTAGACATTTGGCTTTTCTATCTATAAGGTATCAAAACACATCAGTCCTACTTTCTTTTTATTTGACTCTGCTCTTCTTTTCCTGAGCAATGTTTTAGTGCTTGTGTAAACAGGCTGAAAGGGCTACTGGTAGGAGAGTGGAGTGTGTTCAGTTATCACTGGTGTGCCCTGGAGATTTGGCACCTACTTACAACATGAATGTTTTCAATTGATTGCTGCAACTTCAAAATAATTGAACAGATGAGCAGCTCTACGCAGAATCCTGCAGGCCACCCAGACCCCATGAACCAAGAGACAACAATTTCATCATCAGGTGAGTGAAATAGCACTGGGCTATAGCCAGCGAGTTTAAGCTGTCACTTCATTTTTCTTCTTAAAAATTGCCACTTTCATTTGGTAAAATTTTGTTTCTTTCTTTTACTTTTGTTTTGTTTTTATAATGAAAATTTGAAACCCATAGGCTGACATTTCAACCAATGGTTTGGCATTTCTCTAAATGCATTTTTGTTTGCTGCTTGCTGTTTATTCCCCATAGGTTTTTGTATCATATTCTCTGTATCATTAATAAATATAGACATTCATAGTAGAAGAGATTTCTGGAAGCCAGAACTACAATAGAATATTTAGGAAACCAATATAAAATGTTATAATTAGTTTCCTAAACTGAAAATTTCAAAGTTTCAAGTTATGTGTTTATGTGTATAAATACATATAGATATATAGCTACATATATATACACATCTAGATAGATGTACACACATACATACATACATACATACATGTAATTTATACACCAACACGCAAAACACACTCACACATACCCATGCTCCTTACACACACTCCTGTATTTCATTGCTGCTTCTTTGATTTCTCTCCCTCTCCCTCCTCAGCTTAGAAGAGTAATCATGAGATACTATCGGAAGCCAGTGTATTTGTATTTTTAATAAAACTTGAGTAAAAAACTACTATTTGCTTAAAAGTCAAAAGAAGAAAGTGAAAGGAGACACATGTATATCTGTATAAACATGTTTGCACAGCCACCTACCTGTTGCATGTCTTTGGAAATTTGCCATAGCAAAGGAGTCTCAGGTACAGCTCTCACGCTGAAGCCAGCCTCGGGTGATTACCCCTTAGGACTGGACAGGGTGTCACCAGTTGTACACCATGACTGCCCACCCCAGTAGAATTTGCAGTGCAAAGTAGAGCCTGTGGCAGAGAGACCTGAGAACTTACTTCCAAATTTGCCTCTTCCTTAGCTCCTTGGGAAATTCATGTGTGATTGTCGTTATAGTTTAAAATAACTCGCTCATAAAAAAACAAAATAAAATAAAATAGCTCGCTCTTCTTAGGATGTTAAGCTGAGCTCATTCTAGCTACCCTTCCCTCACATGAAAAGAAAAGGAGGAACAGAGAAAAGTTCAGAATGAAAAAAGAGAAACAATTACACAATGAGATAGTAAAATCCACAGTCTTTAGAATACAATAAGCCCAGGCAAAAAGTTGTCTCTGCCACTGTTTTACGGGCTTGTGTGCTGTATTTGCTTTCTGAGAGTCATGAGCTTATCTGTAAGGCAAGAGGCAGTGACAGAGGATACATCGTTAGATTATTAAAAGACTTTAATGAGATAAGATATGTATAATACTGAATAGAGTTTCTGGCACGAAATGACAAGCCTTTAATCTACATTATTTAAAACTTGATATTTAACTGATAATTCTAATATGTGGGTCTAACATACACATATAGGATAAACACAGAAAACAGACAGGAATAATATGTTTAGGTGATATGAATTCAAGTTATTTATGCAATATTGGATTTCCTAGTAATTCAGATTGCTTGTTGCAGTTATAGTTTCGTGGCATGCATTCCACTAACATTTGATGAATGCAGAAACAAATGTATAATTGATTGATTTAAACTCTCTAATTTTTCTTATGTAAAATAGGGATATAATAATCAAATCTTTATTCTATCGCTTTAATGCTGGTCTGATTAATTTAAACTGTATACCAAATTATTTAAGGCCACAGGTTTCCTTAGAGAATCAGCATGCACATACTAGAGGAGGCCCAGCACCCAGGCTTACACTGAGGCTTGTCATATCTATGAAAACAGGGCACGAGAGTCAGCCCTGTGCAAGTCTACCAAACAATGATACACACTTCTAAAGATTTAAGTGCCACCTTTAGTGAGTGGATACTCAACCCAAAGAAATAAGGTATACAATGAAAAATTGAAATGATGAAATCTTTGGTTCACTGTGAGCACTTTCTCCCTCTTCTCAGTTTCACATTGGAGACCTTGTAGTCTACTGGTGATCAGTCAGCTCAGAAAGCTTTCCAACAGGGTCATGCAAAACAGAGGCTTCAAAGTGCTTCTGAATTAACACACCTAGCTGCTGGCTTGACTGACAACACCAACAAAGTATGATTGAGGAGGAGAGGGAGGCAGAACGTCCAACCTAGACATCAGGTACCTGGCTGCCTAAGACACAAAATGCCACTTCCTGTCAAGGCCCTAAAAAATGGCATACCTTCTCCTAACCCTCAGCTCTCACATCTCTATAAAACAATGGTTGCATTGGACATCATATAAGGTTCATATACATTTAAGTTGGTGACTTGTTTTGCCCTAGTTTATACCTTGACCAGGAATTTTTTTTTTAGACATGGTGTAGAAAGAAGGCCATGGCTTCTAGCAGGGGATTGGGGGATGAAACTCCATTATTTTTAAGGACCTGGCCACTGGGAGTTTGGTCATGTTCCAGGGAATATATGGGCAACACAAATTGGACTTGATGTATTGTTTTCTTTTTATTGGTTGGAGGTGGGAGCAACGGTGAGAGGGTGGACTTGGGAGAGGAATGAGAGGGGTGTAAATAATCAATAAAGATATATTTTTTAAAAGAAACAAAGAAAAGAAAAAAATTTCTTAATTCAGTTTCTCCTCCTTAGGCAGTATTAACATTTAGAATAGATACTTCTTTGGCTTTGAGGATCTTTCCTGTGCACTAGAGGAGTCTTGGCAGCATCCTCCATCTTTACTCACTGATTTTCAGCAGCATCCCTCAGCCATGACAGTCAAAAAAGTCTTCAGGTATTACCACTGGGCAACAAGATCATCTCTACTGAACAAAAACTGCCTTAAATGCATAGAGTCTGTGCAACTCAAAAGAATTTCTAAAAGTGTTTGTCTATACACAGCAGGATAAACCACTGACCCCTGGTCACAATGGAGAAAAACTGTTAATGGCCAACACAAATTCTCAAATGACTGTCTGCTGTTCAGAATTAAAACTCTATTAAATTTTTTGACCAAAGACTTTTTGTCTATGTACTCCCATGAACAATAACCATTGGCCTAACATGAATGTAAAAGCACTGCCTGACCCTATGCATGCATGTGCACACACCCAAGCCATGTATACACAGACACAACTTTAAAACAACACTTCATTGTTTTGCAATGCACCGCTTCTGGTTTTGCTTCCATTGGTAACGGATGGAGCCAATATCAGCAAAAAAAGAGAATCTGAAGTTTTGTTGGTTTTTATTGTGCAAATTCAGGTAATTAGCTAAAAATTCATTCTAAGAATAATCTAACAAGACAAGGTGATCACAGAAGTTCAGACTTAATAAATCCCTAGTTGGTCTCAAATGCTTTCACATGGCTGATTAACAGAAACTTTACTTCTACCCTCCTCCAGGACAAACCATGTGATAACACTGGATTAGGGTACATTGTGTTCTTTAAAAATGTTTTTAAAAACAGTTTGCCTAAATAAAGCATGGCTGACATTCTAGGACTTAAAATTCATTAGCTAATTAACAATGCAATTTGTTCACAAACAAGAGGAAACTTTTAAAAAAAGGTTAGGAAGTTGGGCACTAAAGACGTTTTCCCACTTGGGGAGAGGGAAAGCAACAGACTGAAACAAACTGAACTTTTTTTTTGCATGTGTTTTTATTTGCCAAGTAATCTTAATTAGCTGCTCAAATTCATTGATTTCTTTAGCTGTTCCTTACTTCCTTTTGTATTTATTTAAATATTCACCAATGTTCACAACAAGTTAGTTATTCTATTTCTTATACCATGTGGTTTTGTGTCAACTATCCAATTATTCATCAGTTACATGGTAAGTTCAATGAGTGAGTCACTGTAATCTTCCAGCCTGTGTGTGTGTGTGTGTGTGTGTGTGTGTGTGTGTGTGTGTGTGTGTGTGTGTGTGTCTTGTGAGAGACAGAAACAGAGTCAGAGACAGAGAGAAAGAGAGAATCAGACAGATGGACACAGACAAAGACAGACAGAGACAGAAAGATACTCTGGTATGGCCATCTTTTCAGGTAGACTGACTGGAAAAAATTATAGCACTTTCACTCTCTTTGTGTCCTTCCAGTTGGATTATCAGCATTTTAAATTCCCTCTGCCCTTTTTCTTGTGCTTAGTCTTATACATGGGCTTGTGTTTCACATTTTTGGTTAATGTTATGCTTCAATATCTCCATTATCCGTAAGCCTCATATCCTGTATGAGTCAAGCTGGACAAAGCAAGCAATTCAATTGTTCAAGACTGTATTGATTAAACAGCTGAATTCACTCATTATTCAACATTTGATTTGGTGGTATCTGTATATTGCATCAATGGAACTATCTTTGGGGCAACATAATCATTAAATTATTGATTGCTTTCTACCTTCTTTGACCCAAACTTAGTAATGAAATGAAAAGCTGGCCTTGAAAAAAAAGGTATTACTTCATTGCCTGGTGGTTATCATTAGAATATACCTCACTCAGAGATGGTCCTCATCCACTTGGGATAAAGCTATAATGAAAACAGGCTTTCTGACTGAGGAGTGGGGCCCCCACGGATAAAGCTGTAATGAGATAGGCTTTCAAAGTCCAGGAAAAGGCACAAACACAGACCTTATGATAAGGAGGCTTTGGGTGAAAGGCAGATGAAATAATAATGTGATTTTAGAAACATACTGCATCCTTATCCCAGACCATGGTTTTGTGGACCTTGCGAAGACAACGAATGGCATGTGCTTTGACCTACAGGTTCACCTCTCTTTAGTTCCTCAGCAGTAGTTTCTTAACGTAGGGTCACTGCACTAACAAAATGATTAAAGACACTAGCTCAAAATACAGAGTCCTTGGCCCTGCTTCAAGTTTTATGAATCTGACTCTTTGAAGTCAGTGTAAGGAAATCTCCCTTTCAGAAAGTGCCACAAGTGAATTTAGTGTGTGGTGAATACAGAGCTTCATTAAAATGTTTTCAGCAGTGGTCACTGGGGGGGGCGGGATCCTCTTCCTGATGCCCATAGCAAAATGCAAAGAGCAAACATTTCAAAACAAACTTTGTGGCTGTATTACAAGGATGTGGTTATTAAGGTTGAAGACTCTTCTTTCCGAAGGATTGAGGAGTGGTGGCCATTTTATCAGGAACCAGAATGCTGAGGGCAGTTATAAACCACTCATTTCAATATGTTTCATTTCCTCTGATTTCTTTGCAGATTTCCATAACTGTATATGCCTTTACCAATGACATCTAACTCCTCTGTTGCTCCAAACCCATACTGCTCACTCTTATTCTTTGTCTAGTATGCTATTCTGACACTATAAAAGAAAATAAATAAATTGGAACAGTGGGCCATCAAGATTGCAAGATGCCAACAATACCAAGACATTAAAGAGAGAAATGGCCCGTGCTAAAACCTATAACTCAGCATGCAAATTGGCAAAAACATTTATCTGCCACAGAGTCACCAGGGGGGAAAATAATTCCCTTCATTTTTCCTTAGAAAATTGTTACGTCAAGTAGAGATGACAAAGAATTCATCCTATAAATTCACAGAAAATGTCTTATTAATTCTAACAAAGATCAAACATAAGGCCAACATTATTCAAATTCCATGACAATGCATCCAGTGGTAGGAAATGCCAACACTTGGCTCTTCTGGGTTAGTCTTCTCTACTAGACACCAAATTGGAAGTGATAGCAAAAAAAAGTTTATGAGAATCAAAAGTTTACTTCCATTGTAGGAAGTGTAGTAAGAGCAATTTTGCAAACTACTGTACCTGCCTCTTCTCCACTTCCTCTGCCCCCTCCCCCACCCCCAACCCCTTGGAACATGTTCTACTCAGTAAAGAAAAAAAAGGAACACTTCGAGGGGTGGAGAGTGTGGAGAAACAAACACAACCCAGAAGGATATGCAGGGATAGGTAAGGGAAAGGATAATGAGCAGACACCTGCCAACTGTGGGAAAGGATGCTTTTGAATCAAACAAGCCCATGGAACATGGAAAGTTCCATGCACATTGGGCCCTCTTTTAATCAGGAGTTGCTACAAAAATGAGTCAGCTTGGATAGACATTCCACTATGGAAGTATGTTACTGTGTTCTTTCTCCCTTCTAAAAACTCAGCACAGATGCATTTCCAGGAAAGATCCCTCTGCTTATGTACAAAGGAATACATCACAGCATGTTTTGGAAGCCACTTCACTGGGTCACTTATTACTACACATCAGTGCATATTTGTTTCTGAGCAGTGGGAGAGGTAACAAGGATTATGACATTAACGTTTTTATTTTCCTTCTCCCTTTGCTGTTTGCAATTGTTCCCTTCTTAACAGTGGGTAGGAGAATTTTGTAAATATGTCCATTTAGGGAATATGTCCCTGACTTCTGGAGATTCGTATCTATTTAGGGAATGGCCTCCCCACATTCCTTAGATTTAACAAAATAGGATTTCTCAGGAGGCAGTGTAAGCTAAGGCTCTGTACATGTCAAGTTTCATTCACTTGACCATCCAGCACCATTCATTTCTTGAGACTGACAATGTACAGCCCCCGTCAACACCCACAGTAAGAACTGAACTGTATGTAGTATTGCTCTGCCTGTGACTGAACCTAAGGCTCTGAAGCCAGGGATAGCAGAGTGTTTATTCTCCTGGATCAGTTGGCCAAGCTCATTTTCAGTGTGGTGAAGATTACAAGGAGCACACAGGATAACTCCATTCCAAAGGGTACCCAAGACTTTATGTCCTTGGTGCCTTCTCAAAACTCTCTACTGACCCAGGCTGGATCTGAAGATGTCAATACCCCCACAAATGAATACCATGCCATCTGTCTTTTCTGTTTAAACTCTTTACCATGGGGCAGGTGCCACATCACAGGTAGCCCAAAATGAAAGTAATATGTTGCTGTTTTCAACAGACTTCTACTACTGAGCTTGTTCCTCATGGGTACAAGGCACACCAGTGGGAGGAAAATGCCATACCAACAGAGCCTTCAGAACATTGCTACAATACTTTGGATGTAGCATTTCATTTCCTATGTGAAGACTATAGTGGAAGCTGTGGGTTGATGGCCAGATATCTGTCTTGATAGATTATGATTAGGGCTGAATTTGGAAGAAACTTGGGACTTTGGCCAACTTATTCAAATCTCAGATTCTCTGTCAGCTCTTTCAGTGAGTCAGTCCATGATCAATGATTCACATCCAGTGTCTTCTTGACCCATTAAGATCCAGGAAGCTTCACAGTATCTTCCGTAATAACTATGATGGTATTTTTGATGTACCATCAAGAAACATTGAGAGGACAAGGATGCACTGGTAGGCTTTACACGCAAAGCTATCTATCAACTATCTGCTAAAATATTAATAGACAAGAGAGCATCTTTATAAATGATATCTCTCCCGGCAACTCAGCTCCCAGAGACAACTTTCTTTTTCACTTAAATAAAAATTTCCACTTCACTTGAAGTATCAGGACAAGAAAACACTGCCTTACCCTATTACCCACCTGTATAGTCAAGAATTACAAACGTTTTCAGAAAGACAATCATATGTAAATGGGCACCAATAAATCAATGAGGAGATTCTTAAATAATAAATGTGCCCAAGTGAAAGTTTTCATAAAGAAGAAACTGGTCATTAGATTTTCCTTCCACAGACATGTTCTGCTTGCCTTTATTACCTGTGCTACACACACACACACACACACACACACACACACACACTCACACACACACACACACACATACACACCCCAAAACAAAAATTAGGAATGCTTGGCACACAATAGTGACAAATCATTTTTTCAGTTACCACAGAGATATATGAGGAATCCTGGAAATTAAAAGTTGTCTTTGGACATTTGTTTAGCACAAGTGAACAATTCACTATTGGTGAATTAATAGAAGACAGAGCCACATGAATAGACAGTGTTAACGACTTCTTTCAGATAGTAGCTATACAAGTTAGAAATATTTCTCTTTTAAAAAAACTTAAAAAGTCAAATTAGTTACTTTTGCGTTCCAGCCACCCACTTGGGTCATTACAGACATAGAAGAAATGGTACAACTAAACCATAGTATGGCTGCAACCAAATCCCAGGATCCCAAAGGCATCCACACCTGACTCCAAGCAAGCAACAAGGTACAGCTGTAGTTCTTATGAGAAATTAAGAGGTATGTGGGGTCGAAGTATGTGGGGTACAAATCCTCTAGAACAAGCGAACAGAAGGCTGGATGCATCGTCAATTACTGGGTGCTGCCCATCGCTTCACAAGCCACGGGGACGCAGACAATTTGCCTGTATTATATAAAAAGGCCTCAACAGTAAAGTGTGGGTGAGTTAGACCTCAGAGTCAGCTAGAGAACGATGGTCGGTCTAGTAAGAACGGACAAAGCTGAGTGCAGGGCGGCTCCAAGCTGTGTTTGTGCCGCGAGTGCTTGTCTGTTAAACACACACAGGGTGAGACTAGCTCTCCTCACTGTCTCCTAATAAAGGGAAAGAGCAAGGTAATTTGAAGGAGCCTGGGGGTATTTATTTCAAAATAAGAAAGAGAATTTTTTTTTTTTTTTTTTTTTTTTTGATGATAAAAGAGGGTGGGTATTCAGTATTAGAAAGTGTTGCCAAGGGAGGCTGGAAAATGTGCTCAGGAGGGTTTTTAATAAAGGGGAAGAGGCTCCTTTGTCTGAAGGGCTCTTGTGGAGGGGCAGCTGGCAGCAGGGCATCAGCCCCTTGCTGTCCAGGCCCTGGGTCATGTGCATCTGTTGTGCATATATATACAGACATATACTGTGCTTGTGCCGCACAAATGCTCATGCATACAGAATCAATAGAAACTGGCACATAGATTTAAGTGAAAATCATACAAATCTGCCATTCTCCCCTCACCCCATTAAAAAAAGGAAAGGAAAAAAATTAAAAATCTTAACATATGCCACTGGGTCATATCTCCTTCTACTTGCCCATCCTTGGCCAACAGAAGGAGGGAGAAAAATGAAAGAAAAGAAAACGAAAAACCAAACCAAAACAAAACAAAAAATAACCCAGTTTGGGACAGATGACTCCCAAAGCCTGTGAGCTACTCACAGGTAGCTGGTTCTCATTGTATCAAAAATTCTCAACACATGGGACCAATTTAATAAAAGATAAAGGACAACACAAGAGCTTGCTTCTGGTTTTACATCTGAAAAAAAAATCTACCCTGTGGATTTACACATTAAGGTGAGCTAGGCAAAGTAGGCAGTAGTACACCAATGGACTATTACTGTGTTCTAAGAAACGTGGATCTCTTGCTGTCACTTTTCCTTTAGCATATGTCTTCCTTTGGGGAGGTTCATTTCAGAGTGGTGACTACCTCCAGCCCTCCCCTATAGATGGTACTTCCGTAAAAGTTCAGACTGCCAAGGGTGCTTTCTCTCAGGGAAGCGATCTGGAATTTTGATCTTCAGGAAATCCTGGATGCATTTCTCCAGCTCTTCCTCGATGGAGAGCTTTTCCTTTGCAGCTTTCTTTTTGCTGCTTATGTTCGACTCCCTGGAGCCCGACGTCAGAGTCCGGAGCAGGTCACTTTTCCGCCTCATCTCTGACTGTTGGATCAGCTGCACAGGGCCTTTCTTAACGGGCCGGTCCAGAGTCTGGATGTTGCTCTGGCGTGTTACAGGCCCACAGATCACTGTCTCCTGGGGAGAGCTGGCCTCGGACTGGCTGTCGCAGCTGGAGGTGGAGAGGTCATTGCAGGAGGTGCCACTCTCCCCTTTGTCTCCTTTGCCGTTCTTGCAGCAGCAATCGCAATGAGAGGAGGACCACCGGGAAGGCTCCCCTGCAAGACAAACACAGACCCACAGATGAATTCCAGAAGCAGCAGACCGCACCAACGCTCAGAGAACACGGGTGATTCACAACACCAACAACCGAGAAGCTAAGCCATCCGAGGGACATCATTACTAATACCTGACTGTGTACCTGGTATAATATGGGATCATGTTTAAGGCCACCTGTACTGGCCCAAGAAATGCAGATAGCCGGTTTATCAGCCCTGGCACATGACAGACCCAAAGTTTTAAGACTGTAGTTCTATCAGCAGTAACACCAAAATTACAATTTTTTAATTTATTTTTTTATTTAATTAATTTATTCCAAATACATCTCAATTGTTATCCCATCCCTTGTATCCTCCCGTTCCTCCCCCCCTCCTGCTTTTACCCTATTCCCCTCCCCTATGTCTGTGACTGAGGAGGACCTCCTTCCCCATTATATGGTCACAGTCTCTCAAGTCTCATCTTGGTAGCCTGCTTATCCTTACTTATTACCTGGAGTTTTAGGGACGATTTTGATGAAATAAGCAAAATGGAGTAGGTCACGTACAGTAATCTCAGAAAATGCTCGTCCATTTTACCATGGATGATACCTTCATCTAGCGCTCTGCCTGGTAGCCGTAGGGGCCTCCTGAGGAGGCTGTATGTGAGGAATGTGGGGCCAATGAAGAGGACGCTGGCCAGCCCCTGCATCCCATTGGTCTTAGACCATCTTAGGAGCACAGCAGCTCCATTTCTCACTGTCACACACAGAAACAATAAGACCCATAGAGTTTAAATAATTTGCCATAGCTTGATTAGTTTGTTCCTGGAAGGGCTGAGATTTGAATACAGATGTGCCCCAAGTGTTATAACCCAAGTCAATTAACTGCTTCCTAAAACAAATGTCCTGTCTTTAAAACTCTTGCTTCTCAAAATATTGTTCAAGTGTGCATTTCTCCGAAGTCCATGTCTGTCTCTGCTGATGCTGTCTGCCTCCCCACATACATGGCTATATGTTTTAAGTACCTTAACTCTTACTCATAACTACCTTATGTTTCCCAGAAGCTACTAAACCACCACCTTCCTGGTGTAGACACGGTAAAGTGTTCATTGTTGTAGATCTAATGAATTACCTAGGGGGTAAGAAAGAAACTCCACAACACACAGCATCTTAGTGATAAGTACCTGAATCTAGTCACGCCTGAAGCTAGCCTCGTCACGTGTTCCTCTAAGTTTTCTTTCTTATTTAAGCCAGTGCAAGGCTTTCTGTCGCTACTCCCTAAGTCTTCATGCTTAAAATTGAGTTCAGTAATTTGTAGGCAGAGTAATATTTTTATGTACAAGATTGCTGGCTCCATGAAATTTGAAAAACCCACAATAATGGCACAAAAGAATTTTTTCAAACAGAAGCTATGGCATTTAATCCAGTTTTGATTTTCATATATCTTATCCGTATAAACAACGGGTATCATTATGAAAAAATTTACTTCATTGCCATTTCTAATATGGTCAAAGTAGAAATGAAACTAAAATGTCACCCCTTGGCTTCTTACATAACATTTAGATTTTTACATGTATAAAATGATTTTCACACATGGTAACTTGCTATATTTTTCCAAAGGAATTAAAATATTTTTCAGTGAATCACAACGGCAAAATATCTAACTTTTACCCACGCATTCAAGTCACTTTCTACATGCAACCGAGTAATCACTGTACTTATGTAGCTATTAAATGTAATGCAACAACACAGTTAGCCAAAAGGAGCCACAGTCTTAGTAACACTATGGCTACTCTCAGTTAGTACAAGTAAATATCTTCTGTGCAACAGAGAAACTGCTCAACATGGACCTGCTGCTGCCTGACATATCTACAGTGAAAAGGGCTTTCAGTCTGCTATGGGATATTGAGGGGAATACTTCTCACCTCTAGTGGGCAGAATCTGCCTCAGCTGCCTGACAATGTGGTCATTCTTGTACTAATCCAACTCAAACTGGGATGGTCCCAATGAATCGGACTACATAAAAGTCATCAGATCAGGGCTCATCTAACTTGGTCCATTGGAGAATGTTTAGAAATTAAACTTAGCACTGAGGGAAAAGAAAGAAAGAAAGAAAGAAAGAAAGAAAGAAAGAAAGAAAGAAAGAAAGATAGATAGGATAAGGAAGGGAAATGCAGAAATGAGGAGTATTTACATGTTTTGTACAACATACTTGTCTGTTACCTTAAAACAAGGTGACAAAGTACATTTTCTTGCCCAGGAGTTCTCTTCCTCAAGGAAGTCCCTCCAGTCACCAGATTCCAGAGGAACCTTGAGTCTTCTTCTTCTTTTTTTTTGTATACACATTGTCTATTTTTTTTTATTTTTTACATATACATTTATATTATTTCTATTTTTATTTTTTTTACATATACATTTATATTATCACACACACATATATAATAAACTACATACAGCAAGAAGAACCATGAAACAATAAGGAATTAGATAAATGAGTCTTCTTAAAAACCTTTTAACATCGCCCAAATCCATATATGACGGAGCCCTATGTGTTAATGAATAACCTTGCACTGCAGAGGAAAGCGGGGACCTGGGACAACTGCAGCTTGTCTCCCAAAGGTTCTTGGAAGACGATGCGTGCAAGAGTCATCTTCCAGGAAACCTAAGTATTACTTTGCACTCATTCTGTGCCACTATCACCCTTCCAAGGATATTGGACAACTTAATTTTAGTTGTATCTTGTCACACTACTACACATTTCAATATTTCACAAGAACATTAGACTGTTTTACAATTTGGACAAAGTAATTCATAAAATAGCTTCTGAAGTCTAGATATTATTTTGAAATCAGGGGAGAAGGTGGGACTCATATAGTTCAGGTAGACTCAATCAGAAATTTGAAAATAGTCATGGTGAACACGGAAGTTCATCTTCCTCTTGGAAGCACTCTCTCAAGCTTCCTTCTTCCCAAGAAAGTGACTGAAGCAGAGGAGTGACATGAGGATGGAAGGGGGCTACAAGAACGGTGCTCTTGGCTCTTGCAGTCCTTCTGAGGCATGCTTACAAACCTTAAGACATCTTGAAGAATCTAAGCAAGGTCAGCTCTGTAATGCAAGTACTCTGGGATCTCCCCAATGATGGAGAACAACACTACCACAAATGCCCTGGGATGCATATTTAAATAAGTTCAGTTCAGTTCTAATTTGTGAAGTTTCAACACTGGTTAGAGTCTTTCCATTTAGTAAGAGAAAAGGGGTTACAATTGATTTGGGCAGATGTGGGGAGAAAATCATTTTTTTAAAAAGAAAAGTCTAAATTAATGATATTAAAAAGACAAACAAATTACAGTCTTCTGGGGGTTTACTAATTGCTGAACCCAAAGTTTGATGGTATCACTTTGATTTTTAATAAGCCATTTCTGAATTTGCAGACTTCTGTGACAGTTTTGATGCCTGGTACATAATAGTACTTTGATAAATGTCAGATGAAGGAATAAATGTGCTAAACATGTACTTTCAGGTATTTCAGGCTGAAAACACAGAAGAAAAGAGCATAGGCTCTAGCATGAGGCACCACAATTACTCAAGATATGGGCGAGTCATCTGAGAAATAAATAAACTAATAGTTTCTGCTTACAGATGTTCGAAGAAAATGAAATGAAATCATTGATGTAAAGGATGTCTCAGTCTGTAACACAAAATACGTATTCCATCCATTCATATATTTTGGCTATACTGTAAGCCAGACCCCAGTCTCCATAACACTCCAGCTAAGAATTTGACTGATAAGATGATGATTCTTCTACAAGTGTATAGTACAATCAATATTTACTGCTGGCTCAAGCATCTCATCCATAGCTGGATACAGTAGGACATGTTTACTGAGTAGGTAGCAAGCAATGCCTGATTGGCGTTGAAATGGAGAATAACCACAAGCACAGAGGACCTGCAGGTACCACGTGACCAGGGATATTTCTGGAAAGAAGGGGTCTTCCAACACAGTACTTAAAAATTAACAAGGAGATTTCCTTGTTTTTTTATAGCTGGCACTCAAAGAAAGAATAGGCAGACTACCAAGATAAGACTTGTTAGCCTGCGACCATAAAGTAGGGGAGGCAATCTCCCTTGGACATGGACCTAAGGGAGGGTAATAGGGTGGGGGTGGGAAGGTAGGAGGAACGGAAGGATACGAGTGATGGGAGAACAATTGAGTTGTAATCTGAATAAATTAATTTTTTAAAAAAGTTAACAAGGAGATGAGTCCTCTACTATAAAAATGTACTTAAACTATTTAAATGAAGGACAGGAATAAATTTGTATTTAAAGCTAAATGCAAGGAAGGAGAAATAAATCAGATTTCCAAACATCTACACCCAAACCTTTTGAGCATTTTTACATCTTGGCAACACTCAGGACCCATCGGGCAGATGGTATGACTGAGATGTCCCATCTTCCACTGAGCCCTGAGTGAGGTGGTTCTTACTGCTGAGGAGCTAGAGAAGAAAGACTACAAAATATGTCTCCCCCAATGAAAAATTCAAGGCCAGCTGAGTGAGACATGACTTAGCAAACTCACAAAGTGCTTATGCATTTTTAAAGGAGGCTTCTCTGTAATCTACCCACACTTCAAATTCCCCACTTGCTAATGGCTGTGCGTACAATGTACTCCATTACAGCAGCAGCTGAAAGAGCTGATCCTCTATGACTTCTCCATCAATGATGTAGGAGCCTGCCCGTCTGGGAAAGAGGTGGCCAGATTTAATTTATCAAGGCTGCTAAAAGACATTCTTGGTTTCACAGTTGAAAAGTCAATAATAAGCAAATTGATGTTTTTCCTAATTCTACCAGCCTTAGAAAATTTATCGAGTGATAGAGATTAGGAATAGGCAAGCTGTGCAAGCTTCTGGGCAAAAAGGGTCCTTAGGATGGACTGTCATCATTTCTTGCTCCTGGAAGACCATGCCACTCAAGGGCATTTGGTGTTGGATGGTCCAGGAAGCCAGGACCATCTGTCTATTTAGGAGGTGGTATATATGAGCAAGAAAGGATAATTAATTTATCCATATATCAGCCAGGAAAGCATACACTCTACCAGTAATCTTAACAAGGAAAATTCACTAAAAGGTGAATAGACAGACATTGGAAGGACACTGGAAGTGGAAGGTGGAAAGTGACACTGAAGCGATAATAGGGATGATTGGGGCTACAGCTACTGTCCTTAAGCCTGCTAAGGCTTTTGCAAGAGTATGCAAATGCTAAAGCCTATGAAGCCTGAAAGAGCATCTGGTGGAGGAGGTCCAGGTGCCTGAAGAAAGCCTGATACACTGCTGGTGGAGGTACCTGAGTGAGTCTGTCTCTGAGGATCATGAAGGAAGGCGAACTCCTGGAGCCAATGGCTCTAGGCAAAACTAGGCAAATGAAGTTTGAACAAGCCAGGGGTCTTTCCGACCTGTATGCCTCATGCCTTCCTCTATTGATAAAAATCTAATGGGAAGACAGCAGGGTAAATGAAGAGTGTTCTTGTGTGATTGGTTACTCAGTGTGGCAACCATGAATCTTAGTCCTGGCATCACAAAATGTATCACAGGAGGGTGGATTTGGAGAGGAGACAGTGTCCTCATGACCAACACATGGGTGCTCTGAGGGATAAAAAATGAAGAAAAGACACCCCGTTGGCCACATCGAATCTATTTCACAGAAGAGTTAGTACAAGGTAATAAAAAAAAGGCCATCATCTCACTTCAGTTCCTGTCCTCTGCCCTTTTATCTACTTTAGGATTTTCAATTTGTTCTCCCCTTGCCAGAAACACACTCTTCTATTCTACACCCACTTAACTCACTCATATCATCACACAAACTCAGCTGAAATTAACTTCACAACATGGATTTGCCTTTCTGTTTCTTAGCACAATTTAAGCTCACCCTAATCTCTTGTTCCTTGCTTTCATAGCATGATATATGTAGAAGCCTGACAGTCTCTTTGTCTCTATCTCTATCCCCCATACCCCCCTACTCTACACACACTCTCTCTCTCTGTCTCTCTCTCTGTCTCTCTCTCTCTCTCTCCAGTGTATATGTGTATTATTCCAGGTTTATTGATTGAAAAGGTGGGATGTATCAATGTCCTTCTGTATTCTATATCACACTAATACACACAGGTAAGATTGTGAGGAATCTCAGAAAATGTCTATGTATAGGACAAATGAATTCAACAGGAAACTGATGACTTATGTATAAGGTACTGTTTAGAGATACGTGTGTGTGTGTGTGTGTGTGTGTGTGTGTGTGTGTGTCTGAGAGAGAGAGATCCTTTAAGAATAATTAAATAGTGACAAATCAAGTGAGGGAATAACAATCAGGATGTAATCTGAATGAATTATAATTTAAAAAATAAAGAAGATATTCCCCCCCAAAAAATAATTAAATAAAGATCTCTGGTTTGTGAAGGTCTCTGGAAGAGGCACTGTCAGGAGACACCTGATGTAGCCATGATAAAAAAAACATACTACTTGATAGAGATAAAATGCACGGCCAGTCCAGCAAGTTCAACATGCCTCCTTTTGTGTATGAACATGGGTGAATCAGTTAGTCATCGTGATTTGTAAAGAACTGTACAAAATGATAAAGTGTACATGGAAATCAACCTTTCTAGCCACTCTGTCTACGGTCTGTACTGACATAGCTTCCCTATTTGGTGATGTGTAGACACACCTTCCTACCTCAGGTTTAGAACCTGTTCGTAAAGCAATGCACTGATTTTAACAAAGGTGGTAATCCTGAATTTTGACTCCCTGCCCTAGTGCCTTGTTCTTTTAAGCAGCTTATTTTTTTCTTTTATTAATTTATTCTTGTTACATCTCAATGGTTATCTCATCCCTTGTATCCTCCCATTCTTCCCTCCTTCCCATTTTCCCCTTATTCCCCTCCCCTATGACTGTTCCTGAGGGGGATTTACTCATTCTGTATATGCTCATAGGGTATCAAGTCTCTTCTTGGTAACCTACTGTCCTTCCTCTGAGTGCCACCAGGTCTCCCCCTCCAGGGGACATGGTCAAATGTGAGGCACCAGAGTACGTGAGAAAGTCATCCCACTCTCCACTCAACTGTGGAGAATGTTCTGAACATTGGCTAGATATGGGTAGGGGTTTAAAGTTTACCGCCTGTATTGTCCTTGGCTAAGTGTCCATCAGTAGAAGAATGGATAAAGAAACTGTGGTACATATACACTATGGAATACTACTCAGCTATTAAAAACAAGGAATTCCCGAAATTTGTGGATAAATGGATTGAGCTAGAAATTATCATAATGAGTGAGTTCACCCAGAAGCAGAAAGACTCAAACGGTATGTACTCACTTATATCTGCATACTAGCCCAAGGGGCATGTCCCACGAAAGTCTTTACTTACCAGGAAACTGGGACAGAGGGGAGGACATCCTATTGGGACTCTAGATGGGAGAAGCATGGGAGAATAGTAAAGTAGAAGGATCCAGAGGGTCCTAGAAACCTATAAGTAGAACATTACGATAGGCAGATTTGGGCCCAGGGGTCCCGCTCAAACTAAGCAGCTTATCTTAACAGAGTATTCCACTTTTCAAGAACTTTTTGCCCTTCTGTTGTCTTCTCCTTCATTTTATTTCATCTTAGCTCCCTCAAATTCTTTTAACTAAAATCATACTTTATGACTCTAACTATTGCCCAGTCAAAGGCCTGTGGCCCATACCAACCCTTTACCTACCTGTCTCCATTCATCCTATGCATCTTCCTTTGAACTTTTGTTTTCAACTATTTTGAAAACTGGAGCATTATTTCCCATGACACACCCAATGTCTTACTCAACCTCTAAACCACAAAGAGAGGATGTGTGGCCCTGATATGAACAGTTTCCCAACATTATGACCACAGTAGGTGATGCAGACTTGATGTGTGACTCAGGTAGGTGGATCTGAGCCCTCACTGGGACTGTTCTGATAGAACATATGGACAATAAATGCTGGATTCTGTTGGAGGTTGCCAAACTGGGAACATGTGAGCCCAATAGCCATCTTCCATACCAGCTGGGGAAGACACTCATGGAGAAGTGAGCCAAGGGAGACAGGAAAAGCTGAGAAATAGAGAGGAACATCGCAACATTTAGGGGAGTCTCAATTTGGCCCCAGGGAGAGATTTATAATTTTATAGCCCTGGAAATTCTCTTTTGCTTAATGTGCTAAGAGTTAACTGTCTGAAGCATATAACGGGATTCTTGAATATTACATCAAACTCATTCCAGCACATTTAGCATCTATTAATGTTATCAATTACATTATCTGAGCATGTGCATGTGCACACACACACACACACACACACACACACACACACACACACACACACACACACAATCCTACCCCTAATGATTCAGAAGGTGAGAACTACTATGACTGCAAAGCTGTCTTGAGAATGACTTGTCTGTTCTTTGGGTGCTATCTTACTTATCACATTATCCCTAGCAAATGTAAATAACATTTGAAGCAACAAATTAAATGTAAGTCACTATCTGTTTTGCAAAGGAACTGCAGACATGAACAAGGTCATAACTATTCCTCCAAGTCAAGAACTTAATAATAATAATAATAATACAATGGAGGAAGCTATGGATCAGTTATTGTGTTGAACGGTTTCCATAATTTAGTTTTCCTAATAGTCCATTAAGTGATGCTAGTTTCCTTTGCTTTTCATGAAGAATGAAGCTTAAAGTAAAAAAATTAACCCAGTCTACGTCATAAGCTTGAAAAATAGCAAGAGTTAAATTCAAACCAATACTTTTTTAATACACAGCCTTTGTGGAGGGTTGATGAATATATGTTCTAATCTTTCTCTTTCTGTCTTTCTCCTTGTCTCTCTCCCTGCCTCTCTGTGTCTGACTCTTGTCTCTGTCCCTCTCTCCCTCCCTCCCTCTGCCCCCTCTCTCATAAACACACACACACACACACACACACACACACACACACACAAATTCTGCAAGAAATATTAGTGTCAACAGGCTGAAAGAGTTAAAATGTTGACTATCTAGCATGTTCACTCTAGTGACTCCATCTTCAATAACATCTCTAAAACACATCTGCCTTAGAACAATGAGCAATGCATTTAATCTCCCTCCCTCCAGGTCACTGGAAATTGTGGCACAAGACTAAATGAAAGATAAAGTGTCCTGGGCATCTTGGTGATGGGTGAAGTAGTTCACATTCTTCTTCATGTATTCTCTTACTGAGACTGCTCTGATAACAATCAATAGTGGTGTGAAGTGTGCATTTAATTGTGACATAATAAAGATATAATAATTGCTAATACTGCGCAACAATATTTAAACAGCCAAATAGTAGATGATATCTTCTTAAGGGGAGGATAAAAGACGATAATAGAAATTATTATTTTGGACAAATGCAGACCTAAGCTTTTGTTGTTCTTCATGGTTGAAACAGAGTCAGCAAATGCTAGAGCTAGAGAACCCATGGATCTCCTGAGCAATACAGATGAAATGCAAGAACTGTTGAAAAACATGTATGAGTCATGCACCGCTCTGAAGGAAGCCAGTATTAAACAGAAAACATTTGAGAGCGGGAGATGCTCTCATGAGAAATCCAACAAGAAGGAGAGTCAGAGCTCAGATGGCCACAGCAATAGCTTAGAGTCAGAATCCCCATTCAATGGACAGGAACCAAAAGAATACTGGGAGGAAGCTGGGGCAACAGGCAAAGAGGCCGGTTCAGTGTAAAACCCAGCCTGGGACCATACCTGAGACACCCTGGGAATATGTGCCCTGGGGACAAAATGTAGGTAAACCTAGTCCAAAGGGAGAGGATTTTTCCATGTAAATATTGATCATCTGGAAACAAAAACAAAATAAAAGGAATAACATTCTCCGGAAGAGACTACTGTTTTTTTACAGGGAAGATAACTGGGCACAACAGTAAACTGGAGAAAGAGGACCACTGCAGTGGAACCATTTTTTTGATGGGGAGAGGTGGGGGAGGAGTGAGGAGGGGAGGGTGCTGACACAGAGAGAGAGGAGAAGACAGGAGAGAAGAGGGGAGGGGAACAGGAAGGAAGGAAGGAATGAGGGAAGAAAGGAGGGAAGGGGTGAGGAAGAGAGGAGAGGAAAGAAGAGGAGAAGAGAGCACTGTATGAAGATAACACTGACCTACATCAGTACAGTTCCTGGCCTGTGCAGATCCCCTGCATCCTGCAGCAGCTCACTGAATTCTCCAGCCTATGGAGAGAGGAGGGTACTACACTGCTTGTGTACTTCAGGATAAGTGGGTAACTAGCTAGGACCTGCCTTTCCCAGATAAAAACATGGCTGCCATTCTGTCCGAATCTTCCCCAGAAAGAACATGAAAATGCCTCTTCTGAACTGTATGTATTCTTGACAGAAGAATAATTATCAGAAATCTGGGGTGAATTAGTTTGTCACAATTCTCAGTCCCCACAGAGATAGGAGCCTGGAAACACATATAATGGGCAATGACTAGTAATTGTTATTTATCTTTATAATGCTCACTGAGTTACTGAGCTATGGGCATCTACCACATTTCCAATGTGATACTAGGTGGTGTGCAAACATTTTTATTTTACTCCAACACACTGCAAGGAGTTTTCAGCTTAGCATTTGGCCTGCCTAGCTTCTTGGGGAGTCAGCTCTCTACACTGCAGCCTGAGTGGCAGCTGGCTTTAACCATACACTTTTCCTGAAACAAAAATCTTTCCTCAGTCAAAGCAATTGACTCTCCAGGTGCCACTCATTGTCCCCTGGGAGCAAAATCTTCTCAGTGTCCTGAAATAAATGCACATACTTATTGATGAGGACACCAGGTTTGAGAAATCTTGACAAATTGGTCCACGGCTCACAAAGCCAGTAAGAGACATGTCTAGAATTGGTTTTGGTGTTTTAGCTTCAGGACCTCTGCCTATTTTTCACCCCTTTGTGCTGCTCCAGTGAAACGCTGTCTCATGGGAACTTACCTGGAAGACTCCTTTCCTCATTAATGATAAATTTAAAAGAAGCCTAGTGAATACAGGAAAGGGAAACTGAGCGCCACTTTTGCTTTCCACCAAATGGAAAGAACACATTTTCACCAGGCTGTCTTCAGATGATAACAGAAGGGAAAGCCTAGTAGAATTTAGCAGCTGTGCTTTAACCTGTATTTTTGCTAATAGGGTGGTAATTAATTGCTATAAGTTTAATCAGGGTTTTAAAATGGGATAAAAGTAGAGCTACGCAACATTTCCCTATACAGCCTCCACCTACATAACCATCCTGTCACAATAATGGAGAACGTTAAATGGATGTTTACTGCAATGCCTTGTGTTGTCTAATGTAGCTTTTAATGGAGGCTCATTAGGGATCTGCAGCATCCCTTGGAAGGATATGTGGCTATCTTCTGCTTTTTGCAGAAAAGCAAACTGAGGCACAAGAAGGGTAAGCATACAGCCCAATATCTTCACAAGATGGAACTGGCATGCAGAATCATGCAGACCGGTCCCAGAATCTCCATAGAGAGACAGGTAGTCATGCCAATTGTCCTGTTTCCTGGACTTTATTTGACTTATGTGCACTTCTGGATGCACATGAAGGCTGGAGATCCTTCTTCTTGGACAAGATGTCTCTCTGGGACTTAGGGCTTGCTGCTGATTAGACTGGCCAGCCATCTATGGAAATCTGACTACACCAGGCTCCACAGACTGGAGTTCCAAGCCTGTGACCACAACTAGCTGTTACCATTGTACTGGGATTTGTGCTAACCAGTTTTATGTCAATATGAAGCAAGTTAGGCATTTAAGAAGGAGGAACCTCAATCAAGAAAAAGTCCCTAGCAGATAGGTCTGTGGCTAAGCCTATGGGACATTTTTTTGATTGGTTATTGATGTGAGAGAGCCCAGCTTAACATAGATTGGACTACCTCTGGGCTGGTGGTCCTCTGGGCTGGTGGTCCTAGGTGCTGTAAGAAAGCAGGATGAGGAAGCCATGAGGAGCAAGCCAGTAAGCGTGTTCCTCCATTGACTCGCCATCAGTTCCTGCCTCTAGGTTCCTCCCTTGACTGCCCTCAGGGACAGAGAAGGACCTGAAACAAACTCTTTCCTCCTCAAGTTGCTTTTGGTCATGACCTTTATTACAGCAATAAAAATCCATACTAAGACAGGATTGAGCTTGAGTTCTCATGCTTGCACAGTCTGCACTTTACCTAATAATCCATCTTTCCAGGCCCCAGATAATGGATTACAAACTAAAGAAATGGGAGTAGACCTCTGCTATGCTAGTGACTCATAGTGTCTACATTTGGAAATGTGGGAAATAAAAATACTTTGCTGAAGGAGTGCAAGAACTGAATGATAAGATGCATCCACAGTATAAACAAAGTGCCTAGGGTGTATTCAATAAGGGTTAAAAAGCTCCATTAAAAAAGCAGTTAATTTGTATGTCAAGCATGCAAAGATGAACATTAACTTCAGTATAATTATTTAAACAGATTTCACTGATGATACTCATCCATGTAATACCTTGTCTCTTCCACTTTTCCTCCAATATTCAGGAGACTTAAAATCCATTTTCCTATTAGAGAACATAACCTCTACTTAGCACTCATACCAGGGGCTGTTTATAAAAGCAGTTATATTTTCATAAACTGACAATGTGTTAACACCAGCATACACACAGGCTGGCTTATACAAAAGATGCTCATCCTCAGCTTTCCAGAACAATGACAGCCATGTTTGATTTGTACTGACTATGAGGACAGGGAGAATTTCTGAAGGAGTAGATGAGTTGTGCCTTTTTCTGTCAATTCATTGTTAACTCTGTAAAGATGAGCTGTCTGTTAGAGTGAAATCTCACAATTTCATAAAAATGCACACATAAAGTTGTAAGATTGCCCAGTTATCTATGATTTGGGAAATGAGACCTACCATTATTTCCATAGTTAATTCACTTAAAACAGCCCTTCAGGTAGTTTGACTGATGTGTCCTATGAGCAAAGACAGCAAAGGCATGCAGCCCAAATAATCAGCACTGATAATTCCCAGAATAGATATGAAATAAATAATTTGAACAAGTAATGATCATGGGAGATTTAGATTGAAAGATATTTAAGTTCTTTCTACATTATTTGTTATCCATTAATTCTCCTTCTGCAATTAGTAGATTGATGGGCAATTGAGTCCTTTTTCCATTTTGCTATATATTTATTAAATACTTACTTTTCTCTGCATTGGTGATTAAATATTTAGTAATGTACTCTTAGTTGTTAATATCTGAGAAACGAATTGGAAAGAGATTTAAAAAAAAGAATCAAAACAACATTTCTAAAGAGAGAGTTGTGTTGGTGCCTGAACTTTTCATCCTATTTCCTTTTACTTTGGTCTATCAGAGAATGTATTGTCTTTCCCATCTCTTGTTGGTGAATCTAAAACAAGAATTATTGAAAAGGGAGTTTAATCTAACTTTAAAACTAAGTATTTTTAACTAAATAGGGATGTCCTAGAAATTAAGAGTGTTTTCTGCTTTTCCAAAGAATGTGAGTGTGGCCTCCAGCACCCATATCTGGCTGCTCCCAACTGCCTATAATTCTAGCTCCTGGAAATGCTCTCTTCTGGCCGCTACTGGCACCTACACTCATGTGGGATGCAGTTACACAGGCACACATATACATAAGTAAAAATAAATATTTTTAAACCTGTAGAGTTATGCAAGATTTTGATCAGACTGCTGAATTTGTAGTTATTGAAACATTCAGTTTAGACACAGTGATAACCATGTCCCAAAGCGATGGGTATCTGATACTGATATAAAGAGAAAGGTAACAAAGTATATAAGAGAGGCAACAGTGAAAATTCAGAGACTCGGGGGCACATTGTCAGGCATGTATGCTAGCCCAACACTTAGAAAGCTGATGCAGGAGGGTCACTACAAGTTAAAAAACACCAGCAAGAGACAGCACTATGTTATGATAGCACAGACTACATTGTGGAGCTCCTGGCCTACATAAGACTGTATGCTGTCCTTGCGTATGTAAACTCTAGTACCAGAATGAAGACTGAGAAGACAAATGGTGAGAGAACAAAGCAAGCAAATAAGGAGCTAGCAGTAAAAGTGAAAAGCAGAGAAAGGCACACAAAGGAAGAAATGAAAGATCAATGTGTTTGGTTACTTTCTTCACAGCTGGGACAAAGCACTCAACACAAACAACTTAGGAGAAGAATTTATTTCAGCTCACAGTTTTGTGGCAGGAAAAGTACAGCAGTGTTGATCATGACAAAGCCACCTTCTGTTTAGGGCAGCAGGAGGCTGAGGCAGCATGCATCTATCTCACCAGCGTATCAGAAGGCAGAGGTCTCTGTCCTCAGGCTATAATCCTCTAATCATGTCCTTAAAACCCACTACCTTACTTCTCCAAGGTAGACCCCAAGTCTAAAAGGTTCTATACCTTTCCAGAAAAGTCCCATCATGGGGCTGGGGACGACTGAGTGTTCAGACTCTCCAGGCTTGGTGGTACTGTGAACAATCAATAGAAGCGTCCAAGAAGAATTCAAAACATGTGATAGCATCCAAAGTAGAATTCTAGGAAAATAAAATAGAATTCTGGAGACCTTAGTACTAGAGTACCCACGCTTGATGTGTCTTTAAGGAGTAGGGATGTTCCAGCACTCTTCTGGAAGGAAATAGCATTGGCTTTAGATAGGGTTGAAGAGGAAAGAGGAGGTACAGAGGAAAGACCAGTAAGTATTTTGTGAGATGCTGAAAATAGTGCTCTATGGTGAGGATGTGAGGAAACACAACCTTTGGAGATTTGGGAGGAATCCACAGGTGGCAAAGGTAAGAGGCAGGCAGAGCTAGAGAACAGGTCATATAATCTTGTTATGGAGAACTAGAGGATCATTAAAGAGTGACCGGATTATGAATGTTTCAAATGGGAGACTCACAGACAGCTAAAAGAAAGGACATAGGAGTTGCAGACAAGTTAGGAGGCTGCCAAAATGACCCAGGTGAGAGAAAATGATAGCATATGCTATTTGTTCTGACAATGGAGGGTGGCTGCCTGATTCCAGAGCTGCTGAGAAGGCATGTTACAGATGTGGATGAGAGAGGAGGGACACATGTAAGGGTGGCCCCAGCTGTCTCTGCATGCTGTTACTCTCACTCTAAAACATGCACCATGGAAGAAGACGATGCTGGGGGAGTGATGGGAGATGAAGATAATCAGTGAAAATCTGGGGAATATAAATACTGTCATGGGGCCCTGTACATATGACTTCAAACTGGCTATTCTGATGCTTCTCCTGGAATTCCTGAGGATCCTTTTATGCATGCATTTGTCCACGAGTGTGAATAACACAGCATGGTATAAAATAGAGGACTGCAGAATATTGAATGCAGGATACTTAGGGAGTTTTATGTAAACATATTTAATACTTCCCTTAGGCTAATCTTGTCTTTCATTAAGTCATAAATTTTAAGTTGCTAAAATGTAAGAGAGCCTGGCTACAAATCATATTCATTTGGCTTTAACAACTACTTATGAATGTCCCTACTTACCAAGAGATGTAAACTCATTTGTATAACATTAAAGAGAGTATAGAACTCTTTCTATTCATTGTCCTTTAATTCTCACATTCATTCACTCACCCATCATTGACTGATTTTTTTTTTCAGATGCTTTTTTGGCAATTGAGAGACAGTTGACCGTGGGGCATTCCTGTTCTAGTAAAAAAAAAAAAAAAATCAATTATAAAATTCCAGGTAGCATTGAGGGCTGTGGAGAAAATAGATAACATACCACAATGAGTCATGCTGATGTAATGTAGTCAGTGGTCACAGTAGTCAGATTTCATCTCCAGAGAATGCAGCACTAGACACATGATCAAATGTCCAAAGGAAGTAATCTATGAAGATCATGTGGAAACCAGAGGAGTAGCAGATGAAAACGCCCTAAGGTGCAAGGAAGGGAAAGGTAGCCCACATGACGTGAAGCCCTTGTAAGAAGGAAATGGTAGAAGATGAGGTCAAGGAGGGGAGACAGCAATTAAATCATAAATCATCAGCTGCCGTCAGCGGGCATGTTCTAAAGCAGAGCAAAGAATAAGGATGGTCTTGCCAGGGAAACTGTATGATTCAGCTTTGGTTATTGTAAGCTTCCTCTGGGTCTTAATTAGAAGATGGATTACAGGCAGCAAGGCCAATGAGGATGCTAGTTTCTAAGAATAAAAGTGGAGAGCAACCACCATCTAAACAGTTTCTTCTCTTCTCTTAACATAGGAGGAAAGTGAGGCTTGTGGATTGGCCATTCTTATCATATATTTATTTTGTGATTCAGGGAATGGGACCTAAGGCCTTCACATGTAGGCAAATGTTTTACCACTGAGCTACAAACTCCAGCCACCAGGATCTGTTTTAACAGAAGACACCCCACTGTCTCCAGCTCCTTCATAAAGAGCACTTACTTGTTTTGTCCTGCTGCTGATCTGCACCTGCTGGGGTTTTTTGATTGACTTCACAAACTAGAGCCTGGAGTTTAGTTCTACAATCAGGAATCATTATATTGTTTGTAAACAATGACAGACTATGATAAATATGCATTCTGGATAATTACTGCCTTCCCATGTGCCATCTTTACTGTCTCATTTCCATCACCCTGTCTCATCTCAATACCTGACTGTGTGTTCCCTACAACAGAGGATGAAAAAATAGCTGCAAGCACATTGAAATGCAGGAAGACAGCCCTGTACCCTGATGAGATCTGAGGAACAGGAGGCAAACACTATGAAAACATACAGCCTTTCAGTATGCTCAGCTTTATTTCACTTCCTCGGTGTGTACATAAAGTTTTTATTCAAGAAACAGCATCTATAACAGATGTCTATTACAGCCTTGCCCCTGGAGCAGAATTAGCAGGCCAACAATGAAGTAAGCCCCATTAGAATCTACAGGATTTGTTTTCTCTCTTCTTCACTTTCTTCTCCTCTCCTCCCCTTCCCTCCTGTCCTACAATCCTCTCTCTCTCTCTCTCTCTCTCTCTCTCTCTCTCTCTCTCTCTCTCTCTCTCTCTCTCTCTGTCTTTCCAACACACACACGGGGGGGGGGGGGAGAGGGAGGGGCTACTTAACATTCTGGAATGGCTCTTGTTAATCATGGAAAAGCTGCCTCTATACTAGAATCCTTGGAACAGCAAAACTCTTCACACAGCGTGTTAAACACCATGGTTCCCATATGGTGCACTACAGGTGTGTATAACTCATGCAGCAGTACATAAGGAAGGCAGCTTGCCATGAGTTGAAGCAAATGTCAAAACGCTTCACATTTCTGCTACTGACCACTTGGGTAATGAGCCCTTGGCTTCAGTGTACTCATTTCTGTAGGCAAATAAAAATGTTTATACATATTGGTACTTCTTACATTTGTAACTATACTGGGTTATCACATATTCCATCTTTCCAACTAAAGTGAATGGAATTTCACCTAAAATACGGGGGTTCCCACCTGATGATTAATTTTTATTACCAGCTTGATCAGTCTTGGAATCATCTGTTAGACACATCCCTGGGCATATCTGTGAGGCTGTTTTAGGGATGTTTAAATGGAGGGAGAACTGGCCCCTGAATGTTGGTGGGTATCATCTCATGGGATAGTATGCTAGATTGTAAAAGAAAGGAAAAAAGAGAAAACTAACGAATCATCAGTATCCATCTTCATCTATGTGCTCACTGCAGATACCATCTACTCCTGCTGCTATGCCTTCCTCACTATGGTAGACTTTCCGTCCCCTCACAGTGTGAAAAAAGAAAATCTTTTTGCCTTTAAGTTGCTTTCCTTCCTTACTTTGTTATGAAAATGATAAAGGTGACTCATAGGGGCTATCCAAACCTGTGGGGAACCAGACGATGCCACTGAGAGCCCCAGATGAAGGGCATGCTGCTGCAAAATTCTGTGTTTGTCCTGCAAGGATTCAGTCATTCTTGGCCCAGTATTCCCTTGCTATGCCTCTGTCCCTCCCTTTCAGACTGGAGAACACTGTACTGTGTTATTGTATATTGACAATGTACAACTTTTCCTGCCAAAAGTTCAGAGAGTTCACAGGTTGCCTTGTGCCTCAGAAGAGATTTTAGACTTTGGGCTTTTAAACAATGTTGAAACTATTATGATTTTAGGAACCTTTACAGATGAACTAAATGCATTTTATCTTTGAGATGCTCATAAGTCTGTAAGGATAGGCTATAGAATGTTAATGTTTCAAAATGATGATGCATTGGGCTGTCAGATTGAAAAGGGATGGGCTTTTGGTAGTTAATCTTTACTGTCAATCTGATCGGATTTAAAATCCCTTGGAGGCATTCATGGGCATATCTATAAAGAAGTTTCTAGAGACCTCTGACTGAGGAAGAAAGACGCACTCTGAGTCCTCTGAATTTGGGTAGCACCATTTTACAGGCTAGGAAATCAGGCTGATTTACAGTAGGAAAACAGAGAAAGCAAACAGAACTCCAACATTCATCTCTCAGCTTGCTGACTTCAGATGCAATGTGTTGGCCAGGGCTCACAGCAAGGTACAAGTAACCAATAAGCCACCACATCATTGAACCTAGAATTGTCTTAGTAAAGCACATCTGTATGGTGGTAACATCTGTCCACACCAAATGGATGAAGGTGACGGGTTTATATCTCAAGGTACAGTGAAGACTTCAAGCAAAGGCACACATAGTGCAGAGCACACGGATGTACTACACCAGCTACAGTCTGGTATCAGCAAGCTACACAATGTTATCTCAACATATCTAAATTCCTAAGATTATATTTTTGACCCACTTTGTGTCAAATTATAATAGTATTGAAAACGCTTTGCAAAGATAAAAGTGTGATGGCATATATACTGGTGATAAGATTTGTATTAGTGATATTATCACCATTGTCAGCCTTTTGCTTTGGTCTCATTGACACTGGATTATTCTTTCAAGCACAGCAAAGGTTTTGGATTAATAAGCGATTCTCTTCTTAACCATGCTATCCTTCATTCTCTGCACTGTTACTTAATGCTCCTGACTTCAGATTGCTATTTTGTCTACAATGGCCTCTCTTTCTTCAGCTTGCATAACTTGGCCCTAAAGCAACAATTTAGTTACTTCCTCCATTTTGTCCTCACTTTTTGTATGCCAGTCAAGCACTCTAATACTGAGCCATATCTCTGGGCTTTCTAAGACAAGGTCTTGCAATATAAGTCCAGGCTAGCCTTGAACTCTTGAGGCTCTTGCTTTGGCTCTTGAGTAATCTGATTTCAGGCATGTGTTACTATGTTCATATCCAGCCAGGTGAGATATCACTTGATTCAGACAATGGTCAACTTCAAAACTCCAAAGTTTAAATTACTGTCTTTTCTTCTCCATCCTGCCATCTACCTGGGGGAGTATCTCTCTTGTCCAATCTGCACCACAATGTAAACGGTCCTTGAACTAAATGGGAAGCCCTTTGTCAGCAGAGGTTATGCTTAATTCCTCTTTTATTTTCACAGGAGAGCCACATATTTGACTTGTAAAGACCACTTCTCCTAATCCTTTGTGTGAGCAAATAAATAAAACATTTTGATAGAGTGACCTACTGATCACAGATTCATTAAATACAAAATGCACATCCTACAAATGATAATTGCTTTTCAGTCACAGGTTTGTATTTTATAAAGTACACTTTAATTTGTGTCCTCAACTGCCTCTGCTGAAACAGAATCTTCATCTTCCATTAAAGGCTATGTTGATCATTCATTGGGGAATTCTTTTTATCCTCTCACCTCTCAGAATTATTACTTCTCAATAAGCCATCAATAGCCACATGTAGCTATGACATCTATGAACCACAACATTGACTATACTGACAATAGCCTTAAGGGCAAAATAAAGAAACTCATATTTGAGTGGTTGCCAACACCTGCCTAATTGAACTTAAGGTCCACTCAACCAGACAAAAACCATGCCTGGTATAAGAAACCTGGCAGTTTTCAGGGTCTCATGAGGTCATGGATCTTAGAGAAGAATGACTGCTTTCTGAGACCAAAAATCATTTGTAACTGTATTCTAAAACTTATTCTCATAGCGATGGATACATGTAGCTCTTACCTTCTATCAAGAAAATTTCTATTTTCAGCAAATGGTTACAGAAAACCATGATTGGCCATAATGCAGAAAGCAACTGCTCTTGTAGCGCTCATCCACAACTAACATATATACTATACTATCTATGAACTTAAGGCTCAGAGAACATCAAGGAGAAGGGATGGACACACCATAATAGCTAGGGGACCAGAAAGTCTGCTGTGACACTGTAGCTTCTAGAAATGACAGGGAAGCTGCACTCACGCTATTTCAATAGTAAGGCTGCCTAAACAAGACCCGAACAATGACAGTCCTAATAAATAAGCTAATGTGGGAGTGGGAAATCTCAGTCCCATCCCTAGACAGTGTATTAAATGCACCTGTGGCTGGTGAGAGAGAGAGAGAGAGAGAGAGAGAGAGAGAGAGAGAGAGAGAGAGAGAGAGAGAGAGAGAATATTAGTATTTCCTAAGAATGACTCCAATAATGGTTTTCAAAATACATACAATCAACACCAAAATGACTGACTAGTCAAAGTGTATCTATATATTTATGCATATATATGTATATAATGTGTGTGAGTGTGTGTGTGTGTGTGTGTGAGTGTGTGTGTGTGTGTGTGTGTGTGTGTGTGTGTGTGTGTGTGTGTGTGTGTGTAACAATAATAAAAAAAAGAAGCCCATCAATTTGGGAAGAGGTGCAGAGGATATGGGAGAGAACAAAAAGGGGGACTGTGCGAGAGGCTGAAAGGAGCAAAGTGAAGGTGGAAATGATGTGACTATATTTTAATTAAAATTAAATAAAATGCTCAACAACAGAACACTTTTAATTTAAACTGTGACTAATGTTCCTTTGCTCCTAAGTATACCATCCTCACACACTGGATATTCACGTGGCCAGAAGCAATGTCTGAGGTCCTTCTTACAGCTAATGAGTGGGAATACTTAGAAAATGTTTCTCAGAATACCTGCTTCTGAGTCAGAGTGTCAAAGTGATGAAGCCCAGGTCTGAACTGCCTCAGGAACTGCACCACATTCATGTCCTAAGTACAAATCTCTCAAACTCTCTTTGAAAGTTTGCTTAGAGTCTCAATAAATCACGCCGAAAGACTTAATTATGAACCCATAGAGCTGGTCATGGGGATAATAAAGTGCCTGGCTTTCTGTTTCAATAGAAATGTTAATATTTTAGCAGCACCTAACTGCCTGTGTTCTATTCCACAATCCATGATTAAAATTTGATTTTAATAGATTTTCTAAAAAAAAAAAAAAAGAAGAAAGAAAAGAAAAACGAACTGTGAAACTTGTATTTCACTCCTTGTTATTGGTTTGTCCTTTATAACATGTGATCAATGCCCCCCTAGCAATCATTATCACTTGGCAGAATTATAAAAGCCAAAGCTGAGCCCTATAGGACAACCTGGTCCATGTCAGTTACACAGAAACAAGGAAAATGCATTTGGCCTCTCCTGTGACTTTTCTTTGCATCTATCTCTAGTGTGGGTCTGAGAATGAAAGCAACTTAAATACACTATCTCAGTGTTTTTTGCTTTCTTTTAATCAGGAATCATATCCAGGTTATTTCTGTTAAACTTGAGGAGTAAAAAAAGTAAGTTACATTGTTCTGGAGTGTTCTGCAAGTTCTGCAATTCAGTTAAGAAAATATGAAGACCAAAAGATTCTAAAGTTTTTCTCTAGGGAATAATTTTAGTAGCTTCATTAAATTATAATTGAAATTTCAAAATGCTGCACATACTTAATAAATGCAACTGGATGAATTTGGGCATCTGCATGTGGTGGGGGAGGTGGTATGTGTTACTGTAACTACAAAGAAATAAATTTTTACCCACCACCTCCAAAGTTTCATTGTGTCATTTAATTGTCTTTGGATTAATTAATTAATTAATTAATTTATTTATTTATTGGTTTTTTTATTAATTTATTCTTGTTACATCTCAATGGTTATCCCATCCCTTGTATCCTCCCATTCTTCCCTCCCTCCCATTTTCCCATTATTCCCCTCCCCTATGACTGTTCCTGAGGGGGATTACCTCCCCCTGTATACGCTCATAGGGTATCAAGTCTTTTCTTGGTAACCTGCTTTTTTTTTTTTATAAGAAACAACTTAGACAGTAAGTAGAGAAAGCTACTAGAAGTCATGCAAACTATGTAATTGAACAGATTTCTAGAACGTTTTGATCTTTCAACATGGAAACTTAGACTCATTGAGTCTTCATTTCCATCTGTGCCCTCTCCCTGGAAACCATCAATCTGTTTCTTGTGTCTAAGATTATCAATATTTTATATGCATTCTTGAAGTAGCATCATGTAGTATTTGTTCTGTCACTGGCTTATTTCAGGTAGAAAAATGTCTTCCAATTTCACGGGTTATGTACCAAGTAGCAGGATTTCCCAAGGGTGGAATGTATGTGTACATACATACATATATATACATATATATGGAATATATATATTCCATATTTTCTTTATTAACATACCAATGAGCATTTTGATTGCTTCCATAACTTGGATAATAGGAATAATGTAATAATGAATATGGGAATCGAAGTATCTCTTTGGACTCTGACTTCAGTTGCTTTGGACATATTTTCAGAAATAAAGCTAATAGGCCACATAGCAGTTCTATTTTAACTTTAAGAGAACTCCATACTTTACTATAAAGATTATATCATTTTATATTTGAACCAACAGTTACTGTGTAGCAGTTTTCTAATTTTCGGATTCAGGACTTGAAGAATCAGGCTGTAGCTGACCCAGAAATCCCCTCCCTGAAGATTAGACCCCCACAGTATGGAAAAGGGCTAGGCAACCTGTCAAAGGAGAAAAGCAACCGATAGTCCTCGCCAGCTAAAAAGCCTGTTAATCACAACAACCAGCCTAGCAAGATCTACTCCAGCATGCAGTGGTAGCGCATGTATCTTGCAGATAACCAGCAGCAATTTTCCCTCAAGGGGTGGGAAGTCATGCCTAGTGCTTGAAAAATAGTCAGCCACCCAGGGCTAGAGAAGAATGTGTCTTAGAAGAGGAACATACTACTGCCATTTTCTTAAGCCGATATAATTTGTGACTAAATTCTAAATATCTATCTATACACCCAGAGATAACTGTAGTTATCACCACTCATCAAAGAAGTGTCTTTGTGTAACAGATGGAGAACATTACAGGGATCCAAAAATGATCAAACTGAAGGAATAAATGGCCATAGAGTGCACAATCTGAATTGGTTAATCTACAGATAGCCCTTTACACTCAGGACTCAAGAGAAAATAGTAGGAAAATGGGTAGCGAGATTGTAAGAGCCAGAGACTCAGGATGCCTACTGCAACGCAGTGTCATTCATATACATATGAAGACACACCTGTGAAATGTCAACAATAGAGTTGCCTAAACAAGACCTGAATAATGGCCATGTCAGTTGACATGTCAAGGGGAACAGAGAAAAATTTGCAAGGGCCTAGCACTAGATGAAGAGCTATAGAGGGCCAGTTCCTGCTGAGAGATGGGAAGTCACTTCTCTCTCCAGGGAAACACTCCCCGACAGACTCAGGATGGTGTGTGTGTGTGTGTGTGTGTGTGTGTGTGTGTGTGTGTGTGTGTGTGTGTGGTGTGTTTGTGTGTATTGGTGTGTTGGTGTGTGTGTGGTGTGTGTGTTATGTGATGCATGTGGGGGGGTGTGTGGAGAGAGTATTAGGAGTATTAGAAGGGATGGAAATGAGGGAACTACAATATTCAAATATGGGACTCACAAAAATAAAATTTAAAATAAAAAGATACCTAATCAATGAAGACTTTTTTTCCTTTTTTTAAAAAAGTATATTTTATAGTTTTCAGTGTAGAAAGCTTTCATTATCCTGATAACTTTATTCTTATATCTGAAAAGAGATAACCTCTACTGACTTAAAGGGACATACTCTAACTAGGCTTGTTAAATCTGCATGTGTGTGTGGATTATTAAAAAATCAGGACACTAAGGTGAAAACAGTAAAAAGTCTTACAGCCACCTGCAGTTCTATTGTAGAAGTAATTATTTTTGTCATTTTATATGAATGTTTCCAGATGTTCTATCATCTTTCTATATCTGCAAAGATAAGTCTCTGACTTTAATGTCAACAGCTTCTTGGAGGTTCACTGGTTGTATCAAAGTTCATCTTGTTTGAAATCAAGATGAGTTGCTTAGTGTCTGTTGGGACCTGATGTGATGCAATAAGAGCCATTAGATAGAAGTGGTTTCTCATTTTTCCTAAGAGCAGGAGCATTAAGAAAAGGAGATTTGATTAAGAGAATATGGAGGCAAATCAAAAATCTTTAATCCTGGGCTTAAGTCTTTAGAATCATGATTTAATCTATAACAAGCAGACTCCTTAGAGCTGTCATTTAAAAAATATGCTTGCTCTTGTCTCTGACGCTGCTTTAATGCGACTCCTGACAAGAATCCTTTCCCCACCGTACCTGAGCTAGACTAAGCATATTTTAAAGTGGCAGGTCTAATTTCCAACTCCAGCCACGACGTTATGAATATAAATCTTCAGCTGGAGAAGTAAACACCCTGTGGAGTCCTGGCCAGTGATTCATTCTTCTCACCACTCAGTTCAGAAGCCCAAGGATAACCCTGGAGAGAGCTGACCCTCAACTCCAAGAAGGAATGTGCTCTCTCTCACACACACACATGTAGTTAGGGCACAGCACTGGCTTCAGTATAGAAAAAAAAAAAAAAGAGAATTTAAATGTATCATCAATTCGCTATTATTTTTGTCATGTGTTAGAAGCAGATACTTACAAATATCCCCATACCTGGCACTTACAAGCTGTGCAATAATTATCAGGTGAATTGTCATTTGGGAAGAAAAGAATCAATCTAAGCCGAGAGAACAGCAGTATACACAAAAGAACAGGCGTACTGAAAATTGCTGTGGTACTATTGAACATTATCACTTGTAGTGATTGGGTCAGAGCAGTCTAGGCTCATAATCCCTCCACACTCACCTATCAGGACTCTCTGTTCTAAACCTGGACCCAACCTTAAGTAGATATTGCTGTGACTAGCATACAAACTGGAGAGGTCCCAGTCAAAATGAGAAATAGGAACATGGTGAGGACATCCGAGAAAGCAAGTGCCATGGATTTAGACAGCATAGTGAAGCAACAGAAGAGATAGCTCTGTGGAATTAGAAAAACAGTTCTCAACTCCAGATCATTCTAGAAGTTTAGAAAGTATACTAATATATCCCAACATAAAATTGTTGAGTTCAAATTTCATACAAAGTGTAAAAACAAAGAGATTACATAACAAAATAAAAATTACAATGGAAGAGAATTGGAATTACAGCTCTCTCAACATGAACACATGCCAAAATAATATACACATAAAAGACATTAAATCAACAATCCACTGTTTCAAAATAAGTTTAAATACACTAATCATGACACAAAGCAGGGAACAATACATAGAAATTATAAAGACAAATAATTTTGTTGACATTATTTTAAAAGTATTATAAGGAAAAGAATAATGTAAGAAACGAAGACTAAATTATCAAAAATAAAAATGTATATGAACACAGTTGAGAATATCTGAATTGTAAAAGACAGAAAAGAATAATTCTTCAGAGCAAAAGAGAATATAAATCTAATCATTTTTAGTTCTAACTTTGTCATAGATTTTCATTTTTGGTGGAGACTGAGTACATAATAATACCCTTAATAGTAGAAGTATAAAATGCATTGTAAGCCTTGCAGCATCCATTATGAATGTCTATTCTAGCTGAGTAGAAGTTTACTGAGTTGTAGAGTCTTTGATTCTGGTTAATTTCAGTGTAATTTTTTTCAACTTGAAAATTTTATAACAATGCTTAAAAATTTAAATTATAAAATAAAAGAATCTAAGTAAATTAACAAATATTGGAAAAAATTTGAAAATCAATAAAGTCAATGAAAATTTCAGACTATAGGAGTTCCTTAAGAAAAAAAAATTGAGAATTGTAAACTGGTGCAGCCACTGTGGAAACCAGTATGGAACACTCTCTAAAAGCTAAAAGTATATGACAGAGTAGCTCCCTCTATGGCATAAGCCCAAAGGGCTCACTATCCTACTTCACAGATAACCTGCTCAGCCATGTTCACTGCTTCTGTGTTCTCAACAGACAGGAAATGGGAACAACTTAAATGTCCCTCAAACAAAAGAGTGGATAATGAAACTTTGCTACCTGTACATAACAGGATACTATTCCTCTATAAAGGGAAATGGGACATGTGATTCTTGCCCCCACATCTCATGATGTTAGTATAATCTAGAAAGATTGCATAAATTAGGAAAGCAAAAGGGGTTCAAGAGGGTGGGCTTTTGAGAACAGGATTGTAGGACATGATGATATAAAGGTGGAACTAAAAAACTAGGACATGCGAAAGGTGGATCATATTGACAGGGAGGAAAAGAAAAGGACTAAGGAATTATAAGAGAAAAATCTATAAGAAAGCATTCTACTTTTCGCTAGCTTTAAAGATAACTATAATATAAACATGAAAGGGTATCATCTACATATGTAAATAATTTATATGAAGTTACACCTCTTGAAGTAATAATGCCTCCCCAAAAAACATAGACTATTTCACAAACACCCCAGTGCCAGCATGGGCACCTTCTGTCAGCTTGTTGATCTTATGAGTCCAAGAGACTCCCAAAATGATACAGGCCTTAACACCTTCCAGAAAATTAAAGGAAGAACCTATTGCTGAAGTCACCAAGCACTTGAGACACAGGACTTGGAGGAATTAATCTGGAACTGACCTGGATATCTCTTACCTGAGGACTAGCTCTCATAATTTCAAGGGAGCTAGGCAAGCTATCAAGGAGCCAAAAGCAATCAAAAGTCCTGTCTGGCTGTAAAGCCTATGATCCACAGCAATGCCTGACCATAACAGCAAGATATGCAAGGGTACATTAGTGGCAGCAACTTTTTGAGGGTAACCAACAACTACCTAATTAAATATAAGGACTTTTTAAATTTTTATTTTTGTT